>NC_064818.1:23026572-23364923 GCF_023721935.1 Panthera uncia | reverse complement strand
CCCCCCCCCCCCCCCGCCTCCTGTCCCCTCTTTCTTTAAAGATCTTTGGATGCAGGACTAATAAACGCTATGCATAACTCGTTTTTCTCTATGGTGGAGATACATTGATGACTGGTGAGGAAAGCATGGGCTTTGGGATCAGGTGATTTGAATTTAAATTTTAGCTTCACCACCTAATACATGGGCTTAGGCAAAGTCTATTTCTGCCCTGTGCCTCTATGTCATCCGCTAAACGGGGATTGCATTAACTACGTCGCAGGGTGGTTGAGAAGCTGTGAGAGATCAGGAAGTGAAGTTCAAGCTTGGCGCCTGACTTCTAGTAGATGCTTACTGAATGCTAGTTTGCTTTTGTATACTCTGTGTCATTTAGTATAGTCCCTGGCAGTGTTAAGGTGCTCAGTAACGTATTCCAAATTGAATTAAATTGAGTAGGGATTAGATTTGTGACCTTGCCAGCAACATTAACTCTTTTCAGACCTCTTAGTACTTCCTAGTGCAGCTATTTTTTTAAAGTTTTAATTTAAATTCCAGTTAGATAACACAGTGTAATATTAGTTTCAGGTGTACCATATAGTGATTCAACACTTACATACAACATCTGGTGCTCATTACAGCAAGTGCCCTCCTTAATCCCCAACATTTGTTTAACCCATTTCCCACCCACCTCCCCTCAGTAACTCATCCCTTTGCTCATTTGTTTTGTTTCTTAAATTCCCCATATGAGAAAAATCATATGGTATTTTTCTTCCTTTGACTTATTTTTCTTAGCATTATGCCCTCTAGCTCCATCCATGTCATTGCAAATGGCAAGATTTCATTTTTTATGGCTGAGCAATATTCCATTGTACATATGTATACACACACACACATACCACATCTTTTTTATCCATTCATCAGTTGATGGACACTTGGGCCATTTACATAATTTGGCTATTGTTGATAATGCTGCTATAAATACAGGGGTGTATGTATCCCTTTGAATTAGTATTTTTCGGGGTAGCTGAGTGGCTTAGTTGGTTAAGCATCTGACTCTTGGTTTCGGCTTAGGTCATGATCTCATGGTTTGTGGGTTTGAGCCCAGAATCTTGTTGTGTGCCTACAGTGTGGAGTCTGCTTGGGACTCTCTCTCTCTCTCTCTCTCTCTCTCTCTGCCCCTTCCCTGCTCATGCTTTCTCTCTCTCAAAATAAAATAAATAAAGTAAATATTTAATAAAATAAATTAGTATTTTTATATTCTTTGGGTAAATACTGAATAGTGTGATCGCTGGATCATAGGGTAGTTCTATTTTTAACTTTTTGAGGAAACTTCTTACTGTTTTCCAGAGTAGCGGCACCAATTTGCATTCCCACCAATAGTGCAAGAGGGTTACCCTTTCTCCACATCCTTGCCAATATCTGTTATTTTGTGTGAGGTGATACTTCATTGTAGTTTTTTGATTTATTTCCCTGATGATCAGTGATGTTGAACATGTTTTCATGTGTCTGTCGGCCATCTGTATGTCTTCTTCAGAAAAATGCCTATAAATGTCTTCTGCCCATTTTTAAACTGGATTTTTTGTTTTTTGGTGTTGAGTTTTCTAAGTTCTTTATATATTTTGGATACTAATCCTTTATCAAGTATGTCATTTGCAAATGTATTCTCCCATTCCATAGGTTGCCTTTTGGTTTTGTTGATTATTTCCTTTACTGTGCAGAAGCTTTTAATTTTGATGACATCCCAATAGTTTATTTTTTGTTTTATTTCCCTTGTCTTAGAAGACATATCTAGAAAAAAGTTGCTATGGCTGATGTCAAAAAGGTTACTACTTGTGTTCTTCTCTAGGATTTTTATGGTTTCATGTCTCACATTCAGGTCTTTAATCCGTTTTAAGTTTATTTTTGTGTATGACATAAGAAAACGGTCCAGTTTCATTCTTTAGCATGTTGCTTAGTGCATCTAAGTAATAATTTGCAAAAAAGACTAGAAAGCAAAAAACTATGTTTTACATTTTTTGTAAGGTAGAGTCCCATTCACTGGGGTAAAGCATCCAAACAGAAAACATAATGAGGTCATTTTCTCCTGCATCCTCCTTCCGTCCCTAGAGGCCAGGGTCTTTTCTGTAGAGAAATGTTGATGGCTTCTGAGCCTATCTGATGGTAGAACCCATGAATGGTGTGTTGGATGGTTGTGGTTAGAGCCGGAAGACATGGAGAGCAGGTACTGATGTGTACGTGGGCTCTATGGTGGTATAAAGCCTCTTGCCTCAGTGGCCCTGGCTTCCTGACCTTGTCCGGATAAGGATCATAAAACACTGATAAGACGTCTCTAAAGTGCCTAAAGTATAAAACACCTGCCCTCACCTAGAGACGTTCTTACATTTTATTGTTAGCTGTTTCTATACTGAGATTTTTAAATCGTAAGTGCATACTTGTCTTGGATAGATTTTCTGATTTTAAAAAAGTACTACTTGTTCACTGTAGACAGTTTGACAAGTACAGAAGAGCACAATGGCATACCTAAGTTTTAACACAATTTTTATTTTTAAAATAATTTTTTTAAGTTTATTTATTCATTTTGAGAGAGAAAGAGAGAGTGTGAGCAGGTGAGGGGCAGAGAGAGCGCGCGCGCGCGAGAATCCCAAGCAGTCAGTCTCTACAGGGTCAACTCAGAGCCCGACTTGGGACTTGAACTTGCATAACTGTGAGATCATAACCTGAGTCAAAATCAAGAGTCAAATGCTTAACTGACTGAGCCACCCAGGCACCCCTAAATAATTTTGAGTTTAAGAAATAATTACATACTGTAAATGGTGTTTTGTAGACTATGTTTGCATCTAAACAATTTATTATGTTCATTTTCCTGTGTCAATTAATTTTCTACAACACCAAGTTAATAGCTGCCTTGGGGCACCTGTCTGGCTCCAGTCTGTAGAGCATGTGACTCTTGATCTTGTGAGTTCGAGCCCCATGTTGGGTGTAGAGATTACTTAAAAATAAAATTTTAAAAAAAGTTAATAGCTACCTAGTATTCTATCACATAAAGGTTCTGAGTTTTACTTTATTTCTTAGTGTTGGAAATTTTTAATAATGATGAAATAATATATGTATCTATATCTCTAGCTCTATATCTTCTACATCTACATCTATATTCTTTTTGGGTAAATTCCTAGAAAAAGGATTGATAAATTTAGGGTATGTTTAAATGTGGCCAAATTATGGGCTCCTGGGTGGCTCAGTTGGTTGAGCGTCTGACTTAGGCTCAGGTCATGATCTCATGGTTCGTGAGTTTGAGCTCCACTTCAGGCTCTCTGCTGACAGCTCAGATCCTGGAACCTGCTTCAGATGCTGTGTCTCCCTCTCTCTGACTCTCCCCTGACCATGCTCTCTTTCTCTCTCAAAGAATGAATAAACATTAAAAAAAATTTAAAAAATAAATGTGGTCAAATTCCAACATCTGTACCAATTTTCATCGTTTTTCTGCTTAACATGTTATTACAATTTTGTTAGTATTGTCAGTTGTACTGTAAAACTTTCTTGTGTGTGATATTTTGCACATCTAATGTTTTCTTAGATTAAAATCCTTAAAAATACAATTGTATCAAAAATATAAACATTTTTAAAGCTTTCCCCCATATTGCCAAATTTTTTTCTAGAAAGGTTGTTTATTCTTACCTCCATTAATAAGAATTCCACTTCGTTCTCAAGATGCTTGCCAGCATGTAACTTATTATTGGAAGAAAATCTTTTCTAACTAGACAGTTCAAGAACTATAGTTCTATATTTGATTTGTATTTCTTTGATTGCTAATGAGGTTGAACATAACTTTGTGTGTTGTTATCAGCCTTAAGGTCAGTATAGTAGCTCAGCTTTACCAGTAGTTAAAAAAATATTAGAATTAGACCATAGCACTTCTTAGCTTAATTAGCTTTAATACCATAAATCAATAACTATATCAATTACCGACTACCTGTGAGACCCCTGCCACAGAAAGAATGCAGCAAATGGGAAGAGGTGAATTACTGTCTCTAAGAAGTTGACCTGCTGGAGAGATAATGCAGATATATATAAATAGATCATTTAAAATGAGAAATCCTAGGGGTACCTGAGTAGCTCAGTAGGTTAAGCCTCCAACTTGAGTTCAAGCCCCACATCAGGCTCTGTGCTGACAGCTCAGAGCCTGGAGACTGCTTCAGATTCTGTGTCCTCTTCTGTCTCTACTCCTTCCCTGGTCACGCTCTCTCTGTCTCTCTCAAAAATGAGTAGACATTAAAAATAAAATAAAATGGGAAATCTTATATATATATTTTTATTTAATATTGATAGTATCTAAAAGAACATGTGATAAATATTTGATAAAAAGGATTTGGTGCTACCAACAACAAATAGCATAGATCCAATGAAACCATTAAGACAAAGATTAAAGAATGGACTTTACCTTAAGCTTGAAAAAAAATTGCTAATTACAATGTTGGCAGCCTGAGGGAAATGTGAAGGTTCATGCAGCTGTCATTCATTAGAGAAAGGATGTGTGCAAGTTTGTTGTAAAGGATGAAATCTTTCTAGTACTGTACTAGCACAAGAATTCTCCCATAGGTCTTTCTATAAGAAACACTGAACCACATAATGAACAGTGTCTTTGAGAGAATTTTATTGAAAGTTCAGTCTCCACATGACCATTTCTGACAGTAACAACAACAAAAAACAGTCCTTAGTACTTCTGAGGGAAGAAAGATTTATACCTTTCAAATAATCTGATTTAGTACAGGAGTACAAACTTGAGAGTGCAGAATCAGAATAACCAGCATAAATCTTTGGTCAAGCCATTTCAAAGTCAGTTGTTTCAAATGGTATTTTGACAGACACTGAACCAATGATTGAAGGTGATTAAAGAAGACAAAACAAGATCATTAATGTCCATCAACACAAAGTATAGGTATTCAGTTATTGATCAAAATTAGTTTTCTGCATTTCATTTATTCATTTATGGATTCAATAATGTTTTACAAGTCCAAGATACTGAGCTAAGGACTGCTCTACAGGAGATCATAATTTGGGAGGAGACAAACAGTTCAAACATAATATGGTAAAACTATTGTAATAGCAATAAATGCAAACTTCAAAGTAAAAGTAAGCCTGCATATCTATATACATGATGTCAGTAAAGGTTTCTGAGTGGGAGTGACATTTGACTGAAGTTTGCAAAGCTGAATAAGAATTCATCAGGTGGAAAAAATGAAAAGGCCTTCTAGGCAAAAGCACAGATGTATAAAAATACAAGGAGTGTTGGAAGAAGAGAAGTAGACTATTGGGGTCAGGGTATAGAGTATAAGGGGGTGGGGAATGTATTCAAAAGCCAGGATGGGTGGGCTTTATCTTCTAGACCTGTACATCCAGTAAGGTCATCGCTAGTCACATGAAGCTACGTTTAAACTAATTAGAATTAAACATAATTACACATTCGTTTCCTCAGTTGCACTAGCCACATTTCAAGTGCTCAGCAGCTGCAAGTAGCTAGTGGCAGCCATATCAGAGAGCACAAATATAGAAATTTTCATTATTGCAGCAAGTTCTTTTGGAGAGTACTGCTATGGGCCATGGCATTGAAAGACTTGAGCAGCAACACAATGTGACCAGACCAGTGTCTTAGAGGTAGATTAAATTGAGGAAGGAAGTTCTGAGGGTAAAGTTGAGAGAAGATGAGTGACAACCGGAATGGAGAAATGGGCTCAATCTAAGACATTTGGAAGGTAAAAGCAATATGACCAATTAGATGGATGAGGATGAATAATTAAAAGTAACAAAGAGGGGCACCTGGGTGACTCAGTCGGTTAAGAATCTGACTCTTGATTTCAGGTCAGGTCATGATCTCAAGGTTCATGGGATCCAGCCCTGCACTGGGCTTTGTGCTGACAGTGCAGAGCCTGCTTGGGATTCTCTCTCTTCCCCTCTCTCTCTGCCCCTCCCCAGCTCATGCACTCTGTCTTTGTCTCAAAATAAACTTTAAAAAAAATAACAATGATATTTTATGGCTTGATGGGGTATGAAAGTGATACCACTCATGCAAATCAGGAATAGATGATGAAGTCTGCTGGAAAAAACAATAGGTTGAGTGTTGGACATGTTGTAGCTGAGATACCTATGTGATCTCCACATGAACAGTTTAATGCTCACAAAAGAGGGCACACCTTGCAGAGAAATATGGAATTTTTCTTCAGTATATAAGTATGTTCACCATATAATAGCTAACAAGGATATAGGGCTTATAGTGCCAGGCACTGTTCCAAGTGCTTTGCATATAGTTTAGCTCCTATAATCTCCCCTATAACTGCATGAGGTTGGACTTACTATTATATTGCTATTTTATTTTTTAAATTTTTTTAACGTTTATTAATTTTTGAGACAGAGAGAGACAGAGCATGAACGGGGGAGGGTCAGAGAGAGGGAGACACAGAATCTGAAACAGGCTCCAGGCTCTGAGCTGTCAGCACAGAGCCCGACGCGGGGCTCAAACTCACGGACCGCGAGATCATGACCTGAGCCGAAATCGGCCGCTGAACCGACTGAGCCACCCAGGCACCCCTTATATTGTCATTTTATAGGACAAGGAAGTTGAGGCACAAAGAGGTTATATAATTTATTGCCCAAGCTCCCACTGGTAAGTGATGGAGTTGAGATTTGAACTCAGACAAATTAGTTCATAAAAAATCCATACACAAAGAATAATGTGACAGACTACAAAGGCAGGTGAATTTGAATAATTATGGGGGAAATACCATGAAATTCTAAAAATTAAATGACATTTAGTTGCATAATAAAGGCACCTTTTTGAGAAAGCATGAAGTAGAATAATTTGGAGCTAATTAAAACATTTAAAACCCACGACTGCTGATTATGTAGTATTGGCTGAAACCATGGGAGTAATTTATTTGCCAAGGAAGAAAGTGAAGGTGGGGAGGAAAGAGGACCTAGAACAGAACCTTGGAGAATACTGATATTCAGGAAGTGGTTGAAGGGTCAGCAAATGAGACCAAGAACCAGGAAGGAGTGACATGTTAGAAACCAACACCTATAGAAGAAATCATCTATCAAAGAGGAAAGGCCAATGAGAAGAGTTCAATTATAATAAAGCCTGAAAAAGGTTTTCAGGGACTTCCTAAGCTCCCTGAATAGTTTCCATGGTACAGATATATGGTGCAGGAGCCAAAAGTCAGAGTGAGAAATGCACAGAATATGAAGAGTATAGGCAAGACTTCCAGAAATTTGATGGTGAGGAGGAAAAAGGTGGGGTTCTAGGCATAAATAGCCTTAAATATTAACGTGTATATAGAAAAGTCCCTGTCTCCATCTCTCTGAGGAAATGGGCCTCAGAATTCTAATCTACTGGAATTTCTGGAATTCCTAATGCTTATAGGAAAGATATAGACTAATTTATGTGATCTCCTATGAACACATAGCTAAGCTTTTAGTCTATAGCTTTTCTCAGAAAACAGCTTCATAGTAGCTCAAATGCTTGAACAAGGACTTCATTGAAACCATGGAGTCTTGAAACTTAAGGAAGGTCCAGGCAATATATAATTATCTTACATTCAGCATTTGTACTTTAACTTGTGAGAACTGACAAGGAGGATCATGATGTGCCAATTTGGCACTTTGCTGATGTGGGAATTTTAACTGTGCATGCTGAGGCTGCTAAGAAGGTGTTCATCACTTAGCTGGTTGGTGAACCTATCATATAGCCCAGTATCTACCCCCATCCCACCCAGTCTTTCTCCTCCCCTGTCATATGAAGTCTTTAAAGATGCTGTTTTTTTTTTTTTTTTATGAACAAATGGTCATCAAATAAGAGATAAAACTTGAAAAGACAGTTTTCTAGCAGTGGTATCCAGACTATATGTGTCTAAATGCAAATGGAGTTTAGGAGATAGTCAGGAACCTGAACCTACTTTCATGATTTTGACCTTCTGGAAGTTATGGGAATATATCCTTAATAGATGTTATAAGTCCCTGGACCAAATAAGTAGGGTGACTGTATCCCAGCCTGCCTGGAATATTCTTGATTGTTGTTGAGTTGGCAGAATATTTAATAGTGTTTTCTTTCTCTCTCAAAATATTCCTGGTATGATAAATTATAAGGTCATGATACACACTAGTAATACTACAATGAATTTAATTAGATTATGAGGAAGGAGAGAGGGTGGACAGTGGTATCAGGGAAGGCTTTGTAGGTGCAGCCTTGAAAAGTGGACAGATTTTCAAAGAGGAACAGAAGGGAGGGATGGCATTCTTGCTGGGGCATGATAAAAGTATAGAAGTGCTTGCCTCACAGAAGACAAATTATCTTGAATTCTTCTTCAAAACACATTCCTATAAACCCTACCAAAGCTAGGGGCACCTGGGTGGCTCAGTCAGTTAAGTGTCTGACTCTGTTTTGGCTCAGGTAATGAATCATGATCAGGTCATGGTTGTGAGATTGAGCCCCTCTTGGGCTCTGCACTGGGTGTGGAGCCTGCTTGAGATTCTCTCTCTCCCTTTCCTTCTTCCCTTCCCAGTGTGCATGTGTGCACAAATTCTCTCTCTCTCAAAAAAATAATAAAAATTAAAAACCCAATGAAACCTAAAGAAGTTAAAATGAAAAGCAGAAAGCACCCAATATCCTCCATGAGACCACTGCCTTATTTTTAGCCATCTAGTTCTGAATATTTTAAAGGTGTTTGTTAATATTTGCACATTTTAAAAATTGTTTTCTGTAAGGAATACTATTGGGCAGTAATATTGCATCACGATGGCACCCACCTCAACTTCTTCAGCCCATTCTTAGATTCCAGTCTTTCAGAAGTTGTAGGAATTACAGCTTCCCTAGCTAGCTAAAAGGGGGGTTTGGAAAGAGGAAATAACTTAATTTAAACCATAGAGTGTTTGAAGGTTTCCTCCCCATTGTAATTATAAGAATTATATTTAATATTTATGTAACAGATATTCACATCTTGTTGGGAAAACAACTCCCTTCACAGAAGGTGAAAAAAATACTGCAAATATTTCATTATGTCAGTTGTTTATTCTTTCTAAAACCCCAACAGTATCATTTTCCTCAAAATTAATCCTGATTATCACTAAATGTTCTTTAGTTAGTTGATTCCCAACTACTTGACACTGCTTGTGTGTGTGTGTGTGTGTGTGTGTGTGTGTGTATGTTTTTTTTCCTGGTCTTTGTGTATGTGAGGGTTTAGATACACTAATGAATTTTGAACCTTTTGGATGAGGATATTTGCAACATCACTGTTGGAAATGTTGTTAGTGCAGAATATCTGGTGATATCTTGATGCCCAAAAAGTCATTATAACAAATATGATTATATGTGGAAAACTGGGTCTAGACCCATATAGTAAAAAAAAAAAAAAAAAAAGCCTAAAAATCTTCCACTAAAGTGACACTGGAATAAAAATAGGCTCAATTTTGTCATTTCTATAAATCTGATAATCTTTTAATTTTCATGACATATTGGTATCATTTACCTGCGTATGAGAACTTTAGAGAGACACTGTTGATAGCCTACATATAAGACCTCAATTCTACTTGGGATGGCAGTCTGCCTTACCTAAAAAACAAACAAAAACTACTTTTCCTAGATTCCCTTGTAGGTGAAAGGAGAAGACATCTGACCTCATACTGGCCAATGAAATACAAGTGAAAGCCACCTGGTGAGGCATCTAGGAAAAGATAGTATTTTCTTGTTAAAGGAGACATCCTCAGCTGGTAAGCATTTTTGCCCTTTGTCTTTCCCTTCCATCTGTACTGCAGATGTATGGACAGAGGTGGTGCTGCCATCTTGGACCATGATGCAGTAAGCATGAAGACATACAGAAGATGATTCAGGAAAAGACAGGAACCTGATGGCACTGTGAAATTCTATATTAGTCTTGAAATGTCTTCCAGTGGAATTTCTGTTGTATGAAAAAGATAAACCTTTGTTCCTTCAAGCACCATTTATTATTGTGTTGTGGATAGTCAAACCTATTTGTTTTTTTATTTTATTTTTTTAATGCTTATTTTTGAGAGAGAGAGAGACAGAGACAGAGACAGAGTGTGAGTAGGGTAGGGTAGAGAGAGAAAGCCTTCCTTTCCTGAAGAGGGCTCCAGGCTCTGAGCTGTCTGCATAGAGCCCGATGCAGGGCTCAAACTCACAAACTGTGAGATCATGACCTGAGCCGAAGTTGGACACTTAACTGACTGAGCCACCCAGGTGCCCCTCATCAAATCTATTTGTAACTGATAAATTCTGACCTATCAATCAGGGAATACCCTAATTTTAGTAATATTTTGTCCTTGTGATTCCTTCTTCCTCTGAAAAGCATTCACAGCACCTGGCGACACTTGTGAAGATTCAGTAAGTTAGTACAAATGAGGTGCTTGGAATAGTGACTGATGTTCAGTAAATATTGGCTATCATTAGATTAAGTAGGCACAAATTCTAAGGAAAACTTCACTCCCTTGTCATGTTTTAGTTTAGAAGAAATTAGGTGAAGTGAATATTAGATTTGTTAGGAATGTTTTTATTGGGGGGCACCTGGGTGGCTCAGTTGGTTAAGCATCTGGCTCTTAGTTTTGGCTCAGGTCTGATCTCATGATTTATGGGATCGAGCTCCGGGATGGACTCCACGCTGCCAGTGAGGGGCCTGCTTGGAATTCTCTCCCCATCTTTCTCTGCCCCTCCCCCACTCATGCACTCTGTCTCCCTCTCTCTCTCTCAAAATAAATAAATAAACTTAAAAAAAGAATGTTCTATTGATAGCAGCAGATAACCTATTTTAAGATATAATTTCATTATTTTATACCCATTTTATTCAACAATTGATTTAGGATGGACCATAGCAGAATAATATGCAATAAAACAATCAAATAAAATTAAAAATATGTGTCAGTGGAAATAAATATTAAAATAAGAAGTAGTCCTATTAAAATAGGATGGTGAAAAAAGAGTACAGATCTGAACACCATTCAACCCAGTAGTACAGTACTAAATAATTGTAAATTTAACCTGGAGTTTCCTGGTGACCACAGTGAAAAAAGGAGTCTCATTAGCATTCAATAGCATTAATTTAATATAGATGCTTATTAAATGTCCATTAGGTGCCAGGCACTTTGTGAGGCTCTAAGGATATTAAGGTAAAAAAAGCAGATATGTTCTCTATGCCATAGAGTTCATAGTCAACAGGAGAAAAAGGCATGAATTAAATAATCACACACATGGTTTTCAATGTGGACAAGAAGCAAAATGAATGTTCTTTAGGGAAGCAGTAATTTCCTCGGCACCTCCTACTAGATAAAATTTCATAGGCGGAGCACTTCCAACCCAACCCATTGTAGTTGAGCACGAGCATGAGGTTGTAACTCTCCAATTCTGACTTGGTTCCAAATAGAGCCACTTCCTCCTTGTATACTAGATCTATGATTTTTCAGTTGGGAGGAAGGATATAAAATATAACTATCAGTTTTTCCCTAACTGCAAGTCTGTTCTGATTGCTTCACAAAATGCTAAAATTTTAGACATTCTTTTTTTTTTTTTAAAGTTTATTCATTTATTATTTCTGAGAGAGAGGGAGGGAGAAAGAGAGAGCACAAGCAGGGGACGGGCCGAGAAAGAGGGAGACACTGAATCCAAAGCAGGCTCCAGGCTCTGAGCTGTCAGCACTGAGCCTGACATGGGGCTTGAACTCACGAACCATGAGATCGTGACCTGAGCCAAAGTTGAACTGAGCTCAGTCGAATTGACTGAGCCACCCAGGTGCCCCTAAAATTTTAGACATTCTTATTCATTATATGACACCCTGGGAGAAAACAAAACTGTTAGAAAAAATTTTTACATTAGATGTATTGAAGGTTTTGTTGGAATGGAGTAAAACAAACCCTTTCAATTTTACTAAAAAAAAATTTTTTATAAGCCTTTTAGCTAAAGCTTCTGAGAAACATGTTGTGTAAGAAATGAGGGCTTTCCCAGGCCAGAGAGGTTTGCCATTGCCTGAGTTAGACCAAAGGGAACTTAATCTACCTTGTTTATCTGGCATCATCAAGATTGAAGTATTACATATGTTTCCTAGATAACACAAGTTGACTTCAAGTACCAGGACTTCATATTTGAGAAACATGTCTAAAATAGCTTTCTAAGAGGTGCATAAATCATAATAATAAACATCTGTTTTTCTACCAATTAATGAACTTCTGTCTTTAGGTTGTTGTTTGTTTCTTAAGGTCAGAATTGTCCTTCTCCCATTGCTATTGTGTCTATTTCTTTTAAGACCACAATGGGGCACCTGGCTGGCTCAGTCAGTACAGCATATGACTTTTGATCTTGGGGGCGTAGGTTCAAGCCCCATGCTGGGGGTGGAGCCTACTTAAAAAATTAAAAAAAAAAAAAGACCACTAGAGGCTAAAATTAGCAACTCAGGAAACAACAGATGCTGGTGAGGATGTGGAGAAATGGGAACCCTCTTGCACTGTTGGTGGGAATGCAAACTGGTGCAGCTGGGCTGGAAAACAGTGTGGAGGTTCATCAGAAAATTAAAAATAGAATTACCCTATGACCCAGCAATACCACTACTAGAAATCTATCCAAAGGATACAGGAGTGCTGATTCAAAGGGGCACATGTTTATAGCATGTGCCCCAATGTTTATAGCAGCACTATCAACAATAGCCAAAGTATGGAAAGAGTCCAAATGTCCATCAACTGATATATGGATAAAGAAGATGTGGTTTATATATACAATGGAATACAACTTGGCAATGAAAAAGAATGAAATCTTGCCATTTGCAACAACATGTATGGGACTGGAGGGTTTTATGCTAAGTGAAATAAGTCAGTCAGAGAAAGACAGATATCATATGTTTTCACTCATATGTGGAATTTGAGAAACTTAACAGAAAACCATGGGGGAAGGGAAGGAAAAACAGAGCCGGAGGCAACCGTATGAAACTCTTAAACACAGAGAACAAACTGAGAGTTGATGGGGATGGGGAGTCAGGGGGCGGGGAAAATGGGTGATGGGCATTGAGGAGGGCACTTGTTGGGATGAGCACTGGGTGTTGTATATAAGTGATGAATCATGGGAATCTATTTATATATATATCTATATAATAAATCTATATATATCTATATATCTATAATAAATATACATATCTATAATAAACCTATATCTATATCTATATCTATATCTATATCTATATATACACACAGTCTCAAACTATACAGTGCTCTTTTAAAAAAAAATATATATATATATATATAAAATTTATTATCAAGTTAGTTAAAAAAAGGCCACTGTATAGTTTGTTGCTACTTTTGCTTAAGACTGTGAAACAATCACGTTTCATAGAATTGTGTGTCATATAAGATCCCAACAAGTTCTGAGTGAAGGCCCAGGTTTTGTGCAACCTGTTTTTCTTCGAAGGTTCTAAGATATCACTTGTTTATTTCTAAATTTAAGGTTATTTTCCAGAAGGATGGGGTTTCTACAGGTCTTATCTGCAGGTACCAGTGTTACAGTGCATCTTGAAGAACATGTTTAAGAGTCAGTGCAAAGGCCTGGGTTCAATTTCACATGAAATGTGTGTGAGTCTTGGCTCATCGTGGCCAACCTTGGTAAGTAAACTTTGGTTTACTAAAAAATGTGCAAAAGTGTTGGCAGGAGCTCAGTGTAGCACAAGATCATATGGACAACAAACCAAACTGGGAATACTTATGGAGCTCTTGTTACATGTAGCGCTTGGTGTTGATTTTGTGATCTGGGGTAAATTTTATCATCATGTAGGACTTTGGTAGCATGCATATCACAACTGCAAGGGGAAAAGCAGCTCAGCGTTGCCCTTGTCAAGAGGGACATGCAAATTCGTGAAGTTCATAGTCTCAAGCAAATGAAAAAAATGAAGTAACTATGAACTCCGGGAAAGAAAAAATTACTCAAGAATGTAATCATAGTATACGATGTGGCTTAACAGCAAATGGTATTTACTTAATCATAATAACTGAGGGGCGCCTGGGTGGCGCAGTCGGTTGAGCGTCCGACTTCAGCCAGGTCACGATCTCGCGGTCCGTGAGTTCGAGCCCCGCGTCAGGCTCTGGGCTGAGTTCGAGCCCCGCGTCAGGCTCTGGGCTGATGGCTCGGAGCCTGGAGCCTGTTTCCGATTCTGTGTCTCCCTCTCTCTCTGCCCCTCCCCCGTTCATGCTCTGTCTCTCTCTGTCCCAAAAATAAATAAAAAACGTTGAATCATAATAACTGAAATACTCAAAATGGGTTAATCCAAAAACACACTGTAGCTAACTGGGAGGATGAGAGAGGTGAGGGTTTTGAATTATTCTATTGTAAGAAGTTAATAGATAATGCCTATGATTGATGAATTAAGAGGTAACAGTATATTTATGTTATGTCACAATTTGGGGTAAATTAAAGGGCAAAAAAATCATCAAAATACATGTAGTTCCATCTGGGTGAGGTGGGAATGGCAAGGAACTGCTCTTTTTAGTGAGCAACAGTTTAGACTGCTTTTGAACTTTGGTATGTTTTTCAGCTAAAAAATTAATTGAAACTTACATTCTGGACAGAACAAAAAATGAATTGAAAGCGAAAGATCAAGAGGGAATGATTCCTTGGGAGCGGCAGTTGACAAAGCAAATTACAGAATATACTCAATGAGAATCAGATGAAACACGGGAGATAAAAGGCTCAGGACCAAGAGGTCCCTGGGAGGCATTCAGAACGGAGAGGCTGCGGCCAGGAAGTCCACACACTCACAGCTGCTTGTAGGGCCCCGGTGCTCACCCAGGAACAAAGCCACTTCTGTCTGTGAAAACCACAGTGAGGCAAGACAGGGAGCAAACAGCCTTTAATTGGGGTGGCGAATGAGCGGCCCCATGAACTCCAAATGCCTCCAGCAGGCCGGGGCACGCTTTTCCTCTCCGCCCTTCTTTGCCCACCAACCCATGGCCTCGCTCTTTCTGGCTTCTCAACAGGCACTGTTGGGCTCTTGGCTCTTCCCTCTGCTCTGGGCCCTGAGCATCTTTCTGCCTCTTTGCTGTTCCATCCTGAGCACCCTGCAGACCCATGTCCCATGTTGTCAACCTCACTCTCCTATCAGATGCTTCCGTCTGGGTTCTGTTTCCCCAGAACCGGCCTGGGGGCCTGCAAACCAATCTGATAATCCATTTATAAAATTGGTGGTAAAACAAAAGGCTGAATCAGCCTAACATGTTAATCCTCTCTTAACATTTCCAATTTAATAGCAGTCTTTGGAGTTTCAGCTCAGAGGAATTCTTTATCTGGGAAAGTTGACTGCATCCAGAAGGGAAGGATTTGAGGTTGACATCTCTCAGTTCTCTGAAATTGTTCTTTTTAAAGCTTATATTTATTTATTTATTTTGAGAGAGAGAGAGAGTGCGCACAAGTTGGGGAGGAGCAGAGAGAAAGAGGGAGAGAGAAAGAGACAGAGAGAGAGAGAATCCGAAGCAGACTCTGCTCTGTCAGCCCAGTGCCTGATGTGGGGGCTTGATGCGGGGCTCGAACTCAGGAATTGGGAGATCATGACCTGAGCCCAAGCCGGATGCTTAACCAACTGAGCCACCCAAGTGCCCCTGGAATTGTTCTATGTAGAACCATCTGTGCATAAGGCCCGCTTTGATGCCCCCGGTTAAAGTTTTTTAGTAACGATCCTTCCCTCACCCTGTTTCCCTCAGCATTTTGAAAATTCAGTAGGTTCCACGCTATTCTGTGCTTATTCATAGGTAAGTTTTCCAAGATAGGTCACATGCATGCTCTTTGTTTTTCTTAACTGGTCCATGACCCTCTTGAGGGCAGGCATCCTATTGTCAATTGATGTGTGATGTCTTTATTAGCCTTTATTATCCACTATGTCTTCATTAACTCATTTCAGAGGCCTTAATTAAAATGGTTGCAGAGCCCTTTGGTAAGACACTTGCTCTGGTTAACAGACACAGGGCAGATAGGAAAGAAGGTCAGCTTGTTTGGTACCAAAGACAGCTGAGAGAAACAAAGACACTCCCGGAGCCAAAGGGAAGGAGGCAGGTCAAGGAGGCCAAAAATTGTGGTGCTCCCCAGCAAAGAGGATCTTCTCCAACGTGGGGGCCACACTGTGTTTCTAGGAGGTCAGGAGCCCACATCTGGGGACTCTGCTGTTTTAGAATATTCTTTGCTTTGACTGTCCGTGCTGGACTCTTAAGAGGGGTAAAGTATTGGGAAGTGACCCATTACACCTGTAATTCTCAAAATCCCATTACATACACAGGGCAGACTTGTTATAAATCTGTGGACAAATACACCCAAATATTTTTTGGCCCGTGTTTTTGTTTGGTGATTTCAAGATGCCAGAAATGGTGAAGGCTAGGCTCCTTAGATACACTCTGGTTTAAAAACGGTTGGAAGATTTACCTGCAAAGGAAGGGCTCTGAGTGAATTGGAGATAGCTAGGAATGGATTACTGAAACTGTTCTTTAAAAAAAATAAATGGAAATAAACATTATTATAGTTTAAAATATAAAAACATGAAATATGCTCTCTTTTTATATAAAATGTAGAAAAGTAAAAAGAAGAAAATAAAAACACCCATATGAAAAGGTGAAATTTAAAGGGTTAAAGGAAACATTTTGTTAAAGATTATCTGGAATTTATATTTAAAGCTACAGACATAATATGCATATATTCATATGCATTTTCATGTATATGTATGCGCATTTTAAACCATACAAGGGGTTTTGCAGTATGTATTGTTATAGAATTAGCTCTTTTACTCTGTATATTTATAGCCGTTGAAATTTCCATGTAAATAAATATTTATTTACTTTATCATTTCTCAAGTCTGAAGAACATTCTATTGTGTAAATGTGCCAAAATTTAACAAACTCTCTACTATTGGGTATTTGAGTTGTTTCTAAGTTTTCATTATTTTAAGGGATGCATCATTTCACATTGTTGAAATTTTGAGTTTCAACCAAATATTATGCTTGTTATTTTTTCACTGCTATTTAAAATTACCAAGAAACATTTAGCTCTTGTTGGCATGAGAGGCATAGGTCTAAAGAACTCAACATCAAGGAGCACCTGTAGTTTAAGCTGGAAGAAAGTGACCTGAAGCTGCGAAGGCTAGGGTGTCCTATTAATAGAAGAATGATAAGCATTTAGATAGTTAAGAAAAATAAAAATATTTTTACTAATTTAACGAATGAAAAGATGCTTACATTTTAAAAAGCCATCTTTTTGTTGTTGCTGTTTTGTTGTTGTTTTTATTTCCCACAGTTTTTAAAAAATTTTTTTAATGTTTTATTTTTGAGACAGAGAGAGACATAGTGTGAGTGGGGGAGGGGCAGAGAGATAGGGAGACACAGAATCCGAAGCAGGCTCCAGGCTCTGAGCTGTCAGCACAGAGCCCAACTGGGGGCTCGAACTCACAAACCGCGGGATCATGACCTGAGCCGTAGTCGGATGCTTAACCACTTAACCTACTGAGCCACCCAGGCACCCCTATTTCCCACAGTTTTTAAAGAAGATATCACTAATTCAGAATGTTCTAAAAAGAGAAAGTGTAGGTGAGTGGTCAATGTTTTCTCATTCCTACACATTTCTGCTATGAAAGCCGGGATGCTATTTCAGTTGTCTCCTGATCCTTAACAAAATGGCAGCTTCCACAGAAACAAGAAAGATCCATAGAAAAAGTTTAAAGGCTTTAAAGTTTTTTTGGTCTCATTTTGTTTTTTATTTTTAATTTGAGAAAGATGCAGAGAGCAAGCGAAGGAGGGACAGAGAGAGAAGGAGACAGAATCCCAAGTAGGCTTCACCCTGTCAGTGCAGAGCCTGCAGAGCTCGAACACACAAACCAAACCGTGAGATCATGACCTGAGCTGAAACCAAGAGTCAGATGCTTAACTGACTGAGATGCCCAGGTGCACTGAAAAGATTTTAATCCATTAAAACTTAACCTGAAGTGTGAATTTATTTTTTTTTATTTTTTTAAATATTTATTTTTTTGAGAGAGAGAGAGAGAGAGAGAGGGGCAGAGTGAGTGAGCATGGACAGGTGAGGGGCAGAGAGAGAGGGAGACACAGAATCTGAAGCAGGCTCCAGGTTCTGAGCTGTCAGCACAGAATCCAATGAGGGGCTTGAACTCATGGACCATGAGATCATGACCTGAGCTGAAGTCGGCCACTTAACTGACTGAGCCACCCAGGTGCCCCTGAAGTGTGAATTTATGAAGAAAGGGACGCACACAGAAGCCACAAATGTCAATCAGTTCTCAAGCTGGTATAAAGTCCATGAAACTGTACAGTTACATGGCCCAATATGGTAGTCATCAGCCACATGTGGCTATTGAACACTTGAAGTGTAGCTAGGATGACTGGGAACTTAATTTTTGATTTGATTTTAATTAATTTAAATTAAAAAACCAAAACAGATTTTTATCCCCTATACTATAACTATTGTTTTGGTAGGGCTACAGTTCATGTTGCCTATTGCATTGAATTAGACACTTTTCATGCAGGTGTTGGGCACATGTGTCATTCCTAGTGTTACACATAATGTATAATCAAGAGGTGGTGTCAACAGATTGATTCAACCTGGATTTTTTTCCCATGCATTGATGCAAGACAATAATGTGTTTATTTGGATATTGTATACAGATAGCATGAGTTACAGTAATACACATACAGTGAAATGCTTATTTTAATTGTAATATAACAACTATTTTTCTAGTTAAAAATAAATGTGAATGAATTTTAAATGTAAAATGAAGGCATGCTACTGATGGAGAATCAAGTGGAAATGCGCAAGAAGTACAATGGTAAAGGAAAAAAGATACTGAAAGAAGGTATGTTGTGTATTTCACAGGGAATGGCAATTGCAATTTGCTGTGGCAGAGAAATGTGACAAATCTGTCTTTTGCGTGAGAAATTATTTTTTAACATAATGAAGTGCACAATTTTAAGAGATACTTTCAGCAAATGCAGACTGAATTTGATAAAAAGTTTATTCTTAACAGTAAAAAAAAAAATTGATGAGAGGAGCCACCTAAGATCAGACTTTAATGTCCAATAAATTATTTAAGAATGAGTTTTAAGATAATCTGAGCTATAACTATGGCCAGCTATAAAACTGCTTGCATTCTCATACATGTATAAATACATACCACACACACATGATTTAGACAGTAAATCAGTTAGGAAGTTTTGATAAAGACTAAAAATAGTTATAAAAAAGTGAAAATCTTCAATTAAGTCACCAAAATAATTGCCCAAATATGACCATTCTAACAATATAAAATATCAATTGATTCCAAATTTGAAAAATTACAAAAATCTTTCTTTAGCTTTAGATACCATGCAACATAAGAGACATTGCCCAGTTAATACTTCAGTTACATTATCTCTCAAAGAAATGTGTGTGAATTTGTTACCTAAAATTAAATTCACGATATACGTAGGTTTTGAAGTTTCTACAACTCTCAAAGAACAGTTTAAGCTAGATTTGAAAAAAATTACTTTTAATCATAGTGGATGGTGCTTCAACTGTATCAGATCAAAAATTCAAATTTATAACAAGTGACTGATATTTCCCTTTTATGGCATATATGATATTTAGAAAATATTTATGCTCAGTTTGCTAAAACAAACTCTGTGATAGTATTATGGATATAGTTGTTAAAATCCTTTAATATATATGTGCAAATGCTATGAATCATCCGGAGTTTATGGAACTGTTGAAAGAAATAGTAGACAATGAATTTAATGATCTTGTGTTCTTTGCCAGGCCTCACTGATTGAGTTTTACAGTCTTACTTTATTGTCAACTCTGATTTTCTTGGAACTAAAGAAATGTTTGCCAAATATTCTACTACCAAAGATGCAAATGACAGTACAATTTACATTTTCTAAATGATATCACACTGCATATGAATGAGCTAAATTTGAAACTATGTCTAAGGAAAGGGAAAACTTATTTGTGACCTAGCTAGACAGAACAATTATGTTGAAATGGAAACTTTTCAGAATACAAATTAGTAATAATGATTTTTCACATTTTTATAACATGAATCAATATGAAGAGTATTTTCACAAAAATCAGCTGCCAACAGTACATGGAAAATTTGGACACTTTGTTGATATTGGTATTTAGAATTGTATTTCAATTCATCAAATATGTTTTTGAGTTTGATGTTAATAATCATGAGTGAACACAGGAGAGGTTGAATTTATGTAACTTGGACAGATGTAGTTTTGAAATTGATATGCTTTTGCTTCAAAGTCAAATAAAATTTTCTTTAAAAAAGAACCAGTATTGGGGCACCTACCTGGCTCAGTCAGTAGAGTAAGTGACTCTTGATCTTGGGACTGCATTTGAGTCCCATACTGGGGGTAGATATGCCTTAAAAATAAAAATATCTTGGAGCACCTGGGTGGCTCAGTTGGTTAAACATCTGACTCCAGCTCAGGTCATGATCTCACAGCCCATGGGTTTGAGCCCTGCATTGGGCTCTGTGCTGACAGCTCAGAGCCTGGAGTCTGCTTCAGAATCTGTGTTTCCTTCTCTCTCTGCCCTTCCCCCACTTGTGCTCTCTCTCTCAATAATAAATAAACATTAAAAAAAAAATCTTTAAAAAAAGAACCAGTTTTGTCAATTTGGATGCAAATATTAAAGGGAATTGATTTTTGGATAATTGATTAATGGTTGGAAAACTTTTAAGTATATTTGGAACAATGTGGGTATAGGGATGTATATTTTTAAATTTATTTTTTATTTTATTATTTTTTATTAAACAATTTTTTAATGTTTACTTATTTTTGAGAGAGAGAAGAGGGGAGGGGCAGAAAGAGGGAGGCAGAGGATCTGAAGCAGGCTACATGCAGTGAGCTCAAAGCCTGATGTGAGGCTCAAACTCGTGAGCCCTGAGATCATGACCTAAGATGAAATCAAGAGTCAGCTGCTTAACCAACTGAGCCACCCAGGTGCTCCTAGGGATTTATGTTTTTAACTGTAAAGTTTATGAAAGCATTTCTGAGATATTCTGTAAATATAAAATCTATACTGGATTTCAAAGACTTAGTATAAGTACAAGAATGTAAACTATCTCATTAATAGTTTTTAAATTAAAATTGATTTCAGGGGCACCTGAGTGGCTCAGTCAGTTAAGTGTCTGGACTTTGACTCAGATCATGATCTCACAGGTAAGGGTTGGAGTCCCCCAACTGAGCTGACAGCTCAGAGCCTGGAGCCTGCTTCAGATTCTGTCTCCCTCTCTTTCTGCCCCTCCCTCACTTGCACTCTGTCTCTCAAAAATAAATAAACATTAAAAAAGTTATAAAATTATTTTCACCTGTTTCCTTTTTTAGCTTTTTTTTTTTTTTTTTTTTTTTTTTTTTTTTTTTTTTTTTTTTTTTTACTGTGGTAACTAACAAATTTAAAATTACATATGTTGCTGGTATTACATTTCTGTTGCTCGGCATTTGCCCCAAAGTTCCAGCTTTATGGATTTTGTCAAATAGTTCCAAAATCCTAAAGGTATCAGTATCTAGTTGTGTATAGCATTACCCAGGTCAATGCCAGTTGTCATGAAATGGCAAGTTGTTTGTAAACCACTGGCCCACTCACATTCTCTCCCCGTGGTAGCTAGGATGTCTGTTTTAGTCTGTGGCCTGTCTGTGGTCATGGAACCAAATTTCCTCGAGAACTTTGCCTGTCCTTGGAGGAACTCCCTGGGTGATCCTGGAGTGGTTATCATTTACTTCAATCAACTGAGGTAAACTCTGACTGGGAGGATGACCAGAAATCAAATCCCATAGCTTATGTCAGTATTTGATATGCTCACCTGTGCCTGAAAACAAATGGGCTCAATGTGCCAAGCCCTTTATGAGATAAACCAGCAGCTGAAGTCATTGTCTGAGTTCCTGAGAACTAGTTTAGAAGAGATTGCCACAAAGGGAAAGATAATCTGGAAGTCTCCTCCTATGTTCCCTACCCACCTTTCCTATACTGTTTCCATGTCTGGATTGATGCCAGGTTCAGGGTATCTGTAGTAGTAATGCCCTATGGTTTAACAAAGCAATTATCAGACTTAAGTCAGAAGATTTGGGTGAGAGATCCTACATTGTGGTTTACTAAATAAATGACTTTGGGTAAATCACATAGTCTCAGTTTTCTGTTCTAGATTATATCAAATGATCTGTAAGACAACTACTAGAACCTGAGTTTTGTGTTTCTAAGTTGTTCTGACAGTAGCTGAGACATGAAGCCCAAAAAGAGGTAAAATGCACTTAAAATTCAAATACCATTCTGAGATTGGGAATTGAAGAGCCACCATTTTCTTTCTCTTTTATCAGAGGAAGACGAGTGCGGAGTAGTATCTTTGTGCAATGTTTTGTTTACACAAAGTCACTATTACATTGTTGTAGAAGAGCTGCTTAATATTTTTCCCTTAGCAGAAAGCAAGTAGCAAGAAGCAAGATTTAATAATGCTGTTACATTTCTAATTTTGCTCTTATAATAAATGGGGACATTGAAAATGAAAAGCTGTGTATATAATAGCATAACAAAAAAAAATGGCCAACGAATCATTTCTTCTTCTCATTTGACAAAGCCTTCAAATGTTAGTCTGAACTAACTTTTAGTGGTATTAGAAGTGGAAACCAGCTCTCCAGGGTAGATAATTTTTATGCTAATTTCCTGCACCTCAATGTACACAATTATTATAGGGCATGCGAATGATCCATTCACTGAATGAAGAAAAATTATTCCAAATGATTATTGATGAGTTAATCAAGATAACCATGTCAACTTTCTTTATCCATTAGTGGTAACATCTACACTATTTCACAATCATAATAACAGCCAAATGCTAATGGGCGAGGTAATCAGACCTTAATGAAGAACAGTGAAAAATTTGCTTTTTAAAATAGTTTACAGTTTTCCTAATCACTGAAGTGGTCAGTTAGTCCCAAGGTTATTCATATTTCATAATGTGTGCTTGCAAATTTTTTTCTCCATTTAAAAAATAGTTGGATTTTTGGAATGTAAGAAGGAATGGAAATAAACGGAGAGGGATTCCTCTTTTTAAATAAATGCATATTTAAAGAGTTATTCTTATTGCAATGGTGACCTAAAATGGGGGGAAATCTCTATCCATTTAAAAACTCAGAATTATACTTTTATGTTTTTCCTTCTGTCTTTATCCTTTCACTCAGATTTGGTAATTTTATTATTATAAGCTCAGATAAGTTTGGACTTGCAGCTTTATTATAATTTATTATATGTTGTGGCTTATATTTATATTTATTGATTGATTCTGATACCCTTAATGTACTGTCATGATGATTTGAGAGTCTGCCATCCACAGCCCACTTTTGAAAAAAGCAATTTAGAGGTACCTGAGTGGCTTAGTTAGTTGAGTGTCCAACTCTTGATTTTGGCTGAGGTGATGATCTCATTGTTCATGAGATGAAGCCCCACATCAGTGTGGGATTGACCTCTACTCTAATTGTAGAGCCTGCTTAGTATTCTCTTTCTCTCTCTTTCCCTGACTTTTTCCCTTGCTCATACACACTCTCTCTCTCAAATGGAAAAAAGAAAAAAAGAGCAATTTAAAGTGGTTCCCTAAGTATGTGTCCCTATACTTTATATCATATGACCTCATTACACTGGCACCATTAACAAAATATTCTAGGGAGTGGCAGCTGACACAAGAGCTCTGTCCCAAAAGATACACTATACCAAATATTGACTGGGCACCACAATCAGGTTCTTTGGGCATCTGACTGTGAGAAATAATAAGAGACGTGAGACAGTAGAGCGGTATGGAGAAAAAGCAGTGCATAGAATGCATGAGTAGAAGTTTTCAATAAGCAGAAGCCATGAGGTGGATTTGGAATAGGGAGTTAGTAGCCAGCAGGAGAAACAAATCTTTACACCATGAGTATGGCAGTGTGGCTTTTCTGATGGCACCACTGTGAGAGCAGCTGTTGGGTCAAGGGAGTTACTACTGGATAATGAGATCTAGTGTTGCATCCTGAGGGACCTACCAGTTCTCTGTAGAATTTGGTTATGCCTGTGCTTTTCAAAATGTTGCCTGTGATTCCCTAGAGGTCCAAGAAGCAATTTAGGGACCTCCATAAGGGAAGAGGGGGTACCAAATGGACAGGACACTCCCCCACTTCCAGCATCAGCCACAGTAGTGCTCTTTATTCTGAGTTTGTCTTTTTCCATGTGAGATTTCATGGGAAGAAAGAAGGGTTCTACTACAGTTAAAAGTTATTTAAAACTCAGGTCCTTTCAAGGATTCACAATTTGCAAATTAAAGAAAATCCACTGTAACTTTTGTTGAACATTATCCTAAAATGAGATTAGGAGGCTTATTTTTTAACTTCCAGATTCTTCTTCCCCATGCATTTGTTTTAAACTATGAACATTTTGTGATGAAATAGCATATACATACATCTATAACTCTTTTGTCATTTTATTCTACCAGGTAATTTATTTTTTATTTTCATTTTTTGAGAGAGAGAGAGAGAGAGAGAGAGAGAGAGAATATTAAGCAGGCTCCACGCTCAGCTCAGAGCCAGATGTTGGGCTTGATCCCATGACCCTGGGATCATGACCTGAGCCCAAATCAATAGTCAGACACTCAACTGACTGAGCCACTCAGGACCTCACTACCAGGTAATTTTTAAAGTTCCTCTCTCATTTATCCTTCAGAGCGCCTGGCTTATGATGGGAATCATCCAGAAAGCTTTATAAATAGTAGATCCCTGGGTCTTACCTTCCATATATGGAAACATACCTTTGGGGATTGCCTTTTGGGGAAACCTGTATTTCTAAAGCTCCCCAGATAATTGTGATTCTCAATCAAATTTTAGTACTACTAAATAAGACCAAATAGTACTGATTGCATAATGGGGATTGGGGTTGGGGAGAGAAGCAGACAGATCAGATGAAGTGTGATTCTAATAGGAGAAAAAAAAAACTATTCTAACTTACAATGTGATGTAGAATTGGCATATGGAGCACTAATTTATAAGAAGTGTTCTTATTCCATGCTCTTAAAACTAGTAGTTTGTGGGTTAAATTAAAAAGCAAGCTGGAGTGAGGAATAATAATAATATTTGCATACACTTTTACTATGTTATTTAAACTTAAAATGTATAAATGTACACTCTTTAGACAATTTTTTATTCAGGGTCGTGACCTCATCTTTGACTATGTGTCTTTAGTTATGGAGTTTCCTGTCATCTTTCTTGCATAAGCTTCATGTGTTTTTCAAGTTTAATTATCTTTAAAGTGGGTTTTTAAAGGAATTCATAGACATTTGCAAAGCTGTGTGAATAAAGAATTCAGAATCCGTAATTTTATTAAAAACTTCTAAAATTTTATACTTATCAATTCAAAGGGAATTTGAACAACTACATTTTTATAGAAACAATTCCTTTTTTTTTTTTAATCTGAGAGAGAGAGAGAGCACAAGTGAGGGAGGAGGGTAGAGAGAGAGGGAGAGAATCTTTAAACGGCTCCATGTTCAGTACAGAGCCCAATGTAGGACTCAATCCCATGACCCTGGGATCATGACCTGAGCTGAAACCAAGAGTCAGACACTCAACTGACAGAGCCACATAGGAGCCCCTGTAGAGACAATTCTCTTTTTGCGCTCATAGTGTACTTGTATAGGTTTATATAATAATTGATTAAATGATAAAAGTCAAGGAATACTAGCATAGAAGCAGCATAAATAGATTTGGGAACAAATACATTGACTCTTGGTAAGCAGACAACTTAATTGGAAGTGCATGCTGTGGAATTGTCTATAATTTCAAGTATCCAGAATGTTCTGGTCAGCAGTCAGTGTGTTTTATGGAGGAAATGGAGGTCATTAGTTAATCTGCTGAGCTGGTTAAGTGGAGGTTGGTTAAAACAACTTTTATAGTAGTCTTTCTTTATTTGCAGGGGATATGTTCTAAGACCCTCAGTGGATGCCTGAAACCACAGATATATATACTCTGTTTTTACCTATATATATGTACTTATGATAAAGTTCAATTTATAGGTATGGTAAGATTAGGTACAGTAAGATATCAACAACAATAACTAATAATAAAATAGGAAACTATAACAATATGCTGTAATAAAAGTTATGTGAATGTGGTCTCTTTGTCTCTCAAAATATCTTATTGTTCTATACTCACCCTTCTGTGATGATGTGAGATGATAAAATGACCATGTCATGAGGTGAAGTGAGGTGAATGATGTAGTCATTGTGACAAAGTGTTAGGCTACTAGTGACTTTCTGATAATACCTTAGAAGGAGGATTATCTGCTTCTAGACCTTGGTTGGTGGTGGGTCACTGAAACTACAGAAAGTATAACCACAGATAAGAGGGAACTCCTGTATTGTACATTACTCTGTAGATATATGGAATAAGGGTTTAGGAAGTTAAAGTTAAATGGATACTGTATTTTAACTACTTTATGAAATGTGCTTCCCTTGAAAGCCTCAAGCTCTGTTTCTGATATACTAAATTTCAATATATGTATTTTTTTCTACTAAGCATAAAGCTGTGATAACAGCCAACAAGTTGGACAGATTTCTTGTAGCTTAGCTAGAATTATGTATTATTATATTAAAAAAGCATCTTATGCAGTCTGGTAAAGTAAATGAGAGAATGGAAGAAAGCCAGTCTGAGGATGTAAAATAAATGGATTTTTAGAACAAAGCAATGCCATTTATTATTTTGTTTTATTTATTTTTTTAAGTTTATTTATTATGAGAGAGAAAGAGAGAGAGAATGAACAAGTTGGGGAGGGACAGAGAGACAGGGATGGAGAGAATCCCAAGCAGGCTCTGAGTTGTCAGCACAGAACCCAACATGGGGCTTGATCTCACAAACCATGAGATCATGACCGAGCCAAAACCAAGAGTCAAACAGTCCATTGAATGAACTACTCAGGGGCCCAGCAAAGAAACATGTCCTGGGGCACCTGGGTGGTTCAGTCAGTTGAGAGTTCAACTTTGGCTCAGGTCATGATCTGGCGGTCTGTGAGTTCAAGCCCCATGTTGGGCTCTGTGCTGACAGCTTGGAGGCTGGAGCCTGCTTCGGATTCTGTGTCTCCCTTTCTCTCTGACCCTCCCTAATTTGTGCTCTGTCTCTCTCTGTCTCAAAAATAAGTTAAAAAAAAAACATTAAAAAAGAGAAGCATGTCTTATACTTAATATTTAATGAATGAATGATTAAAGTATGTGGGTGCTTCCAGAATGTTGGAAAGTTATTTAAATCTTCATCTCTATAATTTTTAAAATGTTAATTTTCTTACTAAATTAGATTTATTAAAATGATTTCCTGGCCTTCTTTCAGAGTTGTGGCACCTGGTGTTTGTTTTCCTGGAAAGCACATTATGACATATGGTGGAGTAATTAATAACAGCATGAATTCTGGAGTCAAATAGAGTTCATATCACAGTTCTACCACTTACTCATTTGAAATAGTGGGCATGTTAGCTTGACCTAACTTCCCTCATCTGAAAATGGAAGTAATAATAGTTCCTACTTTATAGACGTGTTATGAGGATTAAATGTGACAGATAATATTGGTTAATAATAATTTTTTTAAAAGGCTGCTGGTGTTTTGATCGTGTTTGTGTTTAATTTACACATCAATTGTGGCAAAATTACCTGAATGATGCTGAGACTTCTGATCTATGAACAAGATATATCCCTCTATTTATTTGTCTTCTTTAATTTCTCTCAGCAATGTTTTGTAGTTTTTAATGTGCATGATTGATTTTTGAATGTTAAACCATCCTTGCTTTCCTAGGATAAATTACACTTGTTTTTGTGTGGTTTTGGCATCAGTGTAATATTAGTCTTACAGAATGAGTTAAGAAGTATTCTCTCATCTTCAATTTTCTGTAAGAGTTTATGTAAACTTTATAATTTCTTTTTTAAATGTTTGATAGAATTCACTAGTGAGGCTACCTGGGCCTGAAGTTTGTTTGTTTGTTTGTTTGTTTGTTTGTTGGAAAAGTTTAATCTACAAATTTAATTTTTAAATAGTTTTAAGGATGTTCTGATTATTTTTCTTGAGTAAGTTATGATAGTTTGCATCTCTCAAGGAATTTGTGCATTTTATCTAAGTTGTTGAATTTGTAGGCATTAAGTTGTTCAAGCTATTCCCTTACTATCTTTTTAATATCTGTAAAGTCTGTAGTGATGTCACTTCTCTCATTTCTGACATTGATACTTTGTAACTTCTTTTTTTTTTTTTTCCTTATCGGTCAGGAAGGAGATTTATAAATTTTATTGATTTTTCTCAAAGAATGAGCTTTCATTTTGTTGTTGTTTTCTACTTCACTTATTTCTGTTATTATTTTATTTTTCTGTTTAATTTAAGTTTGATTTATTGTTTTTTCTAGCTCTTTAATGTGAAAGCTTGTCATTGATTTAAGACCTTTTAAATTTTCTAACTTGGGCATTTTTTGCAATATATTTCCTCCTAAGTACTTTTTTAGCAGTAGTCTACAAATTTTGTTGTGTTTTTCATTTGAGTATAATTGAAATTATGTTATATTTTTCCTTTTGATTTTTTTCTTTGACTCATGAGATATTTGAAGTGAGTATATTTTAGTTTTCAAATATTTGAAGATTTCCCAGAGAGCTTTCTATTATTAATTTTGGATGTAATTCCATTATGGTCAGAGAATATACTTTGTATACTTGAATCCTTTAAAATGTATTGAGACCTGTTTTATGGTTCAAATATCATGTATCTTGGTAAATGTTCCATATGCACTTGAAAAACCTGTGTGTTCCTCAGTGTTATGGAGATTTCTATAAATGTCAATTATGTCATGTTGGTTCAGAGTGTTGTCAAGTCTTGTATATCAGAGGTCTAGAGGTCCATAAACTTTCTCTCTAAAGGGTCAGATAGTAAATATTTTCATTTTTGTGAGACGTACATTCCCTGTCTCAACTCTTGAAATCTGGAGTTTTATCAGGAAAATACATAAATGGGAGTTGCTATATTTGACCCACCATGAAATGGATTTTGTCCAAAGACTCATTTGCTGATGCCTGTTTTATATCCTTATAGATTTTCACTCTATTTGTTCTGTCAATTATTGAATTATGAGCATTGTAGTCCCCGGCTATAACTGTAGATTTCTCCTTTAAGTTCTATCAGCTTTTGTTTCATATAATTTGAAACTCTGTTATTAGATACATAAATATTTAGGATTGTTATGTCCTCTTAATGAATTGATCCCTTTATAATTAAGAAAGTCCTTTTTTATTCCTGGTAATCTTCTTTAATCTGAAATCTACTTTTTCTATTATTAAGATAGTCACTCCAGCTTTCTTTTGATTAGTATAAGCATGGTATATTTTTTCCCACACTTTCTCAGAGCATCTGTTCTCAGTTCAGTCTGGTTTCCTCTGCTCCCAGGAGGTGAGCCACCTGTGTCTGCCTGGGGTTGTCCAGTTCTACCAGTGCCTGGTTGGATAAGTCTGATTTACTTAGATGAATTAAGAAACCATTATGGCTGCCCATTTAATTCACACTTCCCAGACTAGCTTTAATTTGTAAAACAAACAAACAAACAAAAACAAAAACAAAAACAAAAAAACCTCCCCAGACTCCAGTCTATATTTCTATCCATTCCAAATTTGGGAGAACAAGAGAGAAGTGTTTTTAATTCGATTGCTCAAAGTCCTACAGAGTGTGGTGTGGAGAAGGGGATATTGCCTGGAACCAGCTTTTCTTGTCTCATAAAGTGCTGACCCTGAACACTGTGTTGGCACCACAGATTGTTTAGCAAGAAGCAGAACATCTTAATGCTGCCCATTTGGGTGTAGCAAAAATTGTAAAATACTGCTTTCTATTAAGAAGTAATATTTACAAGGGGTGCCTGGGTGGCTCAGTTGGCTAAGCATTCTACTTTGGTTTGGGTCATGATCTTGCTGTTTCCGAGTCCAAGCCCTGCATTGGGCTCTGTGCTGACAGCTCAGAGCCTGGAGCCTATTTCAGATTCTGTGTGTCTTTTGCTCTCCCTGCCCCTCCCCCAATCATGCCCATGCTCTCTCTCTCTCTCTCTCTCTCTCTCTCTCTCTCAAAAATTAATGAACATTTAAAAAATTAAAAAGAAGTAATTTTTACAAATATTTTGTTTATCGAGTAAGACAAGCAGCATTTCCCTATCCCCACATTATACTCTGTCACTGTCTTACTCCTGTCTCTGACTGTCACCACACTCAAGACCCAGTGATCCAGGAAGGATGAGAGGAACAATAACAGCACAGGAAAGAGGTTAACCTGAGGAATGGGGTGGAAAAGGGTGGGGTTCATCTTCCCTGGTAAGAAGAAACACCAGAGAGTTTAATGTTTTTTGTAGTCATGTTAAAATGAAGAATCCTTTAAACCAAAAGCCAAAACAACTCTGTCAGATTTGTCACATGTCTTCAAGTGTAAGCTGGCTAGACCACCTTCCTCATATCAAGGTCAGCTTCTATCACTTGGCTCCAAAGTCATATCTTGAAGCCTAGTGATCATGCACATTTGACATTTCCTTGGAATGATTCTAAAAACTATTTTGGGACAGAAAATATCAAATGTCCAAAGATAATGACAAGGCTCTGAACCTTCTGGAAAGCACTGGTATCACCAACTCAGTTCTCTCTCCATGACCTGTTCCCTGAAAAGCAACCATAACTTACACCTTAGTTATCTATAAAGGACTTATTGAGGTCCATTTCTTCACACACCTCTGTGGAATTTCTAAGAATTTGTGCAACTTGTAAAATTATAATTCTCATCTGAGTGCTTCACCTCAGCCTCATCATATAAGTGGCCATTCTATGTTTTGTGTTTCTACTTCTTGAAGATTATTTAAATATCTAGCTGTGTAGAGATTCAAATACCTCTTAATGAGGCAATCTGTAAGAACTTCTAAGCAGAGACTTTGGTTCAGTGTTAACTACTTTTCAGTTGTAGATGAAGTGAAAGATTCACAAATGACTGGCTCCATGGAAGATGTCAGCTTTAAGTTCCCTAAAAAGAAAAGTCCCCCAAGCTTGTCCAAGGCCAAGTGCATCCCACACCTTTATAGCTGAGGGATCTCAACCTGCTCAATATGCTTAAAGGGAAAATAGTGAAATATGAGTTGACAAGAGGAGAAGAATATCCACAAAGAGGGAAGGAGCACAGAGAGAAATCAGTCAGCCTCAGAGGAAGAACAGTGCTGGGTGTCACACCGTGTAAATGTTAACTAGCTCTTCCTCTGACATTATGAATCTGATAGGATTTGGAGAGTCAGTAGGGCAAAATGGACAGAAAATTTATTCTAGCCTAACATTCTTCTTTCTCCATATGGCAAGTGGCTTATTATCAAAGTTTATTTCTCCTCAAACATAGTTTCTACATGGCCAATTGGTTTTTGTTGCCCCTTGGTCCCAGCCTGACTCTTACCCTTATCCTGCTACTTGGCACTTAGGGACCAAAGGAAAAATGAAGGCCCCAGTAAATAATAGTGAGTCAATTCTAGTAAGGCAGTTCAAAGATGGGTCTTGTGAAAATATGTCCATAGAGGATTCATTTTTATATGAGAAAAGTATCACACATAGGATAGGCGTTGGCTACTTGTGTTTTCCAAAGACAAATAGCATAATGGGTCTATTAAAAGACAATACTGAGCTCAAACCCTTATTGAGGTCAGGGTCGGGAGGTGAGACATTTGTAAAGAGCAGGAGGAAGATCATACTGTTTAAGACTGCTCCTTCTCTCCTTTCAGAGCTGTAAGTTGGTGCTCTTTGCTGAGGGCAGTGTGTATGTGTGTGTGGGGGCAAGGTGGGGTGTTTGCAGATAGTTTCAGGGGGCTAGGGAGTTTCCAATGGAGAGAAGCACAAAAAGCTGCTTAGAGCCATCCAGGGAAGAGACATGATGAGATACTTGAGGATCTCTGCTTTTTGTTGTAGTGCATCCTCAATGAGAGAGGTGACAGGGACTTAGGACAAAAATCCAAATCAGGAATCAAGTGTGTAGATTTGACTCAACGTTTGGCCGTATCAGATCTCTTAGGAATGAGATATCTATATCTATATGTATTATTTATTTATGATTTATTAATTATTGTATTTAATTATATATAGTTAATTTAATTATTTATTTAAATTAAATATATATATTTAATGAAAGGGAATCTATCCTATATAATTAGGAGTTGGAACACCAATAGATGAGAACCCGCAGGATAAAGGAACTCTAAAACTAGTCCTAAATCTAAATTCCCTTTCTTCCACCCCCGCTGAGACTCAGCCCCAGCTAAATAGCAAGGTGCAAAGGTGTTGACTCGAGGCAGTTAACAAGTCCACTAGTGTTTCTACATTACTCACTCTTAGTCACCAGGCATTCACTAAGCATCCACTGTGAGCATGAACAAGACTATGGGCTGTTAGTTTGTGTCATTCTCTGATGTGCCTGCCCTCTTCAACTGCTCCTGTTTCCAAAATCTATGTCATGTTCTTGTAGCTCCTGACAATGCAACTGGGTTGGGTACTAACAAAGAAGGCCAGAATGAGCTCAAGGGTATTGCATTATTGCTGGAAGAGTGTTCCCATTAATAAAAGCAGGCATTGTGTAATGTCATTCACATATTACTGTACAAGAGATGATGCAATGTAATACTGGCCCTCGATTCACCCGGAGCTTAATGGGAGAAATGAGACTGGTCATTTCGAATCCTTGCATTTTTACCACTGAAAATCATAAAATATTAGAGCTGGAAGGGACTTTAGAGAATACCTCACCCAACCTCCGTTGTTTTACCAATGGGGAGTCTGAGGCTTATGTTATTCTTCATTGAATCTACCAACTGGAATCTGTCCAAAGTGCCTGTTTCCACTCACAACTGCAATGTTTGAAAACAGATTGGGTCCTGTGCCATCTGCTACTACCCTTAGTAGATTGGAAGACTAAAAATCTAGAATAGTTCCAAGGTGTCTAATGCACTTCATCTACATTATAGTATGCTTGTTCCAGAAATTCTCTCCCTGAGGGTAGAGTAATGTGGGATAAAGGTAGGGAATATAAAAATAATTCTTGTTTTCTTATAATTTCATCTGATTCATCATTGCATCAAGGTGAGCCTTCTAATCTCAGATCTTAGATCTCTAGGGCATGGGCTCAGCCTTCCTTGTTTGATACAGAACTATGAAGGCTGTCCAGCTTTGGTAGCAATCTCAAAGGCATGTTTGTGTTGGATGATATGAAAAATGACATAGTCTTCATTGGAGCTTGCACCTGTGTGTTTGTCTACCTTCTGCCACATCTCCTTAATAGGGGAGGCAGGTAGGGAGAGTCTACCATTTAAAATGAGTTCAGGCTACATAGTCTATACAGCATCAAGATGTGGATGATGTAGTTCTCAAGTCATCTTTTGCCTGAATTATTTGTGTAATTGTGAGATGCATTACAAGAAGCTTCCCTAAGAATTATTCTTGGCTTTGGCAGGCTTAGTTCAATGGAAACATGTTTTGCTTTGTGTAAATGGGCCTAACAGAAATGTCATGGACAACATCATTTTTCTCTAGAAAAGTTTTCAACTAAAGAGTACTGTAAATATCATGGGCACACAGAATCAAATGAATCTATTGGCCCGGGATTGGCCATCATTTGCTTGTAAGTGACTTGTAGCCAAAGACATATTTGCCTAGGATCAAGCTGCTTAGAAGAACCTTCTGAGAATGCCACAAGGCAGACTGGAAATTAGCAGAGCTTGCTTCTGTTTTTGAGAAGGCCCTCCTATGTTTACATAATACAAAGCTTTGGAAATAGAAAACCCTGGCCAGAAAGTTAGAGGCCAAGAGAAGAAATAGAAATTAAATGAAATGCTTCCTCTTGCCTCCCCCTCAGTTCTGTAAAAATAGACACAGACTTCCTTTTTTCCACTCACACAGGGAAGAGCACTACAGTTTGAACTGAGTTGTGAGATTGAGGCAAGCTGAGTGTTGACAGCTCTGAGTTATGGTCTCCCTAAGTTTAAACCCCATCCCCAGGAGGGTCTTTGGATCGGGAAATATCGTGCCTTCCTATGCCATGGATCAGTGTAGGAGGCACTCGACTTTATACTGGAACATAATTTTTTGAAAGCCACAGAAATTTAGCTAGACTCTTCTCACCAGAAGTTGGATGTTGAGACTCATCTCTGCCATTTACTACAGAGAGAATAAAGAGTATCAGGATGGTCTTTTGAAGGAGCTATAGATTCAAGAGAGAAGATGGAGTTTTATTTCATTCATTCATTTACTTAATAAATATTTATTTGTTTATTTATTTGCCTCTCCTGATCTGTATAACTTGCTATGTTTGTGGAGAATAGAATATGAAATGACCAAGTCTTGGCCCTTCATGATCTTTCATGTTAGTTGGAAAGAGAAGATAGACCCACAAATAATTATAATAAAAAGTGGAATGTAACAAGCTCCTGTAGAAAGATAGGAATGAAAAGTTAGAGGAATTCAGAGTTGAGAAAGATCTGGCTGAGCTGGAGAGAACAGAGAAGGCTTCGTGGTGGAGAAGAAAGCAGGCATGGTGAAGAGAAGCATGCCAGGTGGTGAACATCATGTGAAAAGACATTAAGACCAAAAAGCATGGAAGTATGTTTGGATAATAGTGAGTCCTCCAGCTGGAGGCAATGTAGAGTGAGATGAGAGTAATAGGAGCTAAGGCTGAATGGAAGCTTTTAAATGCCAGGCAAGAAACCTGGACTGCAAGGCAGGAGAGCAATGAAGAGCCACTGCAGAAACAACCACGCTGTAGAAAAATTTATCTGGCAGTTGTGTTTAGGAGTGAAAGACAGGAAGGAGGAGGAGATTTAGGAAGCTGTTACAATAGTCCAGACCACAGAAAATGAAAACCTGAATGGGGGACAGGGAGAGAGAGAGAGAGAGAGAGAGAGAGAGAGAGAGAAGCAAGTAAGAATGAAATGAGAAGGCAGATATAGGAGACACTGTGGGATAAAATGGTAACTGATTAGATGTGGGGCAGTTAAAGCAGAACACACAGTCAATGATAGCTTTGAGGATTTTCAGCTTGGTTGCAATTCCTTCTGGGTTATGATCAAACCATTTCTATTTAGGGAGGAGGGCTTAAGAGAAAATAGATTGTCACAAAGTATATGTTGAAGGCTAATACCTGGTAGAAATAACGATCTCCAAAGAAAGAATTCAGTAATACCTGAGAAACAGCCTCAAAGAATGTATTGAGGACTATACTATAGAGGGACTTTCTTGAGGGTGATGGACACAGAGGAATTACAAGGCAGAAGGCCAGCCTTCAGAGAACTTAAAGTAGGGAGGCAAGAATAACCCAAAGAAATAACACAGCCCAATCATGTAGTGCAGGCTGTGAATTATACAGACATTTAGAAGAGAAGGAGAGCAGCGAAGGGGCGAAGCTTCTTGGAGGAAATGGAACATGAGGTATTATTATGGTTGGGATTTGGAAGAGTGGAAGAGAGCTAGGCAGGAGAGCAACGCAAACAATGGCAGAATTTTAGGAAGGAACTGTCGTGTTTATGAGGAAGCGAAGAGACAAAAGTGGACATCTCTTTTCCCAGAGTTTAGAAAAGTTCCCAAAGTTGGTTGTCTGGGAGATATGAGAGGTGCACAAGAAAAGAGGCATCAGCTCAGTGTACTACTCGTATCAATGGTGAACTATATTTGCATAGTTATAATGTGGACACTGACCATTGGCTATTAACCAAATGATGTTATAATATTGCTATTTTGGGGTGATGGGAGAAGGAAAGGTGGATGTGTGTATATAAAATAGCAAAGTTCCAATCTTCTTTGGCAGGAAACCAATAAATAATGCTTAACATTAATAAATCAAGAAAAAGCATTACAAGCACATTGCTTACCTAGAAAGCAAGAGCTCAATGGGTTGAGGGTGGGAGCAAAAGGACAGTGCTGAAGTGGGTTGGAGGACTGCTAATTGTAATTCTACTATGTGAATTTAAGAACTATGCAAGTACAGTGTTATAGTTTTCAACAAAAAGAAAAATAAAAGTCTAATCGCCTGATACTTGTTCAGGGAAACAGTCCAGTGGGTCATGATTTGAGTGACTAAGACAGAACACTTGGATCCATTTTGCTCCCTTTGATGGGGACCCCAGAGCGGTTTTCTGGGAGCTTATGAGGTTGTTTCTCAGTCAGGTTGGCTCCCTACATCCTCCTTTCTCACCTCCCTGCTGGCCCCCAAACTCAGCCTGCTCATGTTCCTTTCCTGTGAACACTGCCCTAGCCTTCCATATGGGGCTCTTCCCTCCACTTGGTCCAGGGGAGCATGGGAAGCAGTCTTTCTAGCTCCTTGCCTTGTTGACAACCCTGAGGAAAGAAGCTCCAAAACTCTTTACAAGGAAACAGCAAGGTGCTAATTAAAAATGATAAATGTGAGAAAATGATAAAGTCAAATCCATCTTAGAGAGTTCTTAATTTTACGGTCTGGGCCTTGAGTTTCTAATTCTCTTGTCAGCTCCCAATTCTCTGGCCTGAATTTGCTCAATTTTCATTCTAGAAGGTCCATCACCTCAGGGAAAAAAGAAGATCATGAACAGAGCGGTTAAAATGTCACAAGCAGATCATTTGCCTTTCCTGGAATCCCGGAACTCAGGGGAAACTGTTTAAGTGAGCACTAGTTCTGTAAAAGAATGGCTCTCTCTCCAGACAAAGAGCAATCACCAGAGATCTTGATTTATTTTGCACATACCCTCCTCCAGTTTCTTTCTTCCCCTCTACTCATTGCCCTCCAAAAAAGAGAAAGAAAGGATTTCAACCTCTCCATATCTGGGAGAGGACAATAACAAAGGTCCACCAAAACAGTAGAGTTGGAAATTCATATCCGGCTCTGTACCTTTTTTGGGGGATTTCCAAATAATTATTGATTTTGGAGATTTCCAAGTAATTATTGATTTTGGAGATTTCCAGTCTAAAGCATACAGTCCAGTCAGAGCTGGATTATAAGTGCAGGGAGGATATCTGTGAAAGACATTCTAGCATGTCCTGGTCCTCATCATTCCCCAGCAGCCCTTTCCTCTAACAAGTCCTTGCTGTCAATACCAAGTTTCTGCTGAGAAAAGCAAAAGATCTTCTTTTCCTTTTTTCTCTCCCTCTTCCTTCTGTTTGCATCAACACAGCTCCATGCTTAGAGTTTACAAAGGACCTTTGTCTCAATGGGAGCCCTCAGAAATGGGACCTCTGATTGGCTGGCATGTTACTGGTGAGAGCCCCAGGCCAAATTTCTTTATCTGGCTTTTTCATAGCCAACAATCAGTGATAAATGGGACATAACTATTCAGTAATAACTAATAAAAGCCCACACTTCTTTCTCAGTCTTTGGGAACCCCCATTTCTGAATGCCATCCACTTTCATCTCAGAGAGATGCCAAGAGTTTAAGAACCAAGCTGGTATTAGAAGCCGGGTCTTACCCAGGGGTGTTTTTCTGATTCTCATGTGGCACCCTGTGTCTCTTCTCACCCATATGTGAGGTTTCATGAAATTAAGACAGAGTTTTCTCATCTGCCCCCAGATGACAAGCATTTTTGCTTTGTTCTGTTTTCTGGTTCTTCAGCAGAGTGAGTGAAGGAAGTAGTGCCAAGGGTCCCAGTAGAACAGTCAGTTGCCAGAGGCCTGTACCCTGCAAAGGTATGTACTGAATGTGTAGGGAAGGGAGTAGCAGAAGGAATGAGGTGTCCTGGCTAGTTAGGCAGACTCTTCCCTGTTGTGTCTTTCTTATCTTCTGAGACTGGTTCTAGCAGTGCCCAGGGCAGAACAGTGTGAGCAGAGCAACAACAGGGTCATGTCCAGAAATATCCTTATTGATTTCTGGCTGCCACATATCCACTCACTGGGCATGCAAATGGAGGGAGACTCAGGATGAAGCTTCGAAGGCTGGAGTGAACTGCAGCCTGGGCCCTGGCCACCTGCAGCTTCACTCTGCTGGAAAGACCACCATAGAGGAACCAAGAAAGAGAGAATTGTGCCAGCAGACCTTCTTCTGAAATATCTGCAGGTCATTGGGTACCTCTCTGGTTTTCTCCCTGGACCGTTCAATAGGGTAGGCCTTTTCAGGCCGGGCTGATACTTGCTCAGTGTGTCTGATCTGGGATAATTTAGTGATGACTCAAGTTCATTTTGACCTCTGAGTATGTCTCCCCAAGAAGAGAGAAACAATTCACATATGATATTTTTTCAATACGGTGTTTTCCTAGTCCTGGCTGATTATCAGATGGTGTCTCTCTTTTCTGACCACCTTGAGACCCCTTCAGTATGGGGGCCTGTAAGATGCTGGTTTTGGATGAACTTTATTAATTGGGATCTTGTGGGAACATTCCAAATTCTCTTTTTCTCCCTCACCAGAGTGAAATGCATACACCTTTGGATTGCATCTTTTCCCCTGTCTCAGCTCAGATTCCTAGGGGTTGGTATTCTTGTTTGGGAGAAGCTTTCTGCTTCCTTAAAGGAAGTTCTTGAACACTTCCCTGCATTCTTGAAGAGACGAGCCCAAGTTAATCCCCTCTGAATCACTGCAGGTTTGTCTTCCAGTTGTTATCAACTGCAAATATCTTAGAAATCTTAGTCTAGAAGATTTTTGATTTCCAGGAAGAGGTTTACATAGCCCAGAGAACAGTTGTCTTTTCCACAATCTCTTATTTGAGGACTCAGAAGCTCTTGGCTACCAGTCATAGAACTTTATTCCAAAGATAGTGTAAGTCTGTCTACAGTGCTGAGGCATATGGGCCTGAGCTTCCCTCTGAGTTACTCTGGGCTAAATGTCATCAGGCACCCATGGCCTCTTCCACATCTGAGCATCTAGTCTATCCCTTCTGCATGAGGAATATTTTGCCTTCAGCTTGTTTTTCTGATAAGCAATGACAGTATCCCCAGTGACTCAATAGAGAGAAGAGGGGCAAATGCCCTCAGCTTTCCATACATTGAGGGAAGTTTGGGGTGATAGTTGGTTTTTCTTATGGACCTTTGGTGTTTGCCTCTGTTAATCTTGTATCTTTGCCATCTCTATTCCCCCTTTCTATCTCTAGCAGAGTTCCTGAAAGACTGACACTTGACTCTTTACAGGTAGGTAATTTTGACAAATGTTGCCTGCACATTACTTTTGTGAAATAAATTAGCACAATGAATGACTGGCATATTCCAGACCCTAAATTAATTCATGTTCTTTCCTCCTCCCACTTCTTCTTTTTATTCTTCTTTAAAAAACAAAAACAATTCAATTCCCTTGGGGACAAGGAAGAGTTTGGGAAAATGTCCCATTTCAGCAATCTCTTAGTGCTTACTTGAAGGCCGAGCTACCCCATAGTTAGAATGAAAGCTGCAGATTCATGACTAATACTGCTTAGTTAGTAGTTGCATGTCGAAGAGAACTGCTTGGTGCTCAAATGCTGGCATGATGCTTACAGCTCCACGAACTTGGGAAAATTATTTACCTTCTCAGAGCCTCAGCTTTTTCATCATTAAATGGAGAATAAGAAATGGCTTCATAAAATTGAGGGTAATTTATATAGAATCTATAGCACAAAGCCTGGGACATCACAAGTACTTGATCTGTAGTGCCTAGGTCAAGTGGATGGTTCTCTGAGGGAATTTAAAAAATCTTGAATGTTCTTCCCCTATCAGTCCCTCTAACATGCTTCTAACCTGGACTCACAGTGAGCTGATGTATTCTGAAGGAATACAGAGCCATTCTGAAATTAGCTCTGCAAAACTTTTTTTAAATATTTTTTTCAGTTTTAATAGTATATAAACCAATGCAATAATATATTCACATTTCCAAAACACAACATGGTAAACATTTGATTTTATATTTGTAAGATTGTGCCACAAAAAAATAGCATCCCATTATCTTGTATTTTGAAAGTAAAAATAATTAACATTATTGTGGTATAATTTCCATAAAAAGTACATAGATTTTAGGTGTACACTTTGATGAAGGGTAAAAACAGCTATAACCTTGGAACTATCATCTTAATTATTATTATTTTTTAATATAATTTAATTTTTAATTTTTTAAAATTTACATCCCAATTAGTTAGCATATAGTGCAACAATGATTTCAGGAGGAGATTCCTTAGTGCCCCTTACCCATTTAGCCCATCCCCCCTCCCACACCCCCTCCGGTAACTCTCTGTTTGTTCTCCATACTTATGCGTCTCTTATGTTTTGTCCCCCTCCCTGTTTTTATATTATTTTTGTTTCCCTTCCCTTATGTTCATCTGTTTTGTCTCTTAAAAGTCCTCATATGAGTGAAGGCATATGATTTTTGTCTTTCTCTGACTAATTTCACTTAGCATAACACCCTCCAGTTCCATCCACATAGTTGCAAATGGTAAGATTTCATTCTTTTTGACTGCTGAGTAATACTCCACTGTGTATGTATGTCTGTGTGTGTGTGTGTATATATATATATATATATATATATATATATATATACACCACATCTTCTGTATCCATTCATCCATCGATGGACATTTGGTCTCTTTCCATACTTTGGCTATTGTTGATAGTGCTGCTATAAACATGGGTGTGCATGTGTCCCTTCGAACCAGCACACTTGTATCCCGTGGATAAATGCCTAGTAGTTCAATTGCTCGGTCGTAGGGTAGTTCTATTTTTAGTTTTTTGAGGAAGCTCCATACTGTTTTCCAGAGTGGCTGCACCGGCTTGCATTCCCAAGCTCTGCAAAACTTTTACAGAGAAATAGTTTCTAGTCATTTTCAAAGTTCCAGGATGTGTGTGTGTGTGTGTGTGTGTGTGTGTGTATGTGCATGCATGTGTGCCACTGGAGATAAATTTCTAATTTCTAAAAAGTTCTTTATACATCCTTTTGGCTTAATAACATGCATCACAAAGAATTTATTCAGATGCTCCTTCTACAAAGTCTTTCCAAAACCTGTCGAGCTTTGGGAACCTTGGGAAAGATGCCCTCTTTTTCATTAATATTTCCCAGTTACTTTTGTGGCTCTGTTCCTCTACTAGACTGTAAGTACCTTGAGGGCAGTGTCTTTCTCTGTTTAGCGTCCTCCATGAGACCTAGCAGGGTCTTGCATGAAAGAAGATAGCAGACCAGTGTCAGGCTTAAGAGCTTGGACTTGGCAGTCAGGTTTGTGTTACATCCAGTCTCTACTTTCTGACCCTTTGGGCAGCCTTAGTTAGTCTCTTCTAGGTCTCAGTTTCTACTTTTGTTAAATAGGAATATTCGGGTTGTTATAAGCATTGCATGAGGTAATCTAAATCAGTGGGTTCAGTTCCTGGAATGTAATGAGAAATAAATGATATTCTAGCTATGTATTATCACTATTATTCATGTGTTAAATATATGTTCTTTTGGATAAATGGACAGATGGACAGAAGCATGGAGGGATGTCATTCTCTATAGCTGCAGGAAGTAGCCATTGCAATAATCTACAGAAGTATTTCCCCACTTCTGGTCTGATAGGTTTCTTTTTTTTTTAATGTTTTATTTATTTTTAAGACAGAGAGAGACAGAGCATGAGTGGGGATGGGGCAGAGAGAAAGAGGGAGACACAGAATCTGAAGCAGGCTCCAGGCTCTGAGCTGTCAGCACAGAGCCTGTTGCAGGGCTCGAACTCACAAACTGTGAGATCATGACCTGGGCCGAAGTCAGACGCTCAACTGACTGAGACACCCGGGTTCCCCTGGTCTGCCAGGTTTCTAAACTGGAATTAGGGGGAATTCCCATATTTTTAAACCTCCACCTCCATTCTCAGTTTAGTTCCAATCTTCATTGTGATCCTTGAGGTTTATTCTGAGAGCTGATACCTGATTCTCTCTGATTCTCTTTGAGAGTGAAAGCCCAACTTTTGCTAGTAGACTATCAACAATAACAATATTATTTCTAGAAGGATAATCCTTACCTTGATAATTGCTTTCTAGCATAAACAGAGAAGAGAAAATAAAAGAATTTTTCCACTGCATTTCCACACCATGCAGTGGAGAAATAAACAAAAATGTGACTAACCCCTATGGTAGAGGAGTGCTTTTGCACGCTCAATTACCTGCCTGAGCTGTTGCCTGCTTCCTGGCTGCTTGTCTTTGCATTGCTTGACCTTTAGACTAATGCCAGTAAAATACATACCCAGTACTACATAAATGGTTTTCAATGGCCTGGCTGCTTAGGGAAAACTCATTGACATGCAGCGTACAGTTACTTATGCATGTGAAAATAGAGATTAAGAGTCCTTTTTGACATCAGTTGGGTAGGATCACATTTTGTTATGGCACCGCTATAGATTAGTGATCTCCCTATGGACTGCTGGCCTCAATCGACACTCAGCACCTGGCATCTCCTTCTCTAGCTACCAGGTAAGGAGGTGTATCCATGACTGAGAAGTTCTCTGCCCTTGGTTCAGTCCTGGGCTTGTCGCCGAGTCACTGATGGATGGAAAGAGTGGCATTGTATTCCTCACCACTTTTATGCTTGTCTGCATTCATCTGTGTCTTTCCCTGTATTCCTTATTTCATTTGAATCTAAAACTGGAGTAGTATACTTTAAGAATTGGGAGTTCTTTCCACCCCTTATCCTCTCCTACCGTTCTCAGCCTCAAAGGGAAACAAGACTATAAACCCAATAAGGATTCTGACCCTAAAAAGTCAGAGAGAAGCTCTAGCTGGATAAGAATGTCCCTTTCATTTGAGCTGTAGCATTTTGGTGCTCACAGATTTAAACATTCATGATCAATCATGATTCATGATTTAAACATTCATGAACATTTAAGATAACAAGTTCACCTCATTCATTTGTTTTCATTTATGCCAACCATTAGGAGGAAACATAAATGAATATAAGACATGTCCTAGCTCCCTGAGGAGACAGATCAGTGTGAGACATAAAGTACATGACTGTGGAGAGCTGGTCATGTTCTACAGGAGAGATCACATTTGAACTGGATCCTGAAACAAAGGGAAAGTGCTTGGTGCATAGAGGTGGTACAGAAGGGCATCTGCCCTAAAAAACAGCATCTGTCATCTCAACACGGCTGTTGAGAACCACTTCTTGCCAATCAGGATGTTGTTTCCAGAGAGGGGGACCTTGTGCACTTCACAAGGTGTCTACCGCATTCACCTCACACAGGACTGACTTTAGAGTCAGTTTACAGCACTTTCTCTATGGAAACAGCCCTTTGCTAGTGCCAGACACAGGGAAATAACAGCGATCAGAGCAAAGAAGGTCAGTGCCCCTTTTGTTTTCTGCAGCAGCAATTGTGTGGCCAGAAAATCTTGCCCTTGGAGACTTATCTTCAACCTAACTACATATGAAAATACATACACTATATATATTTATATATATATATATATATATATATATATATATATATGCATTTTACATTTGTACAATGTACCCAATATATATAATACTTGGCATAGTATAATAAAATTAAAAAATAGATATATTTGTGATTTGATTATAAAGTATAGGACATTATATATTATACTATATATTATATGTTGCTTTTTAGAGTATTTATAACCAGAAATTTTTCCTCTCTTTCCTGTTACAACAACACCATACTTTCTCATCATACTTATGCTGACTGTTCTCCATTTGCTCTGTTTCCCTTTCAGGATCCGTTCATTTCCCCCTTCCCTCCCTGGTCTGTGCTCTGGAAGCTGACTCTGAGGACCATGTTACCCCAGGTCCTTTGGTGGCTGACTTGCAGTTGGGTTCAGCAACTGGAGGCACTGCAGGGACTCTGGAGAGAGAGAGAGGTCAGGATGTGTCTTTTCTGCTCCTTCCCACCTTCTTTCCTGCATGACTATAGCTTCTGCCCTGGACACCAGTTCCCTCTCTGTATCACTTCAGCCCTAGTCTGAGGGGAACTGCTTCCATGCTTTCTATCCCTGGCAGTCTCAACATCCCTTGTTTATTTCTTCCCTTAATCCTGCCTTCAACTGTGTATCTCTATTTCTGTCATGCATGTGTCTTCATCTGAATCATCTGGGAGCGTATTCTGTTTCTTGCTGGAATTTGCGTTAATACAATTCTCCACTCCTTTGTTTACCTTTTTCTTAAAAAAAATTTTTTAGTGTTTATTTATTTTTGAGAGAGAGAGAGAGAGAAAGCTAGCAAGTGGGAGAGGGCCAGAGAGAGAGAGAGAGACAGCAAGTCGGGGAGGGCCAGAGAGAGAGGGAGACATAGAATCTGAAGCAGGCTCCAGGCTCTGACCATCAGCACAGAGCCTAATGCGGAGCTCGAACTCATGAACCACAAGATCATGATCTGAGCTGAAGCTGGATGCTTAACCGACTGAGCCACCCAGGCACCCCTACCTTTTTCTTTTCATATCTATAAACTTACTTGGAAATTATGCTTTTGAGAAAGTTGAGTTGTAATACAATGTTTGATTTTATTTTCTCCTACTATTCAATAGAATGAAGTTGCATAAGAAATACATTATGTAAAAAAAAATTAAAAAAAAAAGAAATACATTATGTTATTGCAACTCAATACCTCGAAACCAAATTTCTAACCTATAATTGGTCCTTATGGAATCTTCCATAAGTCTTCACCTCAATAGCAATCCCAATATTGGTTTTACTGCCATGAAATAGATGAATAATAAAGTGGGTAAGAGAGATCGTATCATATCTTCACTGCAAATTTCCTAGTTCTACATGGCTGTTCTTGGTATAAGCAAAGTTGCAGAAGCCATTTCACAACCTCATACTACTTGGTAAAGATGAATTTCATGCTGGGGGACATCTTGTTGCTAGTAGGTGAGTATAATTTAGTACTCTAATTTGCATTTTTCCAAATGTTCTGGAAGTCTGCTCTGCTAGGTGCTAAGGTAGTAATTGTAGGAAATGGAGAAGGGTCATCTCTGTGAGTTGCCAACTCTCCTGCTGCTCCTCTCTGCCTTGCTTGCTAGGTTCTGGCCGCACGTCCCTTCTGATCTCTGTCCTGTCAGAGGCCCATCTTAGGCACTCATGTAGTTATTGACTCTACCTGGAAAACTCTTCCCTCCATTTTCTGCTTGGCAAATCCCTCTCACCCTTCAAGTCTATGGGGATCGATGGGACCAAATCTGTATGCTCATATAGTGCTATTCCCTCAAGGAAGTATTGTAATTGAAATATTTAAATATTTCTTTAATGTTTATTTTCCCTGTTAGACTGGAAGCTACATGGAATCAGGGATTATGACAGTAACACCTGTCTTGTTCATCTTGGTTGCTCTAAAGCCTAGCATAGGACTTAGTACATAGTAGCCATATAACAAACTTGGTTGAATGCTGAATAAACTAATTCATTTGAGGAACTTATAATCATAATGGGCAGTCAAACCATGTGTAGAATGAATGAATTAATGAGTGAGTTTATTTATTTATTTTATTTATTTATTACTAAGACATTTCAAATGTTGGAGTTAGGGCTACCATCACCAACAATTCCAGGTGAGAGAGGCTGTGATGGCACTTACAGAGGTCTTTGCTCTAATCAGTTAAGTCCCAAAAGATTATTATCCACGGAAAGAGGCCAAGAGCAACAGCCATTTGTCTCTAGGCTGTGGAAACTGGGGGTATTCCTTTACATGATGTTCTAAGCCCTAAACATGGAAAAGGCAACCAGAGTGAGGCATCATTATTGGCAGATGTTCACTGTTCTTCCTCCCTTTTTATTCCCCTTTTATTTTCTCTATCCTTCTTTGTTTCATCTCCTTTTTACATCTTTCCTGCTAGTGACATTCTGTGACCCAATGGTTTGGTTATGATGATCCAATCTAAAGAGGAACAAATCCCTAAAAAAATAAATAGGAACCTATTCTTGCTCTGGTGAAAGGAAGGATTTCATGCTAAAACTCATAAAGTGGTTCTTCCAAACTGAGGGTTGATGGGGGGTGGGAGGGAGGGGAGGGTGGGTGATGGGTATTGAAGAGGGCATTTTTTGGGATGAGCACTGGGTGTTGTATGGAAACCAATCTGACAATAAATTTCATTTAAAAAAAAAAGAAAGAAAATGCCACACACACACACAAAAAGTGGTTCTTCCTGAGGTCGCAGGTCTTGACATAAGAAAGTGGCCATTTGGGCTGAGAGTGGAATGGAATGGTTTGACCATAGTTCTCCTTTCCTTCTGCTTCAAGAACTCCACCAGTTTGTAGGCAATCATGGTTGATTTGACCCATCTTCCCTCTTCTGTATCTTTAGCCACTTACAGAGGCTCTTTTACACCCTGCTCCCATCCAACACTTCTCCCAGATTCTAGGACTTATATTTCCCAAAGTTTAGTTTGTATCCTGCTGGCCAACTCCAGATGTGCGATGCCTCCCACTGCTCATATGAATTCCCAGTCTCTCAGCAAGTCAGCAAAGTATTCCACTCTTGACAAGCTGTCTCAAAATCCCTTCCATCTCTAATCCCATGTAGCACTTCACCCAAACCCATGTTGCTCCCATGACTTGAATTCTGATCACCGTCCCTGTTTTACTCAGTTTAACATTTCTGGGACTTTGCGTACCCTATTTCATTGCTGACAGACTTGCCTTCCCTGAGATCCTAGATGGCTCTCTTTTTAATACCTCTTCTTAATCCTCAGATTCAGAATTACATATTCTCTGCTCTGTATGCTCAGGCAAGTTTACTTACAAGTTACTTACAATTTGCCTTTAGTGAATTGTGTGTTTATATAATCACTATACGATCTTAATTTTCCAGGGCAGAGACTTTTCTGTCTTGTTGCTCTCCTAAGTACATACATAGTCATCTGACCATACACCTGTTCAGAAAACATAGTCCTTACATAGCCTTATTACAGAAAATGCTCAGAAACTGTTTGATTGTTAAATTGAATGAACTGGGTGACTCTTGAAGAAACACCATTCCCTTTCTGTGGTTCTATGATTATATACATCTTGGACCAGCTTTGTTTTTCTCCAGATGTCCTGGCAGCTAGGGAAAGTTGAAAAGCAAAAAACCAACACCTATCCATAAAGAATAATGGAGATGGAGGTTTGAGGTGAGAAAGGAGGTATTCAATGAATGAAAGCAGAACGATTAAACTTTTGAGGTGCCTGCCCTTCTGCTTGTCATATCATTGTGTCAACACATAGCAACAGTTTCCCCTCCTTGCCAACAAGGCCTCACAATATCAACCTTTCATGATGAAAAACAGCAGCTGTAGCACAACCTGAGAACAACACTGCTTCTGTATGGAGAGCCCAGTTCTTAAGAGCTCTAATCACTTCCCAGATAGCATCTCCTCAATTCTCAGAATATCCCTCCAAGGGAAGGAGGAGGCTTATATTGTTATCACCTCTATTTTGCATACAGTAAAAACAAGGCAAGCTGAGGTTAAGTGATTTGTCCTTGGTCAGGTGTGAGTCAGAGACTGAGCCAGCAAGAGAAGCTCCTTCATTCCCAGGCCATTGTTCTGTTCTCCTCATACTCTCTTCAGGTTTGGGAAGGCTATAGAAGCTGCTTGAACACGAAGTGTTTACAATGGGGAGAATGCGTTGCATCCTAGTTTTGGGTGCCATATAACTGATGCAGAGACAGAAATATGAATATAGAACTCTATAGGAAGAGTGCCTAAATTTCCTAAAATATAAATGTTGGCCACAGCCAAGAGAGCTCACATGGAACAAGAGTAAGGGGGAGTTGCATGTCTGTAGTTGTGTTTGTATTCCTTCAGTAACCCCTATCTTTGTAGGACTTGTGTATGCCAGTCACTTAGCTGGCCACTGGGGAGGTGGTATTGAACATGATAGTAATCGCCCCTGCCTTCAAGGAGCATCCACACTAGTGGGATTATACACATTAAATGCGGAAAGAAACAAATGCAATTGTCATGATGGATAAGATAAGTCTTTTTTTAAGCAGGCTGGGCCCATTCATTAAAAAGGTTCCTAATCTATTTTGTTCCCTGCCTTTCATCAGGACATTCAAGACCCATTGCAATCTACCCTCAAAACATCTTCCATCAGCATCCATCTCTGATAGTCCCCTCCCCTCCTCCTATAGTGTGGGTGGGGACTGCAGTGTTCCGACCCCACTGGACCCTGATTACCATTCATGGGCCACTCAGTTTTATGTTTCTGTGGCTTTGCTGAAATGAGCTGAGAGACCCTTGGCTTGTTAGTTGACAAACCTTAGGCTGGAGGTGAGGGTGTGGAAAGGATGGAGTATAGGGGGGTTGAAGCCATTGAAGTACCTGGCTGGTGAGAAACGTGCTGTCAGTGATGGGGTTGGGAGGATGGTTTGTCATGATGCCTAATACTGTGCTGAGGCCCTTTGTCCAACATCTTAGCCAGTATGATGGAAAAAAAGCTGGATTAGGAGACTGGGTACCTAGATCTTGAGTAAGTCACAATAAGTCTCTAACCTCAATTTTCTCATTGGTCACATAAACAGATAAGATCAGGTGTCCTCTGAGGGCTTCAGAGTAGGACTGGACCTACAGTTCTTCAACTTGATTTTACTTGTATAGAATATATATGTATGTGTGTGTGCATCTGTGTGTATAGGGGCACAGGGTGGTAGGATAAGGGAGAGTGAATTTTAAAATTGGACCAGCCCTTGGGAATTACTGGTTTCTTCTAACAATGCATAAAAGTAGTGCTGAGGTAGAATTCTGTATTCACATTTCTGTTTCTACATCGGTTGTATTGTACCCAACTCAGAACACAATGTTTTTTTCCTATTATAAATACTTGTGGATCAAGCAGGTTTTATAGCCTTCCCAAACCTTGAAGAATTTTCTCTGCTCCTTCCTTCTTGGGCCCCCAATCTATGAGGAGGGGGCAGTGCCACCATGTGCCCACCCCTTGCAAGAGGCCTATGTGGCTGCCCTCTCAGGACTGTCCAAAGTACCTGTCATTCTAGACCTGGTTACAGAGCCCCATCAGCTTCCCCAAGGTAAGCCAGTGCTGGCTTCCAGGTCAGTTAATTAAATCTTGATTTCTGCTCATTGCTCGTTTCTGGGGAGGGAGTCAATTTCCTAGGCTTTTATAGCTCTCAGGTATGCACTGATTGTGTCTCCAGGTTGATTCCTAAGATGTAAGGTTCTTTCACAACACCAGTAGCCCAGCAAAGTCTGATTTCTAAATCAAAAAGATACGTTACATACTTGCCAGCACCAGGTCCTTGCAAGCAGTTGGGTAAGAGAATATTTTAGTGACTCTTCCAAACAGATGTTTAGGGGTTTCAAACCAATGGGACAAGTTTCACAGAAGCAGTAATGCAGTCAGCATTACATGTTTTCAGGTATTTCAAATCTCTTTACAAATGGAATAGACATTTCCAGTTATTCTTCCTAATTACACAATTTATTTCTTTTAACCAATTTTAAGGTTATGGCCTCAGTAGTAGATCTGAACCAGGCAGAAAAGGTCTGTCAAAAATAACAAATAGCAACACAGAGCCTTCGGGTTTCCAGCTATGGAACCCCAGAAACCAAGTCATCCTCCTTGGGCTCTGTCAGGGTCGTTTCCAGAGCCAGGAAAGGAATGAGTCAGAAATGGCACCTGTTTCCGCAGCACAACGCCCTACCTTCAGGCCCAGAAATCCAAATCCCATTTCAAGAAGGTGGTTCACATAGCTTTGTTTTTGTGGGTTGGGAGAGTAGAGATGGGGGCATTGCACCTTTTATCTGCTGAAGAGGTCTTTGCCTTCTGCATTTGTTCTCTGTACCCTTCAGTTGATTGCCTTTGTATAGAGCCTACAGCTCAGGAACCAGGCTTTCTGTGACCCTCAGTCTCTCCCCTTTATTTAAATTTTATTTTTTATTTTTTTTAAATTTACATCCAAATTAGTATACAGTGCAGCAATGATTTCAGGAGGAGATTCCTTAGTGCCCCTTACCCATTTAGCCCATCCCCCCTCCCACACCCCCTCCAGTAACCCTCAGTTTGTTCTCCATATTTATCAGTCTCTTCTGTTTTGTCCCCCTCCCTGTTTTTATATTATTTTTGTTTCCCTTCCCTTATGTTCATCTGTTTTGTCTCTTAAAAGTCCTCATATGAGTGAAAGCATATGATTTTTGTCTTTCTCTGACTAATTTCACTTAGCATAACACCCTCCATTTCCATCCACGTAGTTGCAAATGGCAAGATTTCATTCTTTTTGATTGCCGAGTAATACTCCATTGTACATATATACACCACATCTTCTGTATCCATTCATCCATTGATGGACATTTGGACTCTTTCCATACTTTGGCTATTGTTGATAGTGCTGCTATAAACATAGATGTGCATGTGTCCCTTCGAACCAGCACACCTGTATCCCGTGGATAAATGCCTAGTAGTTCAATTGCTGGGTCGTAGGGTAGTTCTATTTTTAGTTTTTTGAGGAAGCTCCATACTGTTTTCCAGAGTGGCTGCACCAGGTTGCATTCCCAAGTCTCTCCCCCTTAAATAAAGACCTCTGTTCCCTGTGAACAGATGTGAAATGAAATTTGCTTCAGAAGAAATCTGAAGGTTTATATAAAGTTTTGGGTTACATGTAGATGGCGATCTATTCTTACCTCCTCCAATCACTTATTATCATATGGAGTTTTGATGTCTGGGTGCTTTTTCTTAGTGCTCAGCAAAGAATGCAAAGAAGACCCTGGTTTGCAGCTGCTAACAAAAAAGCATTTTGGTCTTGGGTTCTTGCATTCTTTTTTTTTTTTTTTTTTTTACTGTTTTTATTTATTTTTGAAAGACAGAGAGAGACAGAGAGAGACAGAGTGTGAGTTGAGGAGAGACAAAGAGAGAGGGAGACACAGAATCCAAAGCAGTATCCAGGCTCTGAGCTGTTAGCACAGAGCCCTACTCTGGGCTCAAACTCGTGAACCATGAGATTATGACCTGAGCCGAAGTTGTATGCTCAACCAACTGAGCCACTCAGGTGCCTCAATCCCCACTTTTTATTGATAATTTCTTTCTTTCTTTCTTTCTTTCTTTCTTTCTTTCTTTCTTTCTTCTACTTTCGTGTGTGTGTTTTAAGTGGGCTTCATGCCAATGTGGGCTTCGACTCAACCAGGAGATTGAGACTTACATGCTATACCAACTGGGCCAGCCAGGCACCCTTGGTCTTGGGTTCTTAATTGTTAAGGACTAAAATGCCAAGGTTGACTTTTTACTAGCATGTCTCTTTTCCTTTAGGAAAAAGTTTTACAACAGTCCACCCAAGATCTCCCTATTGCTGGTTCAGGAGATGACTTGTGCCTGAATTTGGCCAATTAACATGACAATGTCAGTGACAAGATCCATTTCCAGGCAAAAGAGTTGTTCTTTGAAAGGCATTGTCTGAGGATGTCCAGGCTGAGAGGCAGCTTCTCCTCTGGGACTATTTGGATTTTATGTTCCTGAGCCAAAAACATTCTTTAGCATTGGCTGACAAAATGGGTTTCAGAACAGGAGTTTCTAAAGCTGCAGTGGAAACTTTAATTATGTAGATCCTGTCAAAATCCATCTGCTTAATTCAACTGTTTCTGGGTAAGGTACTTTTTATTTTTCTAACAGTATTACTTGATGACTCTCTGATAGGAATATGAAATTAGCTTTTCTCATAGGCAAGATTTATTCTTTATACTTCTCAACATTAGGAATATTTGTGTTATGTTGAGGTGTCTTTCTAGAGTTTATTTGCTTCAGAGCTGATTTGGTAGAGACATTTAAGTGACTTTTAGAGCTGAAAGGTACAAGGTATTATATAAGGAAATGCTACCAGAGGTTTCAGTGTGATCATGACTTAGTGACTGACTTATGTCCATGATTTATAAGTAAAGCCTTTCCATAGTTCTCAAGGGGAGAGGGACATCAAAGTGGCTTTGATTTGTATAAGACCCCAATACTTGACACATTTGTGGTCTTAATCATGAACCTCTGGTCATACCTGATTCAATGTGTTTCATCTGAACAGCTGGACACCCTAAATTAGATAATATTTACATTTATGATAAGCATTCATGGATTTGCTTTGGGGGAGGGAGTGGGGCAGAGTCTGAAGTGGTTGCTAAATGTATAAATATTGAATGTGCCAGCATATGGGAGTTTTCAGCTTAAATATCAGAGAGGGAGCCTTATTCAAGCAACTGACTAAGTAAAACTGTTTGTTATTTTAGGGTGCTTGCCTGGGTGATAAGATATAGGACAAAACCAGAATTTTCAAAGTCAGTGATGTCATGTGTTTTTATATGGAGATTAAGGAAAACTTACATTATGGTTTTCAGTGTTGGGAAAACCTCAGTGAAAAAATATATAAGACAGTCGACTTGTTAGTGGTGATAGTCTTAAATCTTTGTAGGATCGGCAGCCAAAAGGCTTTCAAACTAATTCAAATAAGGAACTCTTACTAATTTCACTAGTTCTTTAAACCAGGAAAGTTTCATGGCAAGTTTGGGAAAATAGCTCTCTGGGACTTTGAAATTGGGGAAGAAAAATAAAAAGAGTTTGTAGAGCTACTTCTACATAATGATAGAGCCATTGCTCCCTGTGAAAGTCTTGCTTTCCTAGGCTTGGCATAGATGGTTTTCAGGTAATTAAGACCTCCCCTTGCTTTTCCCATTTTACCAGATTTTCAAACCCTGAGTCATGTTGCTCCCAAGGGATAAAAGGGTGAAAGGAGAGATTGCTGATAGGTCTCACTTTTGTGCCTGCTGTTGTACTCACCTGTTCTGGAGTCTTTGCCTCTTGTCTCAAAGATCTGGATCCTTCCTTATCAGACTAGGACATGTCTTAGAGGTTATTCTGGCTCTCTACCCACCTCCTCATTTCAGTCTTCAGGTCCTCAAAGAGAACAGGAAATAATTTGATTTTCTTCTAGGAATAATTCTGATTTTACTATGAGGTGTAGCAACTGAGTCAACATTGCTGTGCCCAAATTCTGCTTATTTGTTGTCATGATCTCAAGGGAACACAAACTCTTATGTTTCAGAATCTTCAATGGGCATGTTAACAATTTATGGTGCTTCATTAAAAAATTCATATTCTTGGTTTTCACTCCCAGATTTTATGATAGGGTCCAAGTATCTATATGTTAAACAGGTTCCCTTGATGATTCTGATGATTATGGTCCGAGAACCAAGTCTGAGAAACATTAACATTTAAAAGAAATTTTTAATGTTCATTTATTTTTGAGAGAGAGAGAGACAGAGCACAAGCAGGGGAGGGGCAGAGAGAGAGGGAGACACAGAACCTGAAGCAGGCTCCAGGCTCTGAGCTGTCAGCACAGAGCCTGATGAGGTGCTCAAGGTCACGAACTGCGAGATCATGACCTGAGCCGAAGTCAGATGCTTAACCGACTGAGCCACCCAGGTGCCCCAAACATTAACATTTTTGAACTTTAATGTGGAAATAACTAAGTGACTGATGAGTCCAAACTTTACAGAAATTGAGCTTAAACAAAATGATAAGCCCACAGCTAATTAACAGCATATCTGGAAGTAGAAACCAGGTGTCCTAACTTTTAGTCAATGAAGCTCTAAGTTGTAAGGGGAGATATAGCAATATAGAAGTAAAACAGCTCAGGGTTTGTGGGATTGACCAATGTGGCTGCTTCCCACATGTGAGACTGAGGATGTTACTGAAATTCAGAAATAGGGGGCCCACACAGTTTCTTTTAATTTTTTTTAATATTTATTTATTTTTGAGAGACAGAGAGAGACAGATCGTGAGTGGGGGGGGGGAGCAGAGAGAGAGGGAGACACAGAATCCAAAACAGAAACCAAACCAAACACACAGAAACCAAAACAAATCTAAGCTGTCAGCACAGAGCCCAATGTGGGGCTTGAACTCACGAACCATGGGATCATGACCTGAGCTGAAGTTGGATGCTTAACCCACTGAACCACCCAGGCACTCTGACACAGGTTCTTTTCTGAATGATCTGGAAGAGATTTGGTGGATGTTGTCAGTTTTAAACTTGCACCTGGCTCTTAAAGTCCCCAATATGACATCCTGGCCTAGTGGCTGAAGACTTGTTTAATTGGAGGCTTCTGGGAATGGAGTTTCTTAAAAACTTCCTGAACCCCAGCCCCACCCATTCATTCTCTACCAGCTCTGATCCCATTATAGTTAGTTCTACACTGAAATAGAAAAATCTCTCCTGGGGGAGCCTGGGTGGCTCTGTCGGTTAAGTGTCTGGCTCTTGGTTTAGGCTCAGGTCATGATCTCATGGTGGTTTGTGGGATCAAGGCCAGAGTGGGGCTCTGCTCTGAGAGCTCTGAGCCTGCTTGGGATTCTCTCTCTGCTCCTCCTCTGGTTGTGCGTGTAGGCTTTCATGTGTAAGCACACACACATTTTCTCTCTCTCAAAATAAACAAACATTACAAAAAAAAATCTCTCCTGCTTACTTGTAGCTCCTACCAATGATGCTGGTGCTACTTTCAAGAGAAAAGAAGTCTAATTTTCCTTCCACGTGACAGTGAACATGTCCTCTACTTAAACCTTTTTTTCTTTTTTTTGGTCTAGGCTGAACAACCCAAGGTTCTTTGTCCATTCTTTGTAGAACTTAGCTTTAAATGCTCTCTTCATTCTGACTTGAATGAATATATGGCACTTGGAATAGTTATAGTGCTCAGTGTGGTTTGACCAGTTTGAAATTAATTACTTCTAGACACTGAGCTCCTACTCATAAACACTAAAAATGCATGATATTTTAGGTGGCCCAATCACATTCAACTTACAGTCAAATAAAAATCCCAAGTTATTTTTTTTTTCACATGTGCTTCTAAAATCATGCATCCCTCACCTTGTTTTTGGTCGTGACTTCTTTTTAACCCCTTTAACACTTTCCATTTATGCCAGTTGAAATTAATCTTTCTGGACTTAACCCGCTATCCCAGATTATGGCACCTTTTTTTGGATTCTGAGTGTGTCATTAATCCAAGATTATTTGATTTTATTTGATCATTCATTCCACAAATATTTATTGGAAACCTATTATATGCCAATCATGATACTGGATATTATGACCAAGATAGACCTATCCCTTCCCTTGTGGAGTTTATAGTCTAAGGAGGTATATAAACTAGTCACCAACAATGTGTGTCTTACCAGTTATGATGAGGGTAGTATGGCATGTTGTGGGCACAGGTGGAAGAGGGAGAGAGGTCCAGAGGTTAACATCTAGTCTAGTCTTGGTGGGCAGTGTTGGGGAAAGCTTCCTTTTGGAAATGAGATGTTAGAGCCATGACATCAGAGAAAGAAGAGAGTTCCAGGCGGGGAATCACACAAGTCCAGGACCAGAGACAAAGGAAGCACAGCCTGGGGGTGGGTCATGTGTATGTGTGGGTGGGACTGGCAGAGACAGATATCAGGGGAAGGGAACACCTGTGTGGTTTCAGCCTGTCCGGCGGGCTGTTGATACAAATTTTGGGCAGTGATGTGTGAGACTGACACCAATCCATCCACCAACCATCCTTGGGGAGGACTCTTATCCCAACTCTAGTGCCTGCATTTTTCCTTCCTGTCCACACAATATCTTGAGAGATGTGGCCAAACATCTTGTTGAAAATCAGATACACCATGTCCCTTGGTTGAGCATACTAATAACCTTATTAGAAGGAAAATGTGGTTGGCTTTTGTCTGGCCTGACTTGGTCCTTATGAAACTGTGCTGGCCACCTGTGACTCATGTCTAATTTCTTGTCCATAGGAGTCCCCTTGACATGATCCTTGCTCTCCACCCTGGGAAGGGAGCCAGTAAAAAGCCTCTGGAAGATGGGCTTCCTCAAATGTCATGGTGGGTAAATTATGAAATGTCACGTGGAAAAGATTTTTTTCTTGCTCAGAAGATGTCAGCTGGGTTAGAGGAAGCCTCAGGACTGTCTGGATGTTCCAGTAGGGTACCAGAGAGCCCGGCCTGAGGGCCAGATTGCCTGGGTACAAACCCTGCCTTTCTCTGTTACCATCTTGGCAACTTTGGACAAAAGCTTGACTTTCCTCAACTATAAAAGGGAGACCAAATGCCTGCCTCACAGGGCAATATGTATTTGAGGTAATGAAATAATGGATGCCCATACCTGTTACATAGTAAGCACTTGATAAGTGTTATGATTGTTTTTTAGAACAAATAATATTCATCAAGCCACAAAGACTTTTGTGCCTTCTTTTTTTTCATAAGGATGTTTCCTACAACCTTTATTTTTTTAAAAAATATTATTTATTTATTTTTTCTTTTTTTAAAAATTTATATTTTAGTAAACACAGAGTGCAATATTGGTTTCAGGAGTAAAACCCAGTGATTCATCACTTACATATGACACCCAATGCTCATCACAAGTGCCCTCCTTAGTACCCATCACCCATCATGCCCATCCCCTACTCACCTCCCTCCATCAACCCTCAGCTTGTTCTCTATCATTAAGAGTCTCTTGTGGTTTGTTTTCCTCTCTTCTCTTTTTCTCCCCTTGGCATATGTTCATCTGTTTTGTTTCTTAAATTCCACATATGAGTGAAATCATATAGTATTTGTCTTTCTTTGATTGACTTACTTTGCTTAGCATAATACATTTTGGCTCCATCCATGAATTTTGTGCCTTCTAACTTCTTGCCTTCATGTGGTTTTTTTCATTTTCTTCTATATGTCCTTAGTGGAGCAAGCCTCTTTCCTTTTTTTTTTTTCCTGTTGTTTTTTGTTTTTGTTACAGCAACTATGAAGTGCAAAAGGAATGAAGTATTTGGAAATAACACTATGTGCTTCTTTTGACAAAAATGATACTTGTCTCCCCCTCCTTTTTTGAAGGCCTGGAGCCAGCTAGCCAGGCCAATGTGAAGAAATGCTTATGGTGTGAGCAAGTTGGGTGTGGAGGGTTCAGGGCTCCACGGCTGCACAATCACCCCCACCCCCCACCCTCAAGTCTGCAGTGAGGGCCGTGGGTGGACCTCTGACAGGAGGTATTCTTTCTCAGCCCGGTTCGTGACATCCCAGTCAAATGGACAGAGTGAGTCTTTGTGATTTTGCAATGTTTCATTGTTACTTTGCACTTTAGATTAGCTACTGTGCAGAGCTGATGGGGCAAGATGTTTGGAATAGGGCATTATTTTGTCAGCTTGTGGAAGTCATCGATGCCCCAAAATTTGTACTTCATTTTGTAAATTAGGAAAGTAGAATGAGTCTCTGAGCCCTCCAAAACTGGACATCTTCCCTACCATTCCAACCATTTACACAATGTAATATTTAAAATTTCAATTGGCAATTCAGGAGAACTAGAGTTACTCGTTGGATTTGCCTCCATGTTTGGATCAATGTGGGTGTGAATGGATAAATGTTAAGGCCCAAATGTGTCTTTCAAGACACTTTAGGAGCCTTCTGGAGGTTTCTAAAGAGCAGCCATGTATTAATATTCATTTATGTCTTTCCTGTACAAGTAAGCATTCTCCTGGAAGATGAAGTGGTCAAGATATTGCCGGCCTTTGTCTTCTTCCTCCTGTCTGAAACAAGGTGAGCCTGTTTTAGGAAGAGACATGGATGGAGATGGTCCAGCTTTAATGAGAATGGCATGCCCTTTGCAGCCTCCTCAGGCATGGAGGTGGGCCAGGAGCTGAGAACACCTGCTCTTACGTGCTGTATGTTTCAACACATTGAAAGATCTTAGTGCAAAATCAAGCATGGAATGATATTCTGTGGTTTTCAAAAAGATTCCTAGAGGGTTTGAGTTGGATAGGCTGAGAACGAACCCATTCACCTGTGACGGATATAACCTGACTCCAATGTCTGGTGACAGAAAACTGGACGTGTTTTACAGAACACGAGAGAGTGGGGCTCCTCATTTAGAACATTTATAACGTTATAGCCTGGCCCCCAATCCAGCCAAGCTCACAGCAGTGAAGAGGGTAAGTATGTTTGGGTCTGTGTGTTTATATAGTTGAGTGAAATCATCAAGTGTGCTCTTTAGAGAAACTGCAGATCAGTTTCTTGCATCTCTGAATAATGCCAGCTAGTAACCTCATAAGGAAGCAGTTATCTCCAAACCTAACTTTTCTCAATTCCTTTGGATAAATAAACTTGCTCTATGAATCAATTAGAGGAATCTCCATTTTTTTAAATATCAAAGAATTGGATTCAAATGGATTTTGCAGGAAATGCTGTCATTAAAAGGGCCAAGAAAAGAAGACATGCTTAATTATTGAGCAGAATATTCATAATTTTTCATATCTATCAGCTCAGTGTGTACCTAACATGTTTTTAAGATGTACAAAAGGAACACATATTATAGCTCTTTTTCTTTCTTTTTCTTTTCTTCTCTTTTTTTTTTTAAGGAAAGCAAAACAAATGCCAACATAACCCTTGTTTTTGAATACTTCATTTCTCTTTAGTCAAACAAAATGATGCCATTCTTTTTCAATCCTCTTTTCCAGGGCTGCCCTCCACCCAGCCATTGTCTAAAGAGCTGCATTTAAAGGTAAACCCTGCAAGGCCTTGAGAAGGGTTTTGCTACCAAGCAATTGTATTTAATCACCAATGATTACTAGTTCTTGCCTTCTCTGCAGTTAATCGTGGATTTCTGGTTTTTCAATCAGGATAAAGAAAGTTTAAATGTCTGTAGCAGCTCTCAGAGACCTGCAAGCTTACCATATTTTCCTTGGATCGCAGTCTTAGTCAAGCTCTCCCTGAGTGTTGCCTTTAGGTATACCTCTTGTTGACTTGGGTGAAGACTAGTCATTGAGATCCTGGAGTAAGAAGTTAATAGGTATTATCAAAACCTATTTCTTCCCAATAAGGCTCTATCAGACCTCTTCTCTGACTTAGCATGTCTTGTGGCTTGAATATGGCTAATAGCAAAAAAGGGACTTGCCACAGTGGTATGGGACATTTTTATTTTTCTAAGAATATAGAACAGAGAATGAAATACCCATGCCTTTTGCTACCATCTCTCTCTTCTCCTTTCCACCTTCCCTTTCCCCCTTGTCTCTAGCAGTTTCTCCCCCCCCCCCATTTCTGTTAGTGTCTCTCACTTTCTCCTCGTCAATGTTATCTTGACTATTTTCTCTCAGATCAAAGGTAGAAGTGGGCCATTTGATTAATTGCCATGCAGCAGAACCCTTTGCCTCCTTGACACACAAGGCAAGGAGACAAAGGGCACTCTTTAGAAGCCCCGAGCTGTGTGGGTGCAGGGTGGGGAATTCACAAGCCTGAGAGCATGGAGCCCTCCCAGCAGGGATGTGAAGGTTCCTAGACCCTACAGAAGAATAAAGTTGCTACTGCTGCACATTGTGTTGAACCATATTTGCATTTCGGGGGAGAGCAGACAACACCAGCAGTAAGCTATGTAGACTATATGGAAATTTGTTTTAAGGTTTGAAAAAAATCTTTGAATTTCTATGTGTGGAAATGAGCATCAGTTGGAAATGAAAGGAGGTAAGTGATGATGACCAACAATTTAAACTTTTCTATCTTGTACTGTGCCAGAATTGTACCAGGCAATATGGCACCACTTGTCCTGTGTGCCATTTAAATTAATTAAAATGAAACAAAAGTTAATATTCAATTCCTCAGTTACACTAGCCACATTTCAAGTGTTCAATAGCCATATGGAGCTAGTGGCTACCCTACTGGACAGTGTAAGGATAGAGTATTTCCATCACTGCAGAAAGTTCCCCTGGACAGCACTGCTCTTGACCCATTGTCATCTTAAGCCAGGAAGCTTAGAGGAGGCCATGGAGTGCTTGACAATAGAGAGTTGAGAGGGACTCCATAATTGGCCAAAAAGAGAGAGAACTTTTAACAGAATGCCAAGTTTAAGTAAACAGATTTGAAATTCAGTTGATTCAAATGACATATTGCTGGGAAGGTCTTTGAGCAATTGTAAAGAACTATACAAGAACAGGGGGAATTATGCCAGTTATTGTGATTAGTTCTAAGAGAGGAAGCATGTTCAGCTGAGGGTAAAAACTTAGCCAGTGGCCATGTGCCTTCTCTACTCATCAGAATTGAAATTCTGGGACCAGACCCTCCAAGCCTTGGCTGGGTCTCATTTCCAGCTGGAATTTTTCAAGTGAGGAGCCCTGTCTTCTTTGTAAGGCTAATGACTGCTTAGAATAAGTAAGAAGTGTTTAAACTCCCAGAAAGTAAAGATCATCTGTCCCCACATGCTAATAGCGGTCCAGGGTCACTCAAAACCTTCAGATAGTGACATTGATAACTAAGCACAGAGTTTCTTTAGATAACCAATAATCTCCCTGTGCAATCCATAGATCCTATCAGACCTCAGTCTCATTAATCCATGGATCAAGCCTGCTGTGGATGTTTGCCGCTGTTCAAGGAAAGGTCTTATAGAAAATACCCTCAGGTTACTCTGCCCCAGTGTCAAGATAGCAAAGACACAGTTGAAGACAATTGATTCAAGGTCCTTGCCTTGCACAAGGCAGGCTTTTCCTAGATCAAGTGGCAATACCATTGAGATCCAGTGTCCCTCAAAGTAAGAACACTGGGTTCTTAAGAGAAAGTAGCTCTGGCCGCTGTACCGTGGCTTCCTAAATTCACCAAGGATCCTGCCCTTCCTCCCTCCCCCAGGCACTTTCACTTATTCACCAACCCCTTTGGCTCTGACCTCTGGAGATTACAAAACCAAATGGGTAAGAGGGTGGGGAATAATCCACCAAACCCTCATCAAGTCCTAAACTCAGGGTTTCCTAAGCATCAGGGACTTCAAGTATTGGTGTCTATGTGCTGAGTCTCTTGCACCCATTCCTCAGTGAAATGCATGGGATGGCAGTCTGGGCATTGGATGTTCTAGTAAAATCTTAGTTTCTAAGGTAGATTCTGAGGAGGTCTCACTGCCTGGTCTGATGATGAATTGACTGTGCGATTAACACAGGGGATACATACTGGGACAGAATCAGCACATATGGAGCCTGATTTTTCACTGGTAACAATTAGAACTTTGCATCAACATGTTTGTTATTAATCAACAAATATTTGTTGAGTGCCTGCTCTTCAGATACTGAGGTATAACAAAGGAACTCCTAATCTATTTGTCATGTTTTGGACAGATTGATGGTATGTTATGATTCACAAACTTTGGAAGTCTCAAACATTTTGTGTTGAATATTTGAAAGGATTTGTTTCTGTCATCAAATGTGAAAAGTAGAGTGTGAAGAGAGATTGTGGAGGGGAAAGGTCCCTCCTTGTCTATGTTTTCTGTGCCTGAGATGAACTTTGGTAAAAACAGGTAGTTGGAAGGATGAGTCTGTGATGAACAGTCTGGAAATGAATAGGTGGCCTTTAATTATCTGGCTGTTTCTGCATTGATTAGTTGTTCATTCAAATAGGAAGGCCATGCCAGAGCTTTCTCTTACATTCCTGGGATCTGAATTTACATGTCTGGTGTCTGCTTTCAGAGCACCGTCGAAACTTGCTTGTCATTTGCCTTATCTCTTCATCGCCAGCAACCCGTATAGTTGGGGAAGAATAGAGATTCACAGTCTCTTTTAAAGAGGCAAAGTCCCTCCTAAGTCATCTATCTTCACTTCTTTATCTTATAAGTGAGACACCTGAGATCCAGAGAGGTAAAGCAACTTCCCCAAGTATACAGCTTCTTGGCTCCGGGGTGGGTGAACCCTGCTTTGCTGCTTCTGTTAAGTGGGTTCTCTACTGCCTTGATTTGTCCTGTGTTTTAAAACCATCCCACTGCTGATCTGTTAAGAAGTGATTGATAAATTTTAAGCCAAATCTTTGAATATCTTTTCAGGCCAAATCAGAGAATTGTTTTTAGAATCTGGGACAAAAACAATTCTAAATAAAGACTTCAAACTTCTGGATGCTTAGTGGTTTCCAAGCTTGATAAAATGAGATCACCTGGCTTTACCTCCTGGAAGAAAAGCCACTTTATTAGGCATATATGTGGATACCATACAATCTGAAGGCAGTGTAGCACAGCATGAATTCTAGCACCAAACTACTTGGATCCATGTTCTTGGCTTTGCCACATATGAGTTGTGTCACCCTGGACAAACCACTTAATTGCTCCATGCCTCAGTTTACCCATCTGTAAATTGGGGATAATGATAATAATGGTGTCTTCCTCAGTTGAATCAATATATATTATAAAGCACTTTGAGTGGTGCCTGTATTACACATTAGCTATTTTTATAACTTATTTGGCTAAATGCAATTAACTGCCTGCTCTATTTATTTCTTACCTAAAAATATCTTCTAAGGAACAAAGCAGAAAAAACACAAGAAATCAAGGGGATGATGTGATGTGAAGATGTTGGTTCCTTCCTCCCCCTGATAGCATGACCACATGGCCCACACCATTGAGTATTAAAGCTTCAAAAGACTTCAGAGATCACCTGACCCTCCTGCTGGTTTAGGAAAGAACTGGAGGCCCAGAAAAAGGCTTATGACCTTGACTATCAGGGTCAAACGCTGACTGCCCCCCAGCAGCCCTGCCATGCCAGACTGGTCACTCAACACATTAAGACAAGGTTTCTACCTGGAAAAGAGGGAGATGGGAGCACGAATAGCTTATTTCAGTTATTGGAAAAACTTTCAGCTGAAGAGTGTTTCAGTGGAAGGGGGAAATGGTCTGTGTTTTTTCTGAATCATGCTGCCCTTCCCCCTGAGCCCTATATCTGAGCCTGCCTACTGGTTTACAGGAATTTGGTGTGTCTGCCCTGGTGGCGGTGGTGGCAGGGATAGAATTGCTGGCTCAGGTCCCCACAAAGCATAAAGGAAGTGCTTCCTTAGTTGAATGGGGTCTCCTCATGTCTCTTCAAGTTTGGCCTCCACAAGCTCCAAAGAGAATTAGAAGCCCTTAGCTTCATCGCACATCCAGCTGACATCTGAACAGAGCCAAGTTCTCAGCTTCTCAGTGGGTCATGACCTCACTTCTCAAGATGGCAACACGGATCAGCTGGGGAGATAATGGGATGACACATTTTAGTGATTAACCTCATTTAGGTTGTATTGTCCTTTTTTAAATTGTGTAATAAATAACACACTCAAAAGATTATATACTGTATATGTGTAATTAAAAGACAAATAATAAAATGGATACCCATGTACCTTTCACCCAACTTTTCATGTTACTGTTTCCTTATCTGGGCCAGACCAAAGCTCCTTGAGGCTGTGAGCATGTATACAATATATCATATATAAGTGTATGTGTTTATTGTGTGTGTATGGCCTATTTGGCAAATATCACATACGTATATATATATTACATGTACACACACACACACACATTTATTTATTTATATGAAATAAGTTGCCTAAAGAGGTTAAGCAATCTGACCAAGGCTACAGTCATAAGAGACAGATCCAGATTTGAAGTCAGGCCTGTCTCAGAGCCTGAGCGCTTAATCACTCTCCCCTGTGGCCTTATCTTCCATCCCCCTTTGCTTCAGTAGACTGTGAGTACATGCTGGGCATCAGGATCAGCCGAAGGCAGGGCTGGCTTGTTGAGGACGAGAGTGGTGACACAAGAGCCACAGCTGCGGTGTGCTGCCACCCACTCTGGAACTAATTGTGCCGGTCTCTCCCCAGTTCTGTGGTCAGTGACACCGCATGGGGTGCCTGAGATCAGCTGTGGTGGGAGCACTCTCACCATGCTAACGCTACAAACCATGGTTCTCCTTCCTCTCCCTGGGAGGGAATTTGCCAGAATACCAGGCCAGCACTGCTGATCTGGAAAGAGAGGAGCAGCCCTGGACTCTGGGGCCAGGGAGCAGGCTGTCAGGTGAGGGGAAACACAATGTCCAGTGGGGGCGGGGTGGGGGGGGAGGTGGGAGGGACTTGAGAGGGCACAGCTGTGTAGTGTTTCTCAAAGTGAGGCCCCCAAGGAGCTCATTAGACATGCTAATGGTCATCCTCCATGCCCAGAGATTCTTGTTTCATTGGTCTGTCCTGGGGTATAGATGGCTGCATTTTTAAGCACCCCAGGTGAAAATTTGAGAACTAGTCCAGTCCTTCTCAAATTTTAATGCATACAAATCACCTCAGGGAATCTTGTTAAGATGCAGATTCTGATGCAGTAGGTATGGGCTGGGGCCTGGGAGTTTGTGTTCCTAACAGGCTTCTATGGACCATATTTCTGGTGGAAAGGACCCAGTCCAACCTTCTCATTTTACAGATAAGAATTCTATGTCCCAGAGTCGTTAAGCGACTTACACAGTTAATCGTTAGACAGCCATTTCCTGAATACAGTGAGGAAGATACGAGAGTTAAAAACCATTCCTCTTCAATGTATTAATTAAAATGGGACTATTTATTAAATACCTCTTATGTGAGAGATGATAAATTACAAATACTAAAAATGTATGAACGATGCTTTCACATTGCTTATAATGTGGTGGAGGAAGCAAGGTGTTTTCACACCTCAAGCCAACAGAGGACAGTAGGAGGTGTGGACAGGGTGGGAGACACAGAGATTATCTCCCTCCATTGTGACATATCAGACAACTGATTTAAGGTTTCTGGAACTCCAACTTTGCTTGGTTAAAACCAGGAGGTTTAAAGCCAGAGACCCCAAAGAGCGCATCTAGGAGTCTACAAAGTAGAATACTTTTTTTAAAAAAAATTAAAGGCTGAAAACTGGTGGCCCATGAACCAATTTTGCCCATAGACTTTTTTTTTTTAGCTTTTAAGAATTAATGATTTTTATTTTTATTTATTTATTTTTTGAAGTTTATTTATTTTCAGAGAGAGAGAGAGAGAGAGACTGAGAGAGAGAGAGAGAGAGAGAGAGAGAATCCAAAGTAGGCTTCACAGTCTCAGTGTGGAGCCTGACACAGGACTCAATCCCACAGACCATGAGATCATGACCTGAACTGAAACTAAGAGTTAGATGCTTAACTTACTGAGCCACCCAGGCACCCCAAGAATTAATGATTTTTTTAATTTCTTAATTTTAGAATAATTTTTAGATTTAGAGACAGGTTGCAAAGCTGGAACAAAACTGATATATACCCTCTATCAGTTTCCCCTATTTTACATTACTATGGTACATTTGTCAAGACTAAGAAACTGATATTGGTACATTACTATTCATTTAGCCTGGATTTGACAGTTTTTCCATGCCTTCCTTTTGCTTCAGGATCCAATTCAGTCTCTTTCCAATCTCCTCTGGTCTGTTCCAGTCTCTCAGTCTTCCCTTATTTTTTCATGACCTTGAGAGTCTTAAGGAATGCTAGTTAGGTTTCATGCAGAATGGCCCCAGTCTGGGTTTGCAGGGTTGTTTTTCTCACGAGGAGACTGGGGTTATGGGTTTTGGAAAGAATACGACGGGGGTGAGTGGCCCTCATAGATATGTTTCTTATCTTCTCCCTATGAGAGGCCAACACACATCATTGGAACACTTTACTACAAGCCAAAACTCCCATTATTAAAGCTATAAGAGGCCATCTGACAAGAGTCTGTGTTTTTTTAAATTCTTAAAACTTGGGGCTCCTGGGTGGCCCAGTCAGTTGAGCGGCCAACTTCGGCTCAGGTCATAATCTCACGGTTCGTGGGATTGAGCCCCATGTTGGGCTCTGTTATGACAGCTCAGAGTCTGGAGCCTGCTTCAGATTCTGTGTCTCCCTCTCTCTCTGCCCCTAACCTGCTCATGCTCTGTCTCTCTCTCTTAGAACCAAATAAACATTAAACAAAATGAAAAACAAATAAAAATAAAATTCTTGAACCAACTTTGAAAACTTGGGATATTTTATACAAAAATTGGGGTTTCTGCCTTCTCTTGAGAGCAAGACCTGGCAGTGCTGGGCTTGCAATGGCACCCAGCCAAAGCTGGCCAGAGCTGAGTGAGTTTGACCACTTTCATTGGAGCCTGAATTTCCCAGTTCTCCGTAATTCCCATCTCTTATGCGTGCCTATGCTTCTGAGCTCGTCCAGTTCCCTGGTGTCCCATTGGCTCCCTAGCTCCTTCTCTGAGGCAGTGGGTTTATCTCTGCAGGATGTATTAACTGTAATGTGCACAAGACTGGGGAGAGAAGCCAGAGGGGATGGCGTGCCAGGGCAGGCCTTCCTGAAGAGATGCAACTTGCCTGGTGCCACAGAGGAACATTTCTCCAAGTGTGGGACCACCAGCATCAGCATCACCCAGGAACTTGTTAGAAATGCAAATTCTTGGCACCATCCTTACTGAATCAGAAACTCTGGAGGGGGTGCCTACAGTCTGTGGTTCAACTGGCCCTGCAGGTGATTCCAGTGGGTGCTGACATTGGAGAAGCACTGCAGAGACAAGCAGCACCGAGATGGGCCCAGCCTGGTGGTCCCGGCAGTGTGGCCTGTGCACTGGGGGTGGGGAGCTGGGATGGTTGCTTTCATGGGTTCACAGGTCCATGGGACCTGGGGTCAGAGGTCAGTGTGAGCTTACAAGCCTAGGAAAATTCAGCATATGTGGACACAGGCTTTGCTTCACTATTTCCACTTCCCTGTGTCAGATTCTGGGTAGCCACGGCCTATCCAGGTTGAGGCTCAGGATCCTAGGTTTGTCTTCTCCCATGTCTCCTTCATCCACTGCTCCTGATCTTTGCACCATCAAGCTCAGAAAAGAGAAGAGAACACAGTGGTGTCTTTTGACTGGCAGGCGACTAACCCCTTGGAGTCAGCCCTTTGTCCACGTGGCAAGTTCCCTGGGTCTGAGTTACAGTGAGAGAGGGTCAGGGATATATGAGAAAATTTTGACAGATTTAAAGCATCCATTGTATACGTTGTCTATCTTCTTCCACTGTGTCTAGCTTTTTTCTCTTCTTTTCTTTTTTAATATTTTGTTTTTAAGTAATCTCTCCACTCAGCATGGGGCTCAAACCCACAACCCTGAGGTCAAGAGTCACACACCCCACCCACTGAGCCAGCCAGGTGCCCCTCACTGTGTCTAATTTTAAGGACCAACCTCAAGTTTTGCGTCCTTCCATCTTCTTCCTCTCAGGGTGGTCTGGCCCCTCTCTGTCACGTAACCTGTCAACATTTGCACAGTGCCTGTGCTCTGACACTCTGGTGTCAGGGCTGCGCTGTAATCCGCTCTCCTCCAGCCCCCCCCATCTCCATTCACTCCGTAACTCTTGTCCCCTCTTCAGGTCTCTGGTTACACTTCACTATTTCCAAAAGCTCTTGCTGAGCCCCAGGGAATGGGACAGTTTGCCATGATCTGCGGGAATTGCCCAACTTCTCTGGACAGGGCTCGTGTCTGATTCATCTCTGCCCAGTGCCTGGCACATAGGAGGTGCTCAGTTAACACTTGCTGGACGAACAAGCTGCCTGCAAACACAGTGCACAGCATGGCCTGGTGGTTCAGCACCCTGGCTCTGGAATCAGTCAACCTGGGTTTGAATGCTGGCTCCACTGAACTGGCTGTGTGCCCTTCAGTAAGCTGCTTAACATCTCTGGGCTTCTTGTAAAGGGCAGATGGTCAGTTGTGACCACAGGTGTTTTGTGATGATCACATGAGCTAAAATACTTAATTTTTTTTTTCAACGTTTTTTATTTATTTTTGGGACAGAGAGAGACAGAGCATGAACGGGGGAGGGGCAGAGAGAGAGGGAGACACAGAATCGGAAACAGGCTCCAGGCTCCGAGCCATCAGCCCAGAGCCTGACGCGGGGCTCGAACTCACGGACCGCGAGATCGTGACCTGGCTGAAGTCGGACGCTTAACCGACTGCGCCACCCAGGCACCCCGAGCTAAAATACTTAAAACAGAGCCTGGCATCTGGTAGTGCTCCATACATATTAGCAGTAATAGGCCCCTTGTGATGATTTATTAAACTGGACTGATGATAATTTCCAGCTAAAATTTTACCTGAAGAAATTCCATTTCTTTGAGATGAAAGATATGTGAGACTTGACCAAACAAAGGCTTGGAGGTATGCCTACCTGCTTGACATGAAAGGTCTTTGGTGCCCTCTTTAAGTTTTCTTTCTAGGGTAGCAACAAATTGGGACTGATCAGGCTTACAAGATAAGTTTGGGGTAGATGCGTCCTGAGAGAGAAACCCAAAGTTCAGAGGCATTTCTGCTGTATAGAGCGACTCCAGAATATTTCTTCCAAACAGCTTCAAGAAGGCAGTAAATCCATTCACTTTCTGTAGACATATGTACATGCCTGCAAGCCTATTTGTATCTGGGAGAAAGATTCTGAATGTGATCCAATTCCTGTACATTTTACCTATTTTATTTTGAGCTGGCTGCCTTCTGTGACAGGGTTGTAATTAATATTGTAGAACAGGAGGCTCATTAAATCGGTCTCATTATGACTGCTCAGGTTCTGGGGCTCGGCTCAGAAGGATTTCCCTATTACCCGCACCTGACATATATTCCTAATCAAGGAGGCCAATTCTCCTCTGTCGAGGACTGTCTCCCAAATGGAGATGGAATTTATTCTGACTTGTACTATTAGTGTGAAATATGTTGCCCCTGATGACAGACGTATAGACCTCTGTCATAGGTGGGGCTTTCTTTGCACAGACATGAAGAATATAGGAACTTATAAGACAATATGCTTTCCGTGTCTGGAATGTCCATTGAGTTCATTCTTAAGTCTTTGGCTCAGTGAGAAATCTTGAAAAGGAAAAGAAACATCATAATTAAAAACTTGTGGAATCTTCATGTCAGAAGAGGCTTTAGTAGTCATTTAATCTTCTCTCCAACATATAAGTTCTTTCTCAGCAGTCAAGATTCCTGATTCTCTGTCTTTGATTGCTTACTTTGTCAAAGTGCTCACTACATCAGGTGTGGCCAATTTCTTTCTTTTTTTTAAGTTTATTTATTTGAGAGAGAGTGGGTGAGCACACAAGCAGGGTAGAGGCAGAGAGAGAGGGAGAGAGAATCCTAAGCAAGCTCCATGCTGTCAGTGCAGAACCCAAAGTGGGGCTTGAACTCATGAACTGTGAGATCATGACCTGAGCTGATCAAGAGTCAGACACCTAACCACCCAGGTGCCCCAATAAATTTGTATTCTTGATTTGAAATTGACCTCCCCCTTACTTCCCCATTGACCCTAGTCCTGCCACCTAGAACTGCACAAAACAAGTTTGGTCACTCTTCCTCGAGAAAGCTTTCTGAGTGTTTGAGATAACTCTCTCCTCCCCTTCTAATCCTCTTTTTAAAATTAAATGCTTTCTCTTCCTCTCATGTTTGGCCACATCTGTCATCTTCCTATTCAGTGAATAAAGGGAAGAAAGCTTTTAGCTCTCCAAAGATGTGGTATCCAGATGGGAATGAACCACACCTGGTGGTCAGTCCATCCAAGGGCCCAAGAAGTCAGCTGCCCTAACAGAATCAGGGTTTCTGGAATATTCTGTGGAGGATTGTGTCACATGGGCCCCTCTCAGAAACAGAAGTGTTGCTCTTTCTCCTGCGGGACCTTCGCCACAGGTAAATGCACCTTACCTCGTCCACACTCACTCAGGGCTTTGACTTTGGGAGGTACTGCCACACCGGGCTGAAGCTCAGGGACTTCAGTGTCAGGCTGCCTGGACTCAAAGCCCAGCTCTGCTGCCTGCCATCTGGTGTGATGTGGGGCAAGGTGTCCAACCTTTCTGGGCTCAGTAGAGATGGTGATAGGGCCTACTTCACAGCCTATTGTGAGAATTAATAAGAGTACGTGTGTAAGGGTAGTAGAACTCCTGAGAAATGCTTGAGAGCATGTTAGTGATTATTAACAAGAACCAAACCCCGATCATCTACACCTCCCTGCTTCCCATTCCCTGGGCTTGGAGTCTCTTAACTTGACATTCTGGGGGTAATCCCAATTCTAAGAAGGAAACGGGGTGGGCAATTGACAGTGATTCCAAATGAATTTGTCTTTCGGTTGAATTCTTTTCCTGAGTCTTGCCCAACACTAATATTCATGGAGAGCCTTTTCCACCTAGAATACTTTTTATAGAAGATCTCATTTTATGAAAGAGAGAGAGAGGTCATTGTAACTAAAACATTCGAAAGAACATCCAGTTATTCAGTTCTCTCTCTTTCTCTCTCCTTCTCCCTCTTTACTCCCCACCCTTGTCTCCTTCCTTCAAATGAAATCTTACTCAAAACCCAGGTTCTGATGTAAGACAGATAATAGATGAACAGGTCTTTCTGCCAGTTTTAATCCTCTCTCCTTGGCAAAAGCAGTCTTATTGTTTGGGAACCCCTTGGAGGTTGTCTGTGGAATCCTGACATTCTGAGCTCCACATTTGAAAACTTCTGCATGAATCAGTTCTTCATTCAATTTTGTGAAATCTGGCCCCAGTCCTTCTACCTGCCTTATCCCCTTTTCTGTCGATTCATATCATCTCTGTCTTAGAATCCCATCCTCCCCCATCAACCCACCAATGTGTATTGCTTCCCCCCACCAACCCAATTTCAGTGAGCATCTTCCCAGCTCAACCCTCCAAATGATTTTTTATATTATCCTCTTCTGACATCAACATCCTATGCCTCCCTGAGAGTTGACAGCCACTCCCCACTCTCATCCTAAAGAAGGACCCCTGTGTTTAGGGATGGAGTTGTGGAGGGTAGGTGGGGGTGACCAAGAAGCAAGTCAAAGTCATACTCCAAGAGAGGGGTCTTGGAGGAGAGAATGGAGAAGGAGACAGATGTGCCACAGAGCTAGAGTTAGCTATTCAAGCAACAAACCTCATTGAAGTCCTTATCCTCTTTGAACTTTCTGCAGTGTTCATTTGTTCCTTCCTTCCTTCCTTCCTTCCTTCCTTCCTTCCTTCCTTCTTTCATTATGCTTGCCTGTTACTCAACGTCATGCACTATTCTGTGTACTGGGGCTTTAGGAAGGAAAACATCACAGCCCAGTGCCTGAGGGGCTCACAACTCAATGAAGGAAACTAATGAGTAAACTTTTCTGGCCCCCACGTGCCCCTGAGAGTCCCTGATCACTTGCTCATTTGGCTCAAGTTTTCTACCAATGCATCTCTCATTTCCTAACCTGATTTCCTCTCAGAGCTCAGCTTGTGTAATACCATGTTCTTCAATTTCCTAGGGCCTGACAAGTATGAGGAAAAAACCCCCACATACTCTCATTATGCAAATTTTTATATTGCACACCTGTGGCCAGATTAATCTTTACAAAATCCACCTTTGTTGCAACATTCCATTTCCCAAAGACTTCCAAGGAAGTGCTAACCCCTTAGCTCCTTCTTAGAGCTCCTGGTGCCCAGCAAGCTCTTCCTCTTCTAAGCTGGCCATGATTGCACATGCTGATCATTGGGCAATAAATCCATTCTGCCTCATGGTGTTGCTTGCATTGTTGTCTTGGTTATTGATGAACTCATTACTTAGCTTCTTGTGGATTTAGGCCATGACTTCCTAATTTCTTTTAAAAAATTAGAGCAATTATGGAAAAAGCAGGATCTAGCCCATCCTGTGTCTGCCCCTTTCCAGAGAGACACCTGATCTGTCCTTCATATTATTTAAAAAGCATACTTTAACTTGCAGACATATTATGAATTCATGGATTATATAGAGTATTATTTTCATTACATCTGAGTTCGCATAAGGGGTATAGTACTATATGCATCATTCTACAATCTAAGCTTTTAACTCAATATATATATGTATGTATATATATGTATATATTTAACTCAATATATATATTTATGTGTATATATATATATATATGTATATATATAAATGTTTATTTTGAGAGAGAGAGAGATGGAGAGTGAGCAGGGGAGGGGCAAAGATAGGGAGAGAATCCCAGGCAGTCTCCACAATGTCAGTGCACAGCCCGACACAGGGCTCAAATCCATGAACTGTGAGATCATGACCTGAGTCAAAATCAAGAGTTGGATGCTTAACCGACTGAACCACGCAGATGCCCCTGTATATGTGTTTGCATAAGTGGTATTGTACAATAGGCATCATTCTACAATCTAAGCTTTTCACTCAGTATATTTTTGAGATCTATTAACACTGACATGTGCTATTCCTAGTTATTTATGTTAAATTACTCTATTGTATTCTCTGAAACAGTGTGCTGTATTTTATTTGTCTCTTCTCATGGTGGATATTTAAGTTGTTTCTAATTTTTTCTTGTTATAAATAATGCTTCAGTGAACATCCTATATATATGCCAATCTTCTTTTAAACCCTGTGGGAGACAGGAATGGTGAATTAGAAATTTTGAATCCTCTGTTCTCCTTAGCAGAGCCCTGGCGATGGCAGATAATCAATATATTTATTAGTACATACTTTGTGAAACATATGTATATGTAAACTAATAACCAAAGTCATGCTTTGAAGTGATATTCTAAATGGAAGCACAAATTCATAGTGGAAAGCTTTCTGGGCATCAGGGTCTAACTCATGTGATGCCTAGAAATTGGGGCCACTTTTTCCTTTGACACAGAAGTGTTTTTTTTGTTGTTGTTTAATTAATTTATTTTGAGAGAGAGGCAGAGTGAGTGGGGTAGGGGGAAGAGAGAGAGAAAGAGAGAGAGAGAACCTCAGCAGGCTCTAAGCTGTCAGTGCAGAGTCTGACACAGGGCTTGAACCCACAAACCGTGAGATCATGACCTGAGCCAAAACCAAGAGTGGGATGCTTAATCCACTGAGTCACCCCGGCACCCCATCCACTGAGGCAGAAGGTTTTAAGGCACTTTTCTCTGAATAAGTGGTGACTTCTATGATGGGGGAGTCAAAAGTAAACATAAATAAGTAGGTTCTATCCCCAGAAGGAGGCTTGCTAGTGGGTGTATTTACACACTTCCCTGTCCTTCTCTCTTCTCCTGCACTACCTTTTCCGTTTTTCTGATGAGGTCTCTGGAGATTGGTTGGAGCATTGAATGTCTTGTTTAACAAGCCATTTGCAGCCATGCCCCTCATGCTAGTGGGTGGAGATCTCAGAGTGGGTAGGGGAGTGGTGGTGATGGTAACCAAGGCTTCAGCTTACCCTGAGTGCCCCTCAACCACTAGGCAGGCTGTCAGGCTGTGTGAGGTGCTCTTCCCTTTCTCCTGATCTGTGGGCTCAGCAGGTGCTTTTGCAGCACAGGTGAATCAGAGGTGGGGCTCTTGTCTCAAGGAGCTCGTGTCTACTGGGAAAGGTTGGGCAGGAGAAACAGAACTTCCAAATAGGAGGCACCAGGAGAGGCACCGAGAAATGCAGGGTTGCAGAGAGGAAGGCGCACAGGCCTCCCGGGGTTTAGGAAGCCTCATCTGGGAGCTGACCTCAGCTTTGAGCCACAGGGAGGCTTCAGCACAAGGGAATTGGGAATAGGAGGAGGTGGTGATGGGAGCGAGGCCCCATGGGGTTTCAGAGGGGCCTGAAGTGGTAAAAGGATGAATCTAGAGGGTATTAGGTGATAGTTGAGTTGTGTTCATCTGGAAGAGTCTGGAAGGCAAGTGGAGGGAAGGTTGAGTAGCAGTGTTTGTGTTCCATCCCTGACTCCCCAGCACATTTGGCACTCCCAAGATGTTTGCCAAATAAAGGTAGACTTATTCTACTTCATTGTTTTTTTCTTTCTTACTGAGGCTTAACATGTATCAAGTGCACAAGTCTTAAGTACAAGGCTCCACGACTTTTTACATATATAACAGCCATCCTGGGGAAAATGCAGAGCAATTTGAACCAAAAGTCTCCCTCATCTCCCTGTTGTCCTCCTGGACAACACTGAAGCCTGTCTCCACATATACAAGTAATTGTTGCTTTTGACTTCCTTCACCTGTACCAGCTTTGCCTATTGTTAAACTCCACGTAAATCGGCTCTTGCAGAACATCCCTTAGGGAACTTCATCGGCAGCAACGTGCAGAAAGGTTTAAGTGAGGAGAAGGGGATTCTCGCCAGAGCCTGGGTGAGATGGGAAATGAGGGCTTTGAGCCTCGGTGGCGGCTGTGGGAATGGGAAGGAGGCAGCAGATGATAAGGATGGCAGGTAGAGATGCCGAGTTGCTCCTCGGGAACAAACCAGTGAAGACAGACTGTTCACGGGTGTGTGCTGCCCTCCAGAGCTCCGGCTTGTTCCAGTTAGAGAGACAGTGCCCCCCAGCCAACTTGATTCAGGAAAGGTTCTGCAATCTTCCTTCACTGGCCGTCCCAGTGATGCTGAGAATAACAACGCCCCAACCCTTCTGTGGCTCTTGGGATGGCCAGTGGATTCTGAAACAAAGCTGCTGCCACAGGCTCCAGGTGATGGAGGAGTCAGATGGGGATAAAAGAGCAATCCAGAATGAATTGGTAGCATTGGAGTTTACCCTTTTGGCACTACTGAGCACTTATTGCCAGAGTGGACATCGGGGATCTGGCAGTTTGCTTTTCCCACAGCAAAAAGGCGGTTTCCATAAAGCAGTTGGAAGGGCCATTCCTAGGGACTAGGGACGGACATGTCCCAATCCCAGTATTTTCATCTGGATGAGCTCAGTGTCAGTAGAAACTGGGAGTAGTGATGACCTTGAAGGGAATGACCTTGAAGGAAAAGAGGAGGCCAAGAGCTTTCTGCGGAGAGGGTGGGGATATTGGCAAGAAATGTACAAGGAGGGGGAGGCTGATGTTAGGGGCCACTGTCCAGCACCTAATTCTATATTACCCATTGGGTACTGATCATATCGATGAATCCCAGGATTTTGGGGGGGTGCCATAGACTCCCTCCACCCCCTATTCCTTCAGGAATAACCACCTGAAGACCCAGGTATAATCATGAAATGAATCCCCCTCATATGTTCCCATCTTGGAAGCATTTCTGTTAGTTTCTTGCTACTTCATGCCTCATTGTGACTTTGCTGCATAAACCAGTGTCCTGTGTTGGAACAGGTGTGAGAAGGGAGACTTCAAAAGCATATAAACATGAAGAAGCCTTCCTTCCCTCATTCATGGGCTGCCAACAAGTGCGGGAGGTGGGGCAGCGGTTGGGGTGGGAACCTAGTGGTGGAGGTAGCTGTGAATGAGAGCCCATCAGCCCTCCCCTTCGGGGACACACCTTTCAGCTGGGAAGAAATGTAAACAAATGATTATCAAACACAGTGATATGATAAGCACAGCGATACAGGTGCTGTGGGAGCCCAGGAGAGGGAGAGATTCATTCTGTCCAGGCAGTTGCAGAAGGAGGAGACATTGGGGCGGGGTCTTGCAGGGTACGTTTACCTAAAAAGGCATTCTAGGCAAAAGACACTGCATAAATTAAAAGCAAGACAGTGTGAGGAACGGAAGTCTAGAGTGGGGGAGGGTGGGGGGGAAGGAAGAGAAGGGGATACAGGGAAATGAGACAGAAAGCTGGGGGGCGCATTGTAAGGGTGTCTGTAGGGGTGACAGGAGCCGCTGTGTGCTCAGAAGAGATGACATTGCAGACACTGTGGGTGGGGGATTGCAGGGTAATTGGGCTCGTCCTGGTCAAAAGAGTGAGGTGGTTCCTGTTCCTGTTATTACTCTCTGGACTCCTTCACCCCTTTTGTGCTCCCCTCACCAGGCGTCGTTATACTTTTCCTCCTCCCCCTCATACCAAACTCCAAATCTCTGTGCCTGTTTACACCAAGTCAGAAGAGGTGATGGGTAAGTGCCAGACTGAAGGAGAGCCGAGCTTTGCCAGCACTTGCCGGCCACGACTCAGGCGGTGTGCTAACATGATTGTGTTCTCACCACGTGTAAGCCTCATAAGACCTCTGTGATGTTTGGGATTCTTACCCACATTTTACACCTAGAAACTGTGGCTCAGAAAGGTTAAGTAACATGCTCCAATTCACACAGCCAGGCAGGCAGAACCGGGATTCAGACCCAAAGTGTTCTGATTCTGGAATCTCCAGTCTTAACCCCCACACTGAGCCAACAGTCTCTGAATGCCCTTGTTTTGCCCGATTATACGTTTGTAGTAACAAAGTCCTTAGTACTTTGAACAGAGTAGTCAGACAGGGAAGGCCACAGGGAAGGAAAGGGAGAGTGGAAAGTCTCAGGTAGGAGACTGTCAATTCTTCGCTCGGGGCTGGCCCAGGGCCCCCTCCTCCAGGCAGCTCCAAAGGCTCATAATATGTGTGTTTGGGAGTCCACAAAAATGTTTTGATCTCTCTCTTTTAAAAAATGCTTAAAAATGTTTATTTATTTTTGAGAGAGAGACAGACAGCCAGAGTATGAGAGGGGGAGGGGCAGACACACACACACACACACACACACACACACACAGAATCCGAAACAGGCTCCAGGCCCTGAGCTGTCAGCACAGAGCCCGACGCGGGGCTCGAACTCACAAACTGTGAGATCATGACCTGAGCTGAAGTCGGACGCTTAACTGACTGAGCCACCCAGGCGCCCAGAACAAAAATATTTTAATGCATACTACTGATATAGTCACTCTTATAACTATGTGATTGTAAAATATAATTTTAGTATTCTTTTTTTTTTTTTAATGGGGGAAAAGATCCTTCAAGGCAAAAGTGCCAAGGGACCAGGAAAGATGTAATGTGGCCCTGGCCTGGCCTTTTCCACTTTCCCTTCTGCTTTGTGCCACATTCATTTAGCGCCTGTGTTCTCCCTGCATCTTACGTATGTGCCATCTTCCCAGTCCTTCTGCCAACATTGTAACCTGGGCTATGCTGGAACTATTGCAGTAGCTTCCTCTCTGGTGACCCTGCCTTCAGCTTCCCTCTCTCTTTCCAACCTTCTCCCAACTTGCAACACTCTTTGGTCTGTTTCTATTTATTTTATATTTTTATGATATTGTATTTGTTCTCATGGTTGTATATATGTCATGTATTTGGCCAGAGGGTTTGGAGTGGCCAACCCATTTTTTTAAAAATGAATTATTAAAATTGGTGATACATAGGGTTTATCATTTTGACCACCTCTAAGTATACAGTCAGTGGCATTAAGTACATTTTCAGTATGGTGGTACCATCACCACTATCTACTTCCAAAATGTTTTCATCACTGGAGACGGGAACTCTGTGACTCTGAAGCTATAATTCCCCCATTACCTCTCCCCCCAGCCTCTGTTGTCTTCTTTTTTTCTTTTTTCTATAGATTTATGCAGATATAATTGACATGCAACATTGTGTAAGTTTAATGTGTGCATCATAATGATTTGATATGTGTATATATTAGGAAATGATTACCACAATAAGGTTAGGTAACCTCCATCACTTCACACAGCGACGGGGTGTGTGTGTGTGTGAACTTTTAAGATCTACTCTCTTGGCAGCTTTAAAATATACAACATTGTTAACTCTAGTCACCATTCCATGCCCAGAATTTATCTCATAACTGGAGGTTTGTACCCTTTGACTGACTTCATTTCCCTTCGTTCTCCCCCATGTCCTGCCCCTGGCAACCACTGGTCGGTTCTCTGTTTCTATGAGATTGATGTTTTTTAGATTTCACAAGTACTTGAGATCATACAACATTTGTTTTTCTCTAGTATTTTCTATTCTACTTTCTGTCTTTATGTTGCCTATTTCAGGCCCCTCATGTAAATGGAATAATGCAATATTTGTCCTTTTGTATCTGGCTTATTTCACTTTGCATAATGTTTCCAAGGTACATCTATGTCGTAGCATGTGTCAGAACATCCTTCTTTTTTATGGTTGAAAATATTGCATTGTACATATATACCACATATTCTTTATTCATCTGCTGATGGACATTTGAGTTATTCCTACCTTGTGCTCTTGTGACTAATACTGCTATGTACATTGGAATACAAATATCTGCTTAAGTCCTTGCTTTGAATTTTTTGGGTCTATACTTAGAAGTGGAATTGATGGGACATATGGTAATTTTATGCTTAATTTTTTGAGGAACTGCCAAGCAGCAAACTAACTTTTTCCGTGCGTGATGAACGAAGCTGTCCTTGAGTCCACTTTCTAAAGCCTGGCTCTCGACATTAAACGACTATAAACATTTGTCAAAACTCATCAAAGTGTGCATTAAAAACATTTTTTTAACATTTATTCATTTTTGAGAGACAGAGTGTGAGTGGGGGAGGCGCAGAGAGAGAGAGAGAGAGGGAGACACAGAATCTGAAGCAGGCTCCAGGCTCTGAGCTGTCAGCACAGAGTCCGAGGCAGGACTTGAACTCATGGACCGGCCCATGAGATCAGGACCTGAGCCGAAGTTGGATGCTTAACCAACAGAGCCACCCAGGCACCCCATCAAAGTGTGCATTTTTAAATGGTGAATGTCACTCCAAGCAATTATAACTCAATAAACTAGACTTTAAAGACATAACCTTCTTGTACAGAAGGGCAGACTCCTTAGTGGAGGCTTGAGATGGATACAGCAAAGGAGAAATTATGGAAAGAAAGGGAGTTTCTGAAGGGGAGAGGGGAAGAAATGAATGACCAGCCTCACCATCTTACTTAGGGAAAGCTAGGTGTGTGATGTTAATGTTGGTGAGCATTGCTTATGCAACTGTTGTTCTGCCTTTTGTTTGTTTTTTATTCAGCAACCTTCACTTTTATGCATCTGCTATGTGACATTTTGCAGCACCATTTGTCTCAAGCTACAAGCACAGAATTAAAGTGTTAATTAAAAATAAAATGTCACTTAAGAATGTAAAAGTCTGATATACAAATCAATGGAAAGATATCCTGTTTTCATACATTGGAAGACTTGATATTGCTAAAATGCCAGACTACCCAAAGCTATATACAGATTCAGTGCAATCCCTATTAAAATCTCAATGATGTTTTTTGCAGAAATAGAAAAATCTCTCCTAAAATTCATCTAGAATCTCAAGGAACTCTGAATAGCCAAAGCAATCTTGAAAAAGAAGAACGAAATTGAAGGCCTCACATTTCCTGATTTCAAAACATGACACAAGGCTACAGCAATTAAAATAGTATGGCACTGGCATAACGACAGACCTACAAACCAATGAAGCAGAGTAGAGAGCCTATGGTCAAATGATTTTCAGTAAGGGAGCCAAGACCATTCAATAGGGAAAGGACAGTCTTTTCAACAAATGTTGAAAGTTGGGGAAAACTGGACATCCACATGCAGAAAAATGAAGTTGGACCTTTACACCATATAGAAAATCAACTCCAAATGGACCAAAGTCCTAAATGTAAAAGCTGAAACTGTTAAACTCTTAGAGGAAATCATATAGGAAAAGCCACTGGATTTATCAATAACTTTTTAGATACTGACACCAAAAGCATACGTAATAAAAAAAAATAAGTAAATTGGATTTCATCAAAATTAAAGACTTGCACATCAAAGGACATGATCAACAGAGTGAAAAAGGCAGCCCACAGAATGGGAGAAAATCTTAAAAAATCATAGATCTGATAAAAGATATGTGTCTAAAATGAATAAAGAATTCTTACACCTCAACAAAACTAAAACAGACAACCCAATTCAAAACTGGGCAAAAGATTCAAATAGACATTTTTTCAAAGAAGGTATGTAAATGACCAATAAGCACGCAAAAAATGGTCAATATTACTTGTCATTAGGGAAATGGCAATCAAATCAATTCACACCTATTGGGATGGCTGTTATTAAAAAAATAAAGCAGAAAATAAGTGTTGGTGAGGATATGGAGACACTGAATCTCTTGTCACATTGCTGGTGGGAGTGTAAAGTGGTATGGTCTCTATGGAAAACAATAATGGAGATGCTTCAAAAAATTAAGCAGAATTGTCATATGATCCAGCAATTCCACTTCTGGAATACACTCCAAAGACCCAAATGCAGGGACTTGAACACGTGTTTATACACTCATGTTCACAGCAGTATCATGCAACCAAAGTGTCCATTGACTCTTGCATTATAAATGGGTAAACAAAATGTGGTATATACATACAATGGATTGTTATTCAACCTTAAAAAAGGAAGGAACCTCTGACACATAGATGAAACTGAAAACATTATGCTAAGCCAAACAAGACAGATGCAAAAGAACAAACATGATATATAATACTTATTTGAGATACCTGAAGGGTGAAAATCATGGCGACACAAAGTGGAATGGCAGATGCCAGGGCTGGAGCAGGTGGAATGGGAGTTAGCGTTGAATGGGTAAGGAGTTCACCTGGGGAAGGTGAGTGAGTTCTGGAGATGGTTGGTAGTTGCACAGCAGTGTGAATGTGCTTAATGTCACTGAACTGTACACTTAAAAATGGTTAAAACAGCGAATTTCACATTCTTTGTATTTTAACACACACACACACACACACACACACACACACCAGACTGATAACAGTACTTCTTCACTCTAGTTTGCTTCAGAGATTCCTCAAGCCTTCAGTTCAAACTCTTCAAAATCTGGCTTCCGCCCCCTTCTCAGGACTGTATTGGTTCCTAACGTCCTCTTCCACCTGAAGCTCTTTTGCATTTCATTGCTCTTTTCCAGTTGTCCCTGCCCTGTCCTTTGCTCTTTTGCATTTTCTAAGTGTTCCCTCTTCACCTGGAATGACCTGACTTCTTTCCATCTCCATGTTTAAATCCAATCCATTCTCTAAGAGTCAGTGTTAACCTCCTTCAGGGTTGTGACCTCAGTGCCTCTATTTTGGTAATTTTCACTATGCTTTGTTAGGATTCTTCCCCATTTTTATCTCCCTTGATAAATTTTAAACACTCTGAATGAAACATATTTTTAAATGTTTGTTTTATTTTTTAGAGGGAGAGAGAGAGGGAGAGGGAGCACAAGCAGGGGACGGGCAGAGAGAGAGGGAGGCAGAGGATTCAAAGCAGGCTCCACGTTGACAGCAGAGAGCCCGGTTGGAGGCTCAAGCTCATGAACCATGAGACCATGACCTGAGTCTGAGGTCGGACACTCAACTGCTGAGCCACCCAGGCAACCCTGAATGACACAAATATATATATATTGATGTTTATTTTCGAGAGAGAGAGAGAGAGAGAGACAGAATGTGAGCAGGAGAGGGGCAGAAAGAGAGAGGGAGATACAGAATCCGAAGCAGGCTCCAGGCTCTGAGCCGTCAGCACAGAGCCCGACACGGGGCTCGAGCTCACGAACCGTGAGATCATGACCTGAGCGGAAGTCAGACATTTAACCAACTGAGCCACCCAGGCTCCTCAGAATGATACATATTTTTAAAACCAGCCAAAGACTTAGCCTGTAGTAGATAATGAGTGCCGAATAAATGAAGCTTTCTTTACAGAAGAGGTCCTCAATGGGAAACAGAGAAATTTTTGCTATTTTTGATCTTTAACCAAAAATCTCAAAAGAAATTGAAAACCTTGGATGAAATCTGGCACACTTATTCTGTCAATATTTGATACGTCCTGGCGATCACAGGTGAACAAATTGACATTCAGCCTAAGTGGAATTGGTGTGCAGGGCTTGTTGTTTTTTTGTCTTTTTTTTTTCTTCTTGTAGTAAGATGGAAGTGTCATGGGATGTAAAGTATAATGACAATTGCTCGGAAAACCGTATTTTGTTTATTCACAACTACTTTCGATGTATTAGGTAAACTTCCCTGAAAGCCAGTGCGCAAGGCGAGCAGATGGGGAAGCAGCCGTTTGCTTACCGCTCAGTTTGAAAGCAATACCCTTGCTCACGTAAATGATGAGGTGTGATTTGGGGGAGCAGGACATTATGTAAGATATAAGCCGCATAATTTAAAGAACCTAGCTCACAGGGAAACAGGCCGTTCAACACTTCATGTGAAATTCGAAGATCTCTTTAGTAAGAACATTTTCTAGAAATAAAACTGGAAAAAGTCTTTTAAAAGAAGTGAGTTAGGAAGTGGCTCTTACCTCCTAGAACGAAGTGACTTGGTGGGAGAGCCAGACCTGGCCAGGGATAATACCTAGCGATGGGGCCCAGGTTACCGCCCTGATCCTGCTTAATCTGGGATCCTCTATTGAGTCAGCCTTCTGAGATGTGTTGTTTTAGGATGAACCTGAGTTGGAATAGTACTATGGAAGAAAAGACATTAGAGTAGTGGGAGCCAAAATATGAGCTTTAAAAAAAAAATCAATGAAATGCAACATAGTTTCAGAAAAGTGCACAAATCACAAGTGTTATAAAATGAACACACCTGTGTGACCAGCACCCAGCTCAGGAAGGACACCATTACCAGCACCCCTGAAACTCCCTCATGTCCCCTCCCAATACCCACCCTCCCCTGCACTCCAGTGGTAACCTTTCTCTGTGCTTCGAAAATCATACATTCTTTTGACTGTTTTTATACTTTATGCAAATGAAATCATACAGGGTATAAAAAAAAGTTAAAAAATAAAATTACCAAGTTCTATTTGAATAAGAAGAAACATTTACAAAGGAGCCTATCCACTAGTTTGTTTTGAGGGAAGGTAAGGAGAAGAAGCACAGAAATATGACTTCTTACATCTCTGGATTCGCCGGTGATAGTATTACCGGGGTCTGTTACTAAGTGCTGGTAATTAGGCCACACAGGTCACCAAACCTATTCATCCTTTGAGTTGGTGGATGAGTCGTTCACTCTATCCTTTGAGTCTGGCAAGGCAGAAAGGAGAAGCCCCATTTGGTCTTTGCATGCAGAATGGTAAAGCCTGGCAGATTCTTGAGCTCCAACATGGTGTCACTAACAAAATGGGCTGTAAGAAGCTAATTCAGTTTGATGGATCCAATCAGGACATTCTCTCAAGGGTATTAAGCCCACGTGGTTACAGAACTAAATGGCCCCATGAAGGATGCAAGGCTAACACCTGAGTAAAACAGGGTCTGTTAGCAAAAGTAGGGAAGTATGGCTGTTGAGGGAAAGTCAACAGTGTCTGCCATAATGTCATTGACATTATTGCCATAACGTAATCACAGTGACAACAGACAGCTCAGCTCTCAGGGGCTGAAGTGGTAAAAACCCACAAAATATGTCATCTATTTATTTTCATGGGTGGAAAAGAACATCCCTCCTCCCCATGAGCAACTTCAGCGGGGGGGAATGTATTCGTTTTTTAGGGCTGCTATAACAAATTGCCATAAACTGGGTGGCTTCAAACAACAGGCAGTATTTGTTGTCTCATGGTTTTCTGGAGGCTAGAAGCCTGAAGTCAAGGTGTCACCAGTTCATGCTTCTTCTCAGACCTGTAAGGGAAGATCCCCCCTCTCCCCTCCCAGCTTCTGGTGTTGGCTGGTGGTCCTGGGTGTTCCTTGTCTCCTTGGCTTACAGTATAGCTTACATGCCACTGCCTCTCATGGGTGTGCTCAGTATTTCTTTTTCTCTTCCAAGGACACCAGGCATACTGAATTAGGGGTCCACCTTACTCTAGTATGACCTTATCTTAGCTTGACTACTTACAATGACCGTACTTCCAATAAGGTCACATTCTGAAGTACTGGAGGTTAGAACCTCAACAGGAAGTCATCAGAGGCATTTCCTCCTCACAGGCTTTGGGGATACAGAGCTAGAACCGGAAACTGGCTTTGGATAAATATTTGCTATTAATCTCTAAGCTACAAAACACCGTCCATTATAAGAGGCATAATTAGGAACAATGAAGAAGCAATAGGGTAAAACGTCAAACTCTAGAGCTTTGGGGCCATCTCAGAGCTGGGTGTGAATCCAGTTTTGTCATTACTAGTAAAATAACTGTTTAGTTTCCCCTCTATAAAATCAGAAAAATAGTGATTGCAGATGGGTATTAAAAAAGACAATTTATGCTGAGCTCCATCCTTGGCCTGGAATAGGCTCTCCACACTAAGAACAGCCTTATGCCTCAGTTTTCTCAAAGTGATAAAGGTAAGAGGCATCTTTTCATGCAAGATATTGCTAGCAATTTTGAATATATGGACTTTGTTTCTTACTATTTTTTTTTATTTATTATTATTATTATTTTTTAACATTTATTTATTTTTGGGAGACAGAGGGACAGAGCATGAGTGGGGGAGGGGCAGAGAGAGAGAGGGAAACACGGAATCCGAAGCAGGCTCCAGGCTCTGAGCTGTCAGCACAGAGCCTGACGCGGGGCTCCAACCCATGAACTGTGAGATCGTGACCTGAGCGGAAGTCGATGCTTAAACGACTGAGCCACCCAGATGCCCCGTCTTACTTATTTTTTTTCTAAAGTCTCTCTTCATCCTACCATTTTTGGGATGCTTAATATTCCCCATCCCCCCACAAATGCAACATTTGCATTCTCTTCTGCCATATTTTTTCAACTTCATATTTATTTCCAATGCATGAGTTAGTGACTCTGTTAATGTGATGTTACCCTGGTTTTTGAAAGTCTTGTGGAATTGAAGCCAACCTGATAGGTAATCAGTCCACTGGAATTAAGCAAGGACCAAGATTACCAAAGAAAATTTTAGGATATGTTTGAAAAGAAAAAAAAAAAAGGCAAGAGCAAAACTTACAATCTAAAGTATGCATTGAATTACTGTTATAACTTAGAAATCTAATTGTAAGAGTTACCATTTATTGAGCAGTTACCATGTACCAAGTGTAAGGCTAATGATTATATATATATTTTAGTTCATTTACTCGTCAAAACAACTCCATGAGCTAGGTACTATTATTAGCCCCATTATACAGATGGAGAAACTGAAGCACAGAGAGCTTATAGGACATGTCTAGAGCCACACAGCCAGTAGAGTTGTCATTTTAGCCAAGGCAGTTTGATTTTAGGGCCCATGTGAGTAACCACCATTCTATTCTAGCATTTAGGCAGGAAAGCTCATGGTAAGTCTGTTGGGATCTGGGCATAGGACAACACCCAGCTGGGTCCCTGCCCTGCTCACCTGTCTGCAGTGTGATTTCCTAAGCTTGGTTAACCTCCTCCAGATTGAAGTTCACATTCCATCCATTTTCAACCTCGTGGTGCCTGGCTCAGTTTCCTTCTTTCTCCCTCCTAGGTCTGTGGTTGCAGGTTATATGCTAAATTGAACAGAGCCAATAATCAGTGTTAAGTAAGGTCAGCCTTAGTAATTACAAATGAACTGGAGCTCAGTGTAGCCAATGGAATGATCCAATTTTCCACGACTAATGCCAATAAATGGGTACATAAATACATCTCATAGACATTTAAATGTCTCCCAAGTGCCAGTCATCGTGTCTGGTAGCAGACTGCAAATATAAAGAAAACATAGTCCCTAACATCTAGGAGCTCATAATGCAGTGGGGGGAGACAGCCAGAGAAGTAAGCAAAGAAAACACAAGGAAATGACAGGCCTTAGTAGAAGTTTGGATGAAATACCTTGGAAGTATGGAGACTAGAGACCATCTTTGCCCAAGGAAGGCAAGAAAACATAGCAAACCTTTCAGCTGTGTTTGGCAGAGTGCACAAATGTTCATCAGGCAGAACAGGCCTACCAGGCAGAGATGTTTCTCAGATGACAGCCCTGAGATACAACGGCCCCACTCCAGACGTTTGAATCTGCATCCTTGGGGGTGTGGTCAGAGAATCACCATTTTAAGGGAGGCTAGGATTTGTGAATTGCAATGTCCTACTGCATAAATCAAGGGCTCTGACAGTGGCTGTCCAGTGCAGATTTGGGATGGAAAAGGTAGAGTGTTTGGAACAGAGAATGCAGAGAGCAAACGACAAGACATGGTACATTAAGGGTAGGTTGGGGCCAATTTTGAAAATCTCCAAGTAAAGATGTTGGACTTTATCTTGCAAACTATAGGGACCCAGTGAAAATGCTGAAGCAAAGGTATGACATGATTAAATCCTTGATTTGGAATGGGTGGATGAGGAAAACCTGGAAAGAGTGATTAGCATACTGTTAAGTGGCTTGTAGATAGGGTGGCCAACCAAAGCGGACACAGTGCTTTATTATGCCTTACAAAGATAGTATAAGTATATTGCAGAAAACAGAAAAAAAAAAGATGAAATTTCCCCATGATTTACCAGCATATTGGGTGTCTTCCACATAGTCAATGACTGATAAATATTTGCAGGATGAATAATTGCTTAGTCAGTGCCACCATGTGCCAGCCCTGTGCTGAATGTTTTACATAAATTATCTTAATTCTCACAACAACATGGGGAGATAGCTATTATATTTTACAAATGAGAAAAACTAAGCACTTCTTGGAGAGGTTAAGCAACTTGCCCAAGGTCACAGAGCTAATAAGCAGCAGAGTTGAGCTGCGAACACAGACGATCTGATGCCAGAGTTAATGTACTTGGCCACTATGCACACTGCCCTGCCAGGAACAAGGGCATTTCCCTGCAGTCTTACATGCATATATTTTTACATATGTATCATGATTATCCATAAAATTCTACGTCTCGTTTTACCCAAAGCGTACTGCCATGTCACAAAACGTTTTCATAAATCTAATTTTAACGAATACACGATCATCCACTGATGGATGTAGATAACTGATGTTACTACTATCTTCATTCTTGGTATTGTGGTCCTTCATCAGTTTTCACTAGTATACCCAATGCAATAATAAACATTCTCATGTGTATAATATTTTCCATATAGAGTATTTCCGTAGACTAAGTTTCTAGAAACAGAATTACCATTGGATGCAGGCCTCATGGTGATTGTGAACCCTTAATTAGCATTGCCAAATTGTGTTGGCAATGTTTTACCAGTTCACATAATTGCTGTGCATTCTATAGCCACATACAAATACAAGAGTAGCAACCACAGCCCACCCTCACTTGCATTAAACATTATTTTAGAAAAATCCCTTCTATTTTAATGGCTTAAAATGATACATTATGTGTAATTTTGATCTGCGTTCATTTGATTACTAGTAGGGTTGTATATTTTCCCATATGCTGTTGATTAATTGCATTTCCTCTTTTGTGAGTTATCTGCTTGTCCACTTCACCCATTTATCTTCTGGAGAATTTTTAGGAGTCATTTTCCAGGTAGACTTTCCAGATTTGGGAAAGACATTGGGATGAAAGGATGAGTGAGAGAGAAAAGTCAGCATTTGAGAAAATCTCTAGCATTGATTGCTAAAATGGTCACACACCTTCTCCAGATCAGAATCCACCTAACTTTAGCATCTGAGAAGATAATAAAGTAACACCTCTTTCTCAGTTGCAAATTGTGCTCCACAAATTAAGTAATTGATATATAAAAGGTTTAAACACGGAGTGTTAATGTTCTTCTAAAGAAAGACAGTATTGGTGAGTGTGTGCAAGATTTCTACTGAAAGACCTGAAGTACAGAACTGATACACTCAATTATGCCACAGTTTTAGGGAAGAAAGGCTAATCTGTATTACCCTAAAAAAAAAAAAAATCCTCTGCCTGCCACAGGTGTACTGATTTAGGTGGTACCTGGATGAATACTGTTTAACAGTTATCTACTTATCGTAATAGATATTAAGAAAAATATAACCTTCTCATCAATCTGTGATGTGTATGAATTCACAGATATGATTGTGCAAAGATGTGTGCAAATAATGGCACAAAATATTTTTAAAAAGCATGGATCAGTTGAAAGAAGAAAATAATAGCACAGATGGTAGTCCTTGGACAAAAAGCCCAAAGTTGGAATGTTGGTGGTTGAAGTTTTGGAAACACAGCTTTACTGTACCATCATCAGTACACCTATCTTGAATGCTCACTATGTGCCAAATGCTATGCTCAGTACCACGGATACAGAGATGTATCTTCTAAGAGTTCACAGTTAAGACAAGAGAAAACCTATGAACTGGGAAATGTGCGAAGTCTGTACTGATGGTGAGGCAGGGTACACAGCAGGCAGCCAGAAGTCATAGACAACAGTGATGAGTTAGAATGAAAGCCAATAGCAGAGGCCACACACTGGCACATTACAGGTATCTTTCTTCCTGTTTCCACTCACAATATTCTTGCCAGGCAAGATGAAACTAAATTCTTCCTCCTTCTTTCTCTCCTTCCATTTTTCTTCTTCTTCTCCTTATTCTCTCATACTACATCTCTAATTTCAGATTTGTTTTATATGCCACCAAATTGCCTGCCCCCAAAGTGTGGCACTGAGGATATCTAGGTGTGTGCCATAGGGCATCAGGCAGGTAAATTATGTGTGTGCACCTGGTACAACAGCCTCAACTGGTAAATCAAGTCTCTGTTCTTCTCACCCTGATGATTTCCTTTTTAAAATTCATCTTGGAGGAAGTTGTGTAACATTTATTTTCCACCCTGGGCTTCTAACTCACCCAGCTTTGAATAACAACCAGCCACCTTGAAACTATGAGCCCTGATGACTGTAGGGATGGGGGAAGGACAAATAATTCTGGGTGATGGTTCACCAGTTATAACCAAAAACATGGTCTTGGGAGGATTGTAGCGACCCTTAGAGGACCTGTGAGATGTATTGTTAACAGCCCCAAACTGGTGTGGGCACCTGCTATGAGCAAGCTGTCTGTAAAGTGCTCTGGGAATAAAATAGAGACACAAAAGTCTGTGCCCTCAAGGACCATGCACAAAGACTGGCTGGAGAAATGATGATTTATATGACAATAATAATCCCAACCAAGGGAGTGTGCAATAAGTGCACAGGAGACACACTGAAGAAAGATCATTTCTGATCTAGGAGATCTGTGAAGAAAAGAGGTTTGAGCTGTCCCAATCTCTTTTCTGACTGACTTACTGAATCAACAGATGGGCTTTGAGGGATCCTTAGATAGGCTTCAAACAGACACAGGTAGGAAATGGGGGCATATGGCTAGTAGACAGCATGGGGAGGGGAAAAGCCAAGATGTGAAGAGTGGAAAGCATACATTTTGTTTGGGAGACAAGGTGTGCTTGGGTCCATGAGTAGACAAGGCTATGGTGGAAGGCTCATTTAGGAGGCTAGTGGGTGGGAAGCTTGGAAGGTAGGGGAGCTCAAAGGGGATGGGGAGCTATTGGCATTTTGTAAAAATAGTGAGAATGATACTACATTTGTTCTTTGGGAATATTATTGTGGCAGCTGTGCAAAGCATGGGTTGGAGGAAAAAGAAACCAGAGACAGGAAACCAGTTGGGCAGCTATTGCCATAGCCAGGTAAGAGCTAACAAGGACCAGGTTAGGGCAGTGGTGATGAGAATGAGAGGGAGGCAGAAGATGTAAGAGGCATTCTGGAAATAAAATTGCCACAGCCTTTCAACTGGTTGGCTATAGAAGAAGAGAGAGAATTGGAAGGTGGTCTTAATATGGAGGTTGGAAGAGAGTAGAAGTGCCACTAATTGAGGCAAAATTGCTGGCTTATAGGGAGTATTTGGGAGTCTCCTTCATCTATGCATTGGTTTAGACAAAACAGTGCCCATTTTTGAAGGAACCATCCATCACTGGCTGTGCCTAGAGGAACAGGGGTGCTAATGGTTAATAGCAGACAGTTAAAATTTGGGGGTGATGAGAAGAAACTTATAGACGGTAGGGAGGAGTACTTGTGAAAATGCTTAAAACACGACTAGGTATTATTCTTGGGAGTTGAGAAATTAGTGTCTTCAACACCTATATCCCTGTGCCCAGAGCCCTCTGATTTCAGATTCTCTTCCTGGATCTGTACACCAGTGGTCAAATCATACCAGCCCTAATGCCTCTTGTCTCAGGGCCTTGGTCTCTATTAGATGGCAGTTAGCTAAGCCATCATTCATTCATTCAACAAATAGTCACTGAATGTCTACCATGGCCAGGCACTGTTATAGACATTTTACTGCTAAGATTATAGTAACAAATAAAGCAGACAAAATCCTTATTCTCATGGATGAGCATTCTAGTGGGGGTGGCAGACCATGAATAAAACAAATAAGCAAAGAAATATATTAGATAGTGGTAAATGCTGTAGAGAAAAACAAAACAAGGAAAGAGGCTGGGAATTGGTGGGTGGGAAAACTGCTGTCTTAAATAAGGTGGTTAGGACAGCCTCACTGACAAAATGACATTTGAGTAAAGACTTGTGGGAGAGGAGAGGGTGAGCCATGTGTATATCCAGGCAAGAGCATTCCAGTTGGAGGGAACAGCAAATGCAAAAAACCCAGAGCTGGATGCATGCCTGGAGCATTTGAAGAGTAGTAAGGAGGCCAGCAGGGATGGAGCAGAATGAGGGAGAGAGAGAGTGTGCAGCAGGATATGTGGAAAGTAATTAGCTGGGATCTTCTGGAGATGATGCCGAAATCCTACAGAGTGGCCCTAAATATGGGAATTGAGTCATTGGGAAGAAGATGTACTTGGCCATCTTTTACTTACGGGTGGGGCTTGCTCTGCCAAGAATCAAGTAAATGTCCAGTCACAGGAAGGAAAAGAGAGGTTTTGGTCAGGAAACATCAAAGCTCTTGTTCCCTTTGGTAGAGGCAACACCAGTGATGAAGGGTCCCTCACCCCACCTCTTGCACTATTGTGGCTGGTAGGAGGCCTGGGTCTTCCCAGCAGTCTTTGCAAGGCTGATACACGTCAATATTACTCAAAATGGATAGATCCCAAAAAATAAAAATAAGTTACACTAAAAAAGTATCCATGCTCTTTGTTTAATTCTTTGCATCAGAAGTTGCATTTAGTTTACAGTTTACTTTTTTTTTTTAATATATACCAAACTGCAAGGTGGGGCTGGGAAGAAGAAAACCATGTAGGTTAAAGCCCCTCAAATTCTATACTTAAACTCCATCTCCATGGCAGCATGACAGCCTCTGACCATGTGGAACCGTCACAGTTTTGAAGTGTAGCTTTAGAGTTGTAGCTCTTCACTTATCTAATTTGCTGCATTTGCTTAATGAAGAGGTTTATTATATCTTCCCTACAGCTATTGACCATCAAATTGGGGAGGGGGATGTTTTCCTTTATTTCTCTGAATTGGGCAACTCACTGCTTTCATTCTGGCTGGGAGCCTAGACCCTTGCAAGGGCAGAGACAAATGCAGGAAAGGGGAGGGGGTGGAATGGGACAGAAGGCCTTGCCCATGGTGGAGTCACATGAACTTGTAGATCAAAAGAGCAGGCCTGGCTTTAAAAGACTGTGGCACTATTCATGAACCCGGTGACTGCCCAAGAAGGAACACAACTGCTTGTTGTCACCAAAGATAAAAAGCTGCAGCTGGGTCCTCCACCCCCACTCTCAATCCAACTTAGTTCCCCCCTATAAGGAAGGTGGAGGCTCTGACTCCACTTGGTCTCATTAATTGCTGATAAATGACAGACTTATGAGACAGGGCCCACAAAAGGAAATTGGCAAAGAGGGACATGATAGTTTCCTTTTAGAGAATGCTTTCAGACCTGTCATTCTCTTAATTTTATACCATTCGTTTGGTGATGAGTTGTCCTCACCCTTCATGTTAATGCAAATGAATTTAATCAGATTGTGTTAAGTCCTCTAACAGACTCCAGAGTCTCTAGCAATTCCCAAAGTGTGTCTATTAGGTGGAATCCTAGTCCCATGTATGTCAATAGATATTATGTGGGGACGAAAAGAAGAGTTTCCTTAATCAAGAGAATGTTGGAAAATGCTACATTTAAACAATACTGGATGGGTTTTCATTACTGCAAGACTCCCCTGAACTTCCAACATTCCTACATGGCAAGTAGGAGATATCACACCCATTTCCCACACTTGGGTCACCCAACCCATTTTCACAGGAAGCCCAGGGAGGTTGCAAGACTTACCCTCGGTCAGAACAAGAACCAGAAGTGAAATAACTTGGCGTCCCCAGCTTTTTAAATTTGGAGAAATACAGAGCACAAAACACTAAAAGCAGAGGTAGTCATGAACCATAATGGCAAAGGAAAAAGTAAATGTTACATCTAAAATGTTGGGAGGTCAGTCTTATGTCAGTCTGTCAGTGAAAGATGCCAAAGGGAGAGTGTGAGGAAAAAACCAGAAGCCAAGGATCAGGGACAAATAAGGCTACAGAAAATGAGTGTTGCTCATTTATTTTAGAATTCCTTGCTGAATGTTTATAATATGCTAGGAACCATTCCAGGCATTGGGAATACGGGATGGACAAAGGCATGTCTATTAAAGGCTGTTCCCGGTGTGTGCTCACATGGCATTCTACCTTAACGGTGCTTCTGGTGCATCTCCTGTCCCCTTAGGTAGCCCTTCTCTTTACACCAGATAAAGTCTAGGTGCTACTGGGTGCAGGTGAATGCCTGCTTGCAAATCCAACTTTTGAACTTCAACTTATCCCAATCACCAGGTGAAAGAGACAAGCAAGTCTATGGTTTGGATCATATATTTTTTTAAGTTTATTTATTTATTTTGAGAGGGGGGGCACAGGTGGGGAAGGGCGAGAGAAAGAGGGAGAGAATCTTAGGCAAGTTCTGCACTGACTATGTGGAACCCAATGTAGGGCTCAAACCCATGAACTGTGATTTCATGACCTGAGCCAAAACGAAGACTCGGACGCTTAACTGACTGAGCCACCCAGGAGCCCCTGAATCATATTTTTTGATGCTTTTATTATTATTGTGGAGGCAAAATGGGGAAAGGTTGGATGGTCCTTTGGGGCTTGGCTAAAGTGAACCCAGTGGGGCATGAAGCATGTGCTTCTGTGATGCTGGGAGTAAGTGCCAGAGGATGAAGAGGGCAGGCATGGAGAAAATCTTTGCTACTTTCTCCTGCACGTCAGTAACTCTGAGAAGTAAAGAAATGACACCTCCAATGATGAAGACCATTCAAGGTATAAATCAGAATTTGTAAGGAGAATTGTGAAATCCTTAGAACAAAGAATCCCTTAAGTGGCTAAGGTACTCAAAGTCCAAGTACACTGGATCCATTTTGATCATATCTAGGTTCAAGAGACCCTCCAGATAATGCTTATAGACCATACATTTGGCTTAGTGGTCAGGAGTTCCTTTCCCGTAAAGGTGCATTTCATTGAAACAGCTGGATTTTTAAAATAAGAGGTACACCAAGAGAAATGTGGCCTTGCAGTTTTCTTGGCACAAAAATGCATGAGTGACCATATTTGGACATTTGTTTCTTCCATCGATGGATGGTGAGGGGTGGGGCTTGGTGTAGGGTTATGTTTTAGATTCTCCCTCCTACTCCAAGAGTTGCAAACTCAACTGTCTACAGAGTCCAGGTAGATCACGTAAATGTAGTAAGTGACCTGAGTGCAGTATAATGGGGAGAGGTGGGGAATGTGCCAAATGAGGGAGTAAATACCACTCATCTCCAGTTGATTGTTAGTAATGTGAGTGCAGTGTTGCTTCTGATTTTTCAAAAGAAGCTACAAGTCAAATGTGTGTGTGTGTGTGTGTGTGTGTGTGTGTGAAATTTTCCCATTTTAATTGTTGGCAACTAAATTCAAATTTAAAACAGCACACGAGCCAACACTGTGCTGCAAAACCGAATACATCAAGAGGCTGGAAGTGGTTCATGGGCCACCTGCTACATGTAACCCCTGCTACTAACTCCACTGTGAATTCCTTGAGCAAAAGAAATATGTGTTCTCCATCTCTGCTGGGTAAAAGCTAAGTGGTTGTGATCCTGCTGGAGCACAGGCTGTGAAAGCAACAGGCAGAGAGAGGCACATGATAAAGCTGGAAGGTGGTCCCTGGAGCAAAGTGGGAGAGACACCAGTCCCCACTATGGAATGGAAGCCGGCAAGGCTGATGGGATGTTGAATGGCCAGTGGAGGCCTGGCTGCAGAAGAGGATTCTGTGACCAGGCTGTCTCGTGTTGGATGTGCATTGAAAAAGCCAGGCCTGCACCTCGCTGCTAAGAGTTAGGGATGCATGACACTGTGGTGCTCAAAACCCAGGTCAAAGTAGTTTCTGTCTTCACATTCTGAAGTTTCTTTTCCCAGAACTACTCATGTTCTTTCTGATGCTATCTGCAGTGTCCTCTTATTCTGAACCAAAACTAGAAACCAAGGACTTTTTCCCTAGAATTCATTTACAAGAAAAGAGTTACAAAATACAGATACTACATTACATTACATTTGTGCATAGATCTTTATTCTTTATATAAAAGAATCGAATTAGATAAATGTGTATGATAAAATCCATAGAACTATATAACACAAGGAGTGAAACCTATAGTACAAATTTCAGTTAACAAGAATGTATCAGTTTTGATTCATCAGTTATAACAAATGTACCACAGTAATGCAAGGTGTTCATAGTAGGGGAAACCATGAACTTGGGAGAAAGAGAGTACATGGGGACTCTCTATAGCTGTTCAATTTTCTGTTAACTTAAAACTGTTTGAAAAAGTAAAGCCTATTTAGTTAAAAAATAAAGAAAAGTAAAATTGACTGTTGTGTTGGAAAAAAAGTCCAGAGAAAATTTTTTCCAGTGAATCATACTTTGGAAAGTTAAAGCATATATTTTATAATTTAATGTAATATTTGCTTTTTTAGTTTTATCATTTATCTAGTGATAATGCTAATAGCAAATTATTTTACTTGCATTTTCTAAAGAACTCAGCTTGTTCAATAATTGTGCATTTTGCCTAATTTTCTCAAATATCTCTAACCAAGAATTAATTTGAGTTACTAAGAGATAATCTGAAGGTTCAACGTTCACTGAAGATATTTCATGATCTCTAAAATTGTTATTTGTTGAAATTTGCCTCTCCACCATGGTGTACCCAGGAAGGGGGATGAATTTTTACTTTGAAAACTAAGACTAGAATAGTAATATACACAGGACAAAAATAGTCTTTCCACATATTCAGTTGTTTCTCATTTGTGGATACTCTCTCCTTACCCGTTAGGCTAGTCAGTTCTCTTTAAAATATAATTTAAGGGCATGGTGTTCATTAAAAAAGATCATTGCATGATAAAGAAGGAATGGCATTTTGAAAGGGATTTATGGTTCTTCTGTATGATGTTATTTATAATTTCTCCCCCAGCTGAATCCAGCATTAATGATGGACCCTATTTAGCCTTACCTTTCCCAAAGTTCTGTGATTTAGACAGTTTCTACATAACGCAGTTTATGTAGTTTATCTGTTAGCAACAGATAAACTAGAGTGAAAACCACTGTTAGTGATGTTCTTTCACAATTCCCTTGGTTTGAAATGAAAGTGGATACTTAGAATTATTTATGACTTTTGCACACTGCTAGAAAAGCACACTCTTTGGTGATATGTTTTGCCCCTTCTTTTAGAAAGAGCATCACCTAAGGGGTGCCTGAGTGGTTCAGTTGGTTAAGTGTCTGATTTTGATTTCAGCTCAGGTTATGGTCTCACAGTTCGTAAGATTGAGCCCCATGTGGGGCTCTGCGCTGACAGTGTGGCGCCTGCTTGGGATTCTGTCTCTCCGTCTTTCGCTGCCCTTCCCTTGCTCTCTGTTTCTCTCTCTCTCTCTCAAAATAAATAAATAAACTTTTAAAAAATTAAAAAAAAACAAAGAGCATCACGTGAAATGTTTTGAATGAATGGTTTGAATTAGAACCTTGAATTTTTTTACTTTTCTTAAACTCACAAACTCTTCAAAACATTTTAATCTTCTTTCAAAAAAAGGCATCTGTCTCAGATATCTTGGATTTAATATAATACCATTTGTGCCACACCTGTACCTAATCAAATTATTGTAGTCACTATATTATATCAATATAAAAATATTTTTACAAGAACAACTTTCCTCAAAGACTGGAAAATCATCAGATGTGTTATTCATAGAGTCAATATGAGTCTACTGTTAGAATCAATCCTCATTGATGTTTTGATGAAGTTAGTCATCAGTTTCTAGAAAAAAATGTCTCTGAACTGGTAGAATTTTCCATCTCTGCAGTTAATATTAATGTTATCAGCTGACATGCTAATCATCTTATCGACCAGTGTACTGTACTCAGAACAGAGAAAGTATATTCATTTAATTGGTCACTTGTCTCACCTGGCAGGACATCAAGTTCAAGAACTTCTACGTTATCTCCAGGAATTTCATTAAAATAACTTACTAATATAGGGACAACCTTTTGATTTTTGTGGTTAGCTGAAGCTGTCATACTGCTGATACTTAAAGGTCTTACCAGTTCGTGTTGTTAAATCTTTTGAGGTCCTGGAGCAATTTTTTTTTTTTTTTTTTTTTTTTTTTACTTTATACGTTTGTTTTGTGCTGATGGAAATTTAAGTTCAAATACCATGGAACTTAGCTCAGAAGTACAATCTGAAGATCTGAAGCCATGACTGTGTTCTGTGGCATTATATGGAATTACCGCTTCTCTTCTGAACATGTTTTTTGAGCTATTTCATCGTTGAATCATGGAAGCTCCAGATCTGACAGATAATGCCCATTTCCTCAAATTGAAAAGGCAAAAAAAAAAAAAAAAAAAAAGAGCAAATTGGGCCTCAATGTTTATCTCACTGCCACTTAAGAAGCAAAATTCTACTTGTGGATTGACATTTTATTTTATAAAAGAGTATTTATTTTGCAACTCCTTTTGCATTTAAGCGTTTTATTTCCTCCCTGATCTCTACCTTTGTAACCTTTTTGTACTGAAATAAAACTGTTTGAATAATTGTAGACACACCTCAAATATCTCTGAATATAGGTAACGGCATTAACCTTATCATACCATATCACAGGAATCTGCTTTGTCTGACACTTACAAATATGTAGGTGGCTTCAGATTTACATAGCACAGGCTAGTACCCATCTCAGGGTCCACAGGAACCAGCTTCTCCCTCTCTGCTCCTCTTTCTCCCTCAATATCTAGTCTAATGCTAGCTTTCTTTCCTTCCAAGATGTCGAGCTCCTTGGGTCTTCCCCCCATCCCTCACCCCCAGGTGCCCAGAGACCCAACAATAAACCCTTACAAGACATTTTACATAACTACAAGTTATTGTAATAAATTATTCAGCTTAGGATCTTCACCTTTTACAGTTCTCAGTCTTATATTTCTTAATATTTAAATTTTTTTACGTTTATTTGTTATTGAGAGACAGAGAGAGACAGAGCACAAACATGGGAGGGGCAGAGAGAGGAGGAGACACAGAATCTGAAATAGGCTCCAGGTTCTGAGCTGTCAGCACAGAGCCCAACGTGGGGCTTGAACTCACAAACCGTGAGATCATGACCTGAGCTGATGTCAGACGCCCAATCAACTGAGCCACCCAGGGGCCTCATATTTCTTAATGCTTTAAAATGGTGTCACTGATTTGATTCTTGCAGTTGCGATATTCTAAGATCTTGGAAGTTTCGGAACATTTTTACATTTATGCAAAAAAATAAAAAGAAACACAATATTTGAAATAAAAGTTTCATATCAAAGTCAACCTCCTCTGAGGTCCTGGATCAAGTGGTTCTCCCCCCCCCCCCACCCTGTCCTTTACTCCATCATTCTATCCCATTATCCTATATTATGTTCTTCATTGCTCTTAGTTTATAAATGTATCTTACGTATCTATGTGTTTTGTATGCATGTGTTTCAGGACCATGATTCTTCTTCCTTTAGAAGCAGTGGTTTTATTTTGCTGACAGTTGTTCCCTTGTACTTAGAACAGTGCTGGCACATGCTCAGTACAGATTGGTTGAAAGAGAAATACACCTGATGGCCTGTGACAGTCAGTCCCCATCTCTGGAACTAAGTCACTAAGGACCCTTGGTTGTATTGGGTTTTCTTAAGATATCTTAGAGTTCCACCACCTCTGGGCACTAAAACTTTTTGAAAGGGTTTTGGCAGGTCAATTATATATATTTTCACAAATTATTGAAAGAAGCCCCAAAGAGGTCAGATAAGGTAACTGAGGTCATTTAGAGAGCAAGGGCTAAGGAGAAGCCTCACCATAAAAGAGAACTGAATAATTATCAGTGCATACATTAGTATGTTGTATAAACAGAGCTGCATAGGTAACATTTTTTAAAACTGAGAAATGATAAATAGAAATAGCTTGTTTTTCTTAGAAATTTATGAAGCACTGAATTATGTTACAGAGGCATGGATTTTTAATTCCACATACCGTTTTAAGAAGTATTTTATAATAGATGCTGTGTCCTAGTCTATTGAGAGTATCTGCCTCTGGGAATCTAAAATATCAACACGTGAGTATTATTTTATCTAGAGCCATAGCTTCACTGACTGAGTGTTGTACAGGGAGGTAACACAGAGACTGTGTAATAATCAACCCACTCATTGTTACTAATGCAGATTCTGAGGATCGAAGAGGAAGAGACTCATCCAAAAAGACCAAACTCAAATATTGTGCCAGGTAATCTTTAGTTGCCCCTCAAGAGTCCCTGCCCCTCCTTTTCCACCCTGCTCTGCAACTCTTGCTTTCTAGCTTCCCCTTTTATTTGCTGAGTGGGAGGCAAGGGTAAGAGATTGGAGGATGAAGGAGGGCAAGTCTGTGATACTTATTCCTTCAACAGCCCCCCTACTAGCCTCATTGGCCAAGGTTGCATTCATTCACCTAAGGCCACAGCTCCTGCTGGCTGCCGTCTCTCTAATTCTAGGAACCATTGCCTCTCCTTGTCCCTTTAGACCTAGGGATGATAAGCCTTCCAGTTGTTGCTAGCCTCAGAGTGCTTCACCAGACTTGGCTGGCTCCACTTAACCCTGCCCTGCCTTTGCTATATGGTTTCCTTCTCTTGAATAGTCAATGAATATGTCATGGGTTTCTTACCCAGACTCTGGCCACACACATTTGAGTCTAGGTCTTCTGACTCCTGTCCAGTGCTCCTTCCTTTATACTCCTATTTCATAAGTGGCTTTGGAAATACATATGACTGTATCTGCTCAGATTATATGGAAATATTTTCAAATACTTTGATGAAGTACTAGAAACAGAATCTAAAAGGATGAGTAATGAGGACCACAGAAAGGGGAAAGGCTGACTCTACAGAGGTTCTGCAGGAAATCTTGCAAAGGTGAAATTTGACTGGGGTAGAAAGTGGAACTACCTAGAGAAGTAGGAGGGCAACGTGGTTCCTGTGTGGTTAGGAGAATTAGGGTTGCAGCTTTCAGTCCTGCACCAGCTGAAGTTAACCCATTTGCGTGCGTATTTTTCATTCCGCACAGCCCCTAGACGTAAGCTAAATACCTTAGTTGTGCTCAGCTAAAGAAGCAGCACATCTTTCCAACACTAGATGGGAACTTTGGTGGCATTGGACTCATTGAGAGAGAGTCTGCAGGTCCCCAGCGGGGTGTCTGATTGAGATATTTTCAAGAGTCAAGTTGACCAAGGCAGAGTATTTACTTTATAGCTTTACTCCACCAGAATACCATCTTTGTATATTGGTATTTCATCTTCATTCACTCCCATTTTCTCCTTTTCTCTGTGAAAATGGAGTACGAAAAAAGCCATGAGAATGTAGAGAGAAGTTTCCTAATTAGAGCTATTCCTTAGAAATAAAGATAACTTTGTTCTGGTGTTGACTAACTTTGTGTGACCTCTTTCAAGTCTCTGGGACTCAGGTTCCCCAGAGTAAAATGAAAACACTAGTTAGGATGATGTTGGAGGTCACTTCCACCTCTCAGATGCTATGATCCTCTTAAGAAATGGACTAAACTAAAGCATCTTCCATCATGAGCTCCCCGCCTGTTTAACACAACAGTTCATGCACTCAAGCTGGCCCTGCAATGTTATGTCTAGAACTTTAGACTCTGGAGTCAGCCTGCCGGGATTCAAAATGCAGCTCTGGATCTTGGAATCTGTTTCAGAGAGAAAGAAATAAGGTCCCAGGACTTCCAGCCCTCCTGGATCTCTACAACTGATGTCAGATCCAGAGACCACAATTTCCTGGAGCTTGTCCTTCTGCACAGTGTCCTATATGACACATGGAGATGTGTCATATAGGAAACACAGGCAGGAGGTGGAATGTTCCACTATTTGGTTGTACTGTTGGGAGGGCCAAGAGAATCCTTCTGCATTTGGCTGGATTGTCCGGATCATGTTTCCATTATACTTGACTCCAACTGTCAACATGTGTGAAAAAAATCAGTTGAATGTTTTTTAAAAAATACCTGCCCAAGGTCAAATCATTGTTTTGGCTAACTTCTCTCCTCATTCACCAGCTGTTTTGATGCCATATGGATTCAACCTATGGAAAACTCAATTTCAACCGTCTCTTTCTGCAAAGACCACTTAGATCAAGTGCCTTTCATTTCTTTTCTGCCTGGCAAACTTTGCCTTATAACTTTAAAGCAAAGCTCAAATAGCTCCTCCTCTGGGAAGCATTTGTTGATGACACTTCATCCTCAGGTAGAACTAATTCACATCCTCTCTCCTCTGTGCATCTCAGGTGCTGTGTACCCATCTCTATCCTGCCATTTATCACCTTGTGGAGGGATTATTTGTCATCTTCTAGGAGTCCCTGAGGGCCTAAGACCCACTTCATGTGTACCTCTGCCTAGAAGTAACTGTTTTTGAGGACTCCTTAACAAAGGAGAACAGGAGGAGGATACAGAGGGAAGAATTAATGGAAAATTTTGGAAATTTTTTTGATACTGAAGTAAGAAGAAAACCAACTAGGCAAAGTACTGCTGAGTGGTCTGTTTTCTCTTGCTCCCCCTTGCATGTCTTCTCTATAGCTTGTCTTTGGGTGTCTGAAGTTGTTCATTAGGAGAGGCAGAGATTTTGAGGAAAAAATGCAGTAACTAACTTTGTCAAATATCTACAAGAGATGGTTTTCTTTTTATTTTTTTTAAAGTTTATTTATTTATTTTGAGAGAGTCTGTGCATGCATGCATGCACATGAGTCGGGGAGGGACAGCAAGAGAAGGAGAGAGAATTCCAAGCAGGCTGTGCACTGTCAGCACAGAGCTCCACGTGGGGTTCGATCCCATGAACCATGAGATCATTACCTGAGCCAAAATCAAGAGTCGGATCCTCAACCGCCACCTAGGCGCCCCAAGAGACGGTATTCTATTCCGACAGAACTCACCTCTACACTTTTTCAGAGAATAAAAGCATAAAAGAATCACTGCATTCAGAATTGCTTCTTCTCTGGGACTGGGGAGTTGTCTGAAATCTCAGCCTAGGCATAATTTTTTTTTTCAAGTTAGCTAATATACAGTGTAGGCTTGGCTTTAGGAGTAAATTCCCATGATTCATCTCTTGCATACAACACCCAGTGCTCATCCCAACAAGTACCCTCCTCAATGTCCTCCACCCATTTTCCCCACCCTCATCAACCTTTGGTTTGTTGTCTGTATTTAAGAGTCCCTTGTGGTTTGCCTCCCTCTATGTTTTTGTCTTATTTTTCCTTCTATTCCCCTATGGACATCTGTTAAGCTTTTTTTTTTTTTTAATGTTTATTTATTTATATATAGAGAGAGACACACAGTGCAAGTGGGGGGAGGGGCAGAGAGAGAGGGAGACACAGAATCTGAAACAGGCTCCAGGCTCTGAGCTGTCAGCACAGACCCTGATGCGGGGCTTGAACTCACAAACCATGAGATCATGGCCTGAGCTGAAGTCAGACACTTAACTGACTGAGACACCCAGGTGCCCCATCTGTTAAGTTTTCAAAGTCCATATATGAGTGAAATCATATGATATGTGTCCTTCTGTACTACTAGGAATTTATCCAAAGGATACAGGAGTGTTGATTCGAAAGGACATGTGTACCCCAATGTTTATAGCAGCACTATCAATGGTAGCCAAATTATGGAAAGAGCCCAAATGTCCATCAACTGATGAGTGAATAAATGGAATATTACTTGGCAATGGAAAAGAATGAAATCTTGCCATTTGTAACAATGTGGATGGAACTGGAGGGTATTATGCTAAGCCTAGGCATAACTAATAACACTTGCTTGGGGAGAACAATCTGTTCTGAGAATTAGATGTCATGGGATTACCCAGGGAATAGCGTGGCCAGAAAAATTCAGATATTATCTCTGCTGGAAGTCTGTCCCCATCTAACCTGGAGGTCAACAGGTGTCTCAGCTTAACTGTTAAAACGTTTTTGGCTCACACGGTCTTCAAAGATCTCAAAAACCTTCAAAAATTCTGGTTCTCATCTTCTTGATGGATAAGGCAGAGTTTCCAGACCCTCTGCTGTCAGAAGGTGGAAACAGTAGTCAACTATTTTGACCTTATGATACTAACCTATTTATTAAACTTTTCTCTAGTGTGACTGAACTGGTTGGTGTTTTTGGCATTGATAACATTGGGGTCACTGCCCATAAGATGAGATGCATTTGTGCTGTCTGTCCACCAGAGGACTGTTTACCATGAAGTATTCTGATAGAATATTAGAATAATCTTAACAAGGGCTTTAGAACTAGACAATTATCTAGATTTCTACACAGCATAACAAAGCTATGAGAGATGTTAGTGTACTTTTGATGACTGATGGGAAAATGTGATTCTAGTTATTTTATCCTGGTTTTGGAAAAATATAAACATCTAGTTTATGCAAAACACAATTCATTCTATCAAGAAATATTTGTTAAGCATCTACTATGTGCCAGGTGTTGTTGTAGGTGTCTGAGGTATATCAGTGAAGCAAACAGAGACCTCTGCCATTGTGGTGCTCATATTCTATGCTGGAAGAGGACAGGACAGGCAGTAAACAACACAGGTAGTAAATAAATAAATAACCTAATAAGTTAGGAGCACCTGGGTGGCTCAGTTGGTTAAGTGTCTGGCTGTTGATCTCACCTCAGGTCATGATCTCACAGGTCGTGGGTTTGAGTCCTGCATCTGGCTCTGGACTGACAGCACAGAGCCTGCTTGGGATTCTCTCTCTCCTTCTCTCTCTGCCCCTCCCTGCTTGCTCTCTCTCTCTCTCTCTCTCAAAATAAATAAATAAACATTTTAAAAAGTTAAACAAAAATCTAATATGTTAGAGAATGACACGTGTTGTGGAGAAAAGGAAAGGTAAATCACAGTAAAGGGAATTATATAATGAAGGAAAAGGGACTAGGAAGGTGGCAGTAGGTGCTCAGGATGGTCAAGATGGGTCTCACTGAGATAGTGTTATCTAAGCAAAGATTTTTTTAAAAAGTTCGTTTATTCATTTTGAGAAAGAGAGCGAGAGAGTGAGAGAGTGGGAGAGGGGTAGAGAGAGAGAGGGAGAGAATCCCAAGCAGGCTCTACACTGTCAGCAGAGCTTGACGAGGGGCTCGAACCCACAAGCCATGAGATCATGACCTGAGGTGAAATCAAAAGTCAGTAACCATCAGAGCCACCCAGGCATCCCTAAACTAAGATCTGAAAGAAGTTAGAGAGTTAGGCAAGCATATACTTGGGATAAGAGCATTCCTGGAAGAGGGAACAGTGAGTACAAAGGTCTGTGGAAATGGGCCAGTCTTGTTTGAGAAGTAGCAAGGAGACCAGGGTGGCTGGAGTGGAGTTAGTGGTGAGGGAGCAGAAAGAAAGGAGGTGGGAAAAAGAAGGTCATAGGGGGTTGGGCAGGCTTTACTCTGAGTAATAGGGAGAGCCATGGCAGGGTTTTGCACAAAGAAATGACACAATTTGGCATATATTTAAAAAGGATTACTTTGATCTTGGTGTTGTGAATGGACAATGTTCCAAACAAACCTAGACTGCCTGGTAAATTCGATCAGGTGAAACCTGATAACAAGACACTTCCCTGAGAAGATTCACAAGATACCACATTCAAAAAAAGCATTTGGATTCTACTTCCAAAATGTCACTGTGGAAGTGCTGTTATGAGCTTGATTGAAATAGCCATTGTGTCCACATTTGTATTAGACAAGACCATTCCTCCAGGCTTTCTTAGAGCCCTTGTTCTTTTTCAACCACTCCATTAAAATTTAAAAAGTTACCATCTTATGCAAAATCCGATGCTAATCACAGAGTATGACCGTCAAGGATACGAAGGTAGACAAGATGTGGTTTCTGTCCTCTCCTATAGTGCCCAAAGAGAAAATTCAGCTCCTTGATCTCAAGGTGATATATCTCTCTAAAATATGTCAGATGCTTATTTCTTCTCTTGAAATAATCAATGGGTTTTTTTGTTGTTGTTGAGGATCCTTGCTTGGAATAATGTTCCAATTTGATGGTCATGTGTGATGAGCAGATGAATTCTAATTCTAAATTGTGCTGGATTTCTAGAAAGTGCTGGATTCCCAACACATTGTTCTCCAAGAAGGCTGTGTAGCTATAGGGGAGAGGGTAGAAAATGGTGGTATCTAAATAGAAAATTTAAGTTTCTTAATCCATTATCTCTAGACCTAAAGAGTAAAGTAAAATCTGAGAGTGATATATAGTGCTCCGGGTGTTCAATAGACGTAGCTGAGGGCTTGGAAAGCTAAAAGTTTTTATATGGGTTGGTATAACTCACCTTAACAAGAAAGAGGAACAGATGGTGTATTAGTTTTCTAGGGCTGCCATAACAGAATACCAGAGTCTGAGTGGTTAAAACAACAGAAATTTATTTTCTTACAGTTCTAGAAGCTATAAGTCCAAGATCAAGGTCGACAGGCTTCATATATATGATTATCTTCTCCCCCTGTCCTCACCTGCCCTTTTTTCTAGGCATCCTGCTGTCTCTCTGTATCCAAATGTCCTCTTCTTAAAAGGACAGCAGTCAGATTGGATGGTGGCCCACCCTAATGGCTTCTTTTTAACTTAATCACACCTATCTCCAAACACAGTTATGTTCTGAGGGACTAAAAGTGAGGACTTCAACATACGAATTTCAAAGGTGGGGGTAGAGACAATATTCAGTTTATGACAGGTGGGATGGTCTCATTGCTCAAGTCAAAGACTGATATCTTAGAACATTTAGGCAATTCTGCAAGGGAAGCTTATATGCTTTGGAGTTGACTTTCTGTGCAAATTCATGAAACCCACTATAGGCAGGACCTAGGTCTGAGTTGGGTGCAGAATGTGCCTATAGCACTCACTTACATGGGAGACAAAGCCAACTGGGGCCTTAGTGGGTTCTCTAATTAACAGACTAACAAAGGCAAGTAGGAAAGCTGATTGAAGGACAGATGGTTCACTGGCCAGTGTATGGTATATTCTGAAAGGGTCTCACTTGTTGAGCATTCAGTTCTTATTTTCTCATGATGACTCTGAGATGATCTCAGAAACCAGGCAAGAAAAGAAGACATTCCTGGTTAGATGCCCTGTGGCTAGCTGTGTGTAGGAATTCTGACTGAGAATTTGAGTGTGGTCTGACAGACAAGGGCTGCGGGAGGGGTATAGGTTTGTGTTGAGACTTCCACATCCTCACCTTTTTTTCATTAAGCTGGCTGGACATATTCTCGTGAATCCTAGGTAAACACTCTTGTTCTTTGACCTTAACTCAATCTGCAGTGCAAATTAGGTCGTAGAATCCTCAGTTTGGAGTTATTTTAGGAGTCATTACAGTAATTTGAAAGGAACTAAGGTTATTATATTAAACAGAGATGGTGAATAAGTTATCTGGAGAAGGCTGGTGGTCCAAATAGACCTCTACTGAGGGACATTATCTTTGTGGATCTGCCAGGGTCCAGGATTTCGTCTCCAGACCTTAAGGTATCAAGATACCTAACTTGTCATTATATTGAAAGAAAGAGGATTTGTTTTAGAGGAAAAATTGTCTATAACTGAATTAATGCATCTTGTGTATAGATCTAGTGAAAAATATAACTATTAAGAGGACTAGACACTCCTGTCTTCTGAAAAGTCCATTTGGTTTCTGTAACCTCCATGGGAAACTATGTTATAATTGGAAGGTTGCTTGGTGAGTCAGAGATCTAAACAAAAGGACTTACTTATATGATTCAAATGTTTAAATGAGAGGATGAAAGATAGATTTCGTTTCATGAGCAATTCTTATTGATTGTTAAGGGCTGAGTGTTGAGAAGTATGAGGCCACATTTAGACCTGGTGGGAAAGCGGCAGTTGATTAGCAATGTCTGCCATGGACACAAGATCAAGAGTAAGTGACATGTGTGCTCTATTGAGTCATCCCTAGTGTAAAGCCATCACAGATAGCCTTATGAATTCATAGACACACAGACACATGCACACACACACACACACACACACACACGTACAATACCATTAGGACTGGGGGCTCAGGTACCCTGGGCAGTGCTTGACTGGCAACCGCCAACATCCATTTTCAGTGCTTCCTTGTGTCATGGATCTTTCTTCTGACTAGCCCATCCTTTCTGTGGATATGTTTAGTCAGGTCACAGTTAGGTGTTGCAGGTCTGAGAGCGAGCCAGTGTCTTTGAGATGACTGTCTAATCATTTTGAGCTGACTTATCTTTTCTCTCCCAGAGGATTATTTTATTGACCAGACTTGGACACCTCTCTATAGTCCCTGTACAAGGAAAAGAATAAACTATGCTAGCAATTTTCATACTTTAGGGGAACTCTTTTTATTTTTTCCAAACTAAGTCTTACTTATAACTTCAATATATTGAACAAATAAGAGTAACAAGCAGGTCTCTGGAAGTCTCAGTCTTCACTGTTTGCTAGACACCATTTATTTGTGCATAGAAACCTGGAAACATTTGTAGTGAGCTCTGGGGATGCAAGGAATTTTATTAGAAAACCACTGATCTTCGATTTCTTCAGTCCAGATATGAGAGAATGCAGACATTGTAAAGTAAAATGGTTTACTCAGGATTATACAGAAGAGATAAGGTTGTGCTGGTGCAAGGAACTCCCATCTCCTGACCCCTGATCTAGAGTTCTTTCCACGAGTCCAACACTTGTGGGTTTGGGGAATATTCTGTCAACCTCTCAGTGGCCCAGCCAACTCTAAATCATAAGTCTTCAAGGGAAGGAGGAGCCACAGGCCCATCTTGAGGGGACTCCATAGAGAAATATGTCTGCTTTGTCTCTCTTCCATTTCACAAGTGAAACCTGACAGCATAGATTAGAAAAACAATAAAAGGCCATCTCATCTGTGTTCCTTATTTATTACACATTATCCAGGTATCTGGTTGCAAAACCTGCACTCCTACTCCTCTCTCATTGTTAACAACGTTTGAAGCAGAACACACTGACCTGCTTCATCAGATAACATCGGCATTTCAGCGAGTGCTCCCTTTCCAGGTGACTTCCACCCTCTCTCTTGGTTGTCCCTCTCTCCACTCCCCCCAAAAATTCAATAAGGGGAACACTTCGATTAACAGCAAAGCATGCCTCCTTTACTTGGCATGACTGCTTCTATATGTAGTCAAGGAAGAAAAAAAGGAAAAATCACACCCCTTTAAAAAAAAGTAGACAGACTGTGCAGATTGTAGGGTCAGACAATGGAGCCTGGAGGAATGTGACCCAGTTAATTGAAGGGGGTGGATACCTCAGTGCTTGTCCCCTTCCCAGCCTGTGGAAGACACTAAACTTGAGTGGGAAAGCAGCTCTTCTTTAGTCTTTGTCAGACAGAGAGAGAGAGAGAGAGAGAGAGAAGGAATTTAAGTAGGAAAGGGGTAAGGAGAAGAGTAGAGAAGGAAAAGAAGGGAAGATAAGCTGAGGTAGAGAGAACAGAAAGAGAGGTGGAGATGAGTGACAATGAAAGGAGCGGAAGAGAAGAGCCAGAAAGTGGAACAAGAAGGAGAGAAGGAGAAAAAGATGTGGGGCGGGGGTGGGGGGGGAAGGGATGGAGAAGGAGGGCAAGGGAGGAAGGGGGAGGGGGAGGATGGGGAGCTTTGTTTTTATAGTATATAAAGTAAAAATCAAATCAAGCAGTGCCAGCCTTCTAGAGGCTCGTGGGGTGGAAAGACTGAACACCATAGGGAGTAATCTGGGTTCTAGTCCCACCTCCACCACCTACTCTGTATTACCCTGAGCAAGTTTCTTCTCCTCTCTAAGCCTGAGTTTCCTTACCATGCAGTGAAAGGGGTATGTGTGAGGCCCTGAGTGTCTCCCCACTCATCCCCACCAACCCCAACCATTGCCCTGGGGCAGTCTTGAGTCTGTGCTGAGGAGACACCAGGAGGAGAACAGAGTCCTTTGTGGCCAGACCAGGGACCGACAACTTGAAAGGCAATGGGGGCAGAAGAATTGAAGCATTTTTTGTTGTGGAGGAAAGCGTGGGCTGCAGGCAGGGAGCCAGAAACCACTGACATCACCATAATACTTGGAACGGACCTCTGAGAGGTGGGTGGGAGCCTCAGGGAGTGGGCAGAGTTACCTGGTGAAGGGATGGAGGGCCTAGGTCTGGCCCAGGAGCGGCAGGGATGCTGGAGAGAGGCTCATGGGCTCTCACACTTTCAGGAGACAGACAGCCATGAATCCAAAGACAGGAGGAAGGTGTGTAGGATTTGGGAAATCATTTATCCTCTTCAGTCCCTTGGTTTGGGTCTTGGAATAGAAGGTGGAAGGGGAAGATGGGCATGATCTCTCTAGGCAAAAATCCATTCACCTTTATTTCTGGGCCTTACGTTAGAAACACTTGATACAGAAAATGTTGATGTTCACTTTCACCCTTTGGCCCCCAGAGCCTGCCCAACAGGAAATGGAATTGGCGGCCACCTCTATGATAGGGTTATGAGGGTGCCAGGAGTTACTTCTTCCCCCTCAGATGTGGCCTCCACTAAAATGCCACAGTGCTTATAGTCTCCACTATTATTAAGCCCCCTTTTGGATTAAACATTGCTCTCTTCCCATAGACTGCTAGTAAAAATATTTCATTCCTTCTCAGGGATTTGCAAGGGCTCCCATCCTAGTACCAGGTTATCAAGTCTATGTCATGTGCTCCTCCCTATCAGGGTTAGAATGTTAACAGAGAACTGTTCAGGGTACTGCTGATGGAGCTGATGGAATAAATGGAAAGCAGACCAGGAGCTCATTCCTTTGTCCTGAGGAAGCTGCTTATGGGACACCAGGAGATGCCGTACTCCTCAGGATAGCCTTTGCAAAGTCCTTAAAAGTCCACACTCCTCCTGCAACCTCCTTAGTGATGGGAACCTCATTACCTCATGAGACAGCTCATTTCACTGTTGAATGACCTAAGTGGTTAGAAAGTGGTCAGCGCACACTAGGTTGAAATCTCTCTGCTTGACAAGTCCACCCATTTGTGCTGGTTCACAGAGCATGTCTGCTTCCTCTTCCCCCGTGTCAGCCTTTCAAGTTGTTTAAGATGGCTATCATGTGCTCCTAGTTTTTCTTTTCTCCAAGCTAAATATATCAGTTTTTTGACTCTGCCTCATGTGACATGGCATTAGACCTTTCATCATCTTGAGTAACCCCCAGGTTGTCAGTGACTGTTTTATGACTAGTGCTCCAAAGTGAAAAATATGTAGTCTGACTTGTACACGTCTATGGGATAGATGCTGGTTGAATTGAGTTCATTATTTGATCCTGTGATCTTGAAATTGTCCTTCTATTTATGTAACCAAAGAATTGGTTTTTTAAACATTCTGCTTCACCTTGCCTTGTGTTAAGCTCGTAGTCAGTTAAGACCCTTAGATTGCTTTTACCTAAATTACTACCCATCCTATATTCAACTGATAGGAATTTGTAAAACTGGTTACCACTGTTGCTAAGCAGAATGTGCATTGACTACCGATGTGTGTGTGGTCCTGTGCTGGGCACAGAACCGGAGAGATAAGGCCTTTAGAGAATTTTAATCTGAAATGTATTTATTCAACACTTACTTATTGTTAGTACTGGATTTTTAGTGGACAATTTGTCAGCATCAAAATTTTATATGTTCCTAGTATTTGTCCAACATTATACCCTTATTTTACAGACCAGATCGCTCATGTAATGAACATAAAGCTATTTTTTTTTAATTTTAATGTTTATTTATTTTTGAGAGAGACAGAGACAGAATGCGAGTGGGTTAAGGGCAGAGAGAGAGGGAGACACAGAATCCGAAGCAGGTTCCAGGCTCTGAGCTGTCAGCACAGAGCCCAACATGGGGCTCGAACCCAGGAACTGTGAGATCATGACCTCAGCCAAAGTCAGACACTTAACCGACTGAGCCACCCAGACGCCCCTGAACATAAAAGTATTTAAACAAGGATGTTAATTGCAGCATTAATTTAATTATGAAAAATAAGCAAACTCGATTTCCAAGAGGAATGGTTAAATATAGAACACTGACTGCGTAAGTGGAGTATCATGAAGCCATTAAAACCAATAAGTTAGATCTATATGCAACAACACAGGAAGACCTTAAAGATGTATTGTAAAGTAAAAAATGCAAGTCATAGCACTGTAGGTATACTGTAATATCATTTACATGTTAACAACCTAAAGTATATTTAAAAAGTATGTATATATATATATATGTGTGTGTGTGTGTGTGTGTGTGTGTGTGTGTATATATGAGTTTGAAATATATATAGTCAACTATTCATTAAAGTTTCCTATTAGAAGAAATTAGAAAGAGGAAGGTAGTGGGGGCTGGGTGGCTCAGTCAGTTAAGCAGCCAACTTTTGATTTCTGCTCAGGTCATGACTCATGGTTCGTGAGTTTAAGCCCTGCATTGGGCTCTGTGCTGTCAGTGAAAAGCCTGTTTGGGATTCTGTTTATCCTTTTCTCTGTCCCTCCTCAGATCTCTTTCTATAAACAAACAAACAAACAAACAAACATTAAAACACACACACACACACACACACTTAAAAAAAGAAAGAGGAGGGTAGGTGGTATTTGGATTTTTACAAGCATGTATTCATTTATTACTTGTATGATTTTTAAAAATTTTCTAAAAGACAGAGGAAATATATCCCAAGCAAATATTGGGAAAGAAAAAGAATTCAAACATGGATAAGGTGCTATCTCCTTCCCTCAAAACAAAATAAAATTAAATAGAAGGGATAAGACAATACATAGGTAACGATGGTATGATGCCATGGAAAATGTTAGGGAATCCAGATTAAAGAGAGATTCCCTGTGCCTGTAGAGAGGAGAAAAGGACAATAGGTAGAGTCCAGTGGATGGCAGGATTTTGACAGGGGCTAGCATTGAGGGGGTTTTGTAGGAAGGTGAGAAAGTTTGCACCATCTCTTGGTAAGATGTTCAGTCTAGTGTGTTGGAAGTGTAGGATTTGTTTGAGGCACAGTCAGCAAAAAGTCTAGAAGGATAAGCCGGGTTAGAACTCAAGTAGCCTTTGATGTGTTTCCTTTGGTAGCCTATGGGAAATACCCCGGGGCAACATCTTAGGTAGATTAATGCAACTATGGTAATATCAGAACTTTGAGGAAAAATGAGACTGGAGGCCAAGAGACCATTTAGGAAGCTATTGCTGTATATATATCAGCGTTTTTCCATGTTCTATTCAAAGTTAGTAGTGCTTCCCCCATCCGCCTTCCTAAATAAGTTCAGCAGCTAAGTACTCTTGGAAAACTTGCCCATTAAATCTCTTCTTGAAGATCTGCAATACCCTTAGCATAATATAAGCCCTGAGAAGTCCTGCAATCAAAATGTATTTAATTTTTATTAACCTAATATTTCTCAAATTTATTTGAACACAGAACATTTCGCTTGTAGCCTGTATTTTTTGCAATGGCAGTCTGAACAGCAGCAAGCTCTTTGGAAATATTAAAAAAAAATTGTTAATGTTTATTTATTTTTGGGAAAGAGAGAGAGAGTAGGAGAGGGGCACAGAGAGGGGGGAACAGAGGATCCAAATCAGGCTTCACATTGACAGCAGAGAGCCTGATGCAGAGCATGAACTCATGAACCATGAGATCATGACCTGAGCCAAAGTTGGATGCTTAACTGACTGAGCCACCCAGGTGCCCCTCTTTGGAAATCTTCTTACAGCAGAATCATAAAAGTCTGAATGTGGGTGATAGCAGAACAATGGGGAAAAAAGGAAGGCTGCAACCATATTGGAGAAGGAAGTATTGAGAGGGCTTGCCATGTTGTTTGGGTGTGGAGTCAAGAGACAGAGATGTGTCAAAGACTGTCTGAGACTTCCTTACTTCTGCTATGTTTCTTCATACCAAAAATTTTAAGCATCAAATCCTGCCCTCTGAAAAGCTGGTCACACACACTGAGACCATTCCTATTTAGTGGCTCAGCATATGTTGCTGGCCTGAGGAAGAAGAATCAGTTCACTCCATGCCCCCCACTCCTCACAAAAATATCCAATTTAAAATGGGATGTAATACAATCAATAGAGTAAAAAGACAACCCATGCAGTGAGAGAACATAATTGCAGATAATATATCTGATAAGGGATAATATCCAGAATATACAAAGAACACCTACAACTCAATACACACGCAAAAACAAACAAATGGATAAAGGACTTGAATAGATATTTTTCTGAAAAAGTGTGACCAGTGACCAATAAGCACATGAAAAGATGCTCAACATCACTAATCATCAGGGTAATGTAAATCAAAACCACAAGGAGATACCTCATCACACCCATCATCATGGCTTTTATCAAGGAACTAAAGGGGCACCTGGGTGGCTCAGTTGGTTAAGCATCTGACTTTGGCTCAGGTCATGATCTCATGGTTTGTGAGTTTAAGCCCCACATCAGGCTCTCTGCTGTCAGCTCAGGGCCTGCTCCAGATCCTCTGTCCCCCTCTCTTTCTGCCCCTTCCCCGCTTGTTCTCTCTCTCAAAAATAATAAATAAGCATTAAAAAAAGAAATAAAAAATAAAAAGTGTTGGAGAGTATGTGAAGAATTTGGAACCCTTGTGCACTGTCGATGGGAATGTAAAATGATGCAGCCACTTTGGAAAATTATATGGAAGTTCCTAAAAAAATTAAACATAGAATTACCATATGATCCAGTAATTCTACTTTTGGATACATACCCAAAAGGATTGAAAGTAGGGACTCAAACAGATATTTGTACATCAGTGCTCATAACAATATTCTTCACAATTCCAAGAGGTGGAAAAAAACACTTGGATTATAAATGGGTAAACAAAATGTGGTTCATACATACAGTGGAATACTATTAAGTCTTAAAAAGGAAGGAAATTCTGACCCATGCTACAACATGGATAAAAACATTAGAAGACATTGGGCTGAGTGAAATAAGCCAGTTACGAAAAGACAAATCCTGTATGAGGTACCACTTACATGAAGTTCCTACAATACTCAAATTCATAGAAACAGAAGGTAGAATGGTGGTTTCCAGGGTTATGGGGAGGGCAACAGGGAGTTATTGTTTAATGGCTTCAGAGTTTCAAGAAGTTGCAAGAAGGAAAGAGTCTGGAGTTGGCTCCTGGTGATGGTTGCACAACAATGTGAATGTACTTGATGCCACTAAACTGTACACTTAAAAATGGTTTTGATGGTAAATTTATATTATGTATTTATTTTGCCACAATTTAAAAGAACCCAGCAGGATATAGAATTTTGGTTCCTGTAGTCAGAAAGATGCTAAATCTCTTTAACTGGTTATTCTATCTTTTCTACAAGTGACTGTCATTGCACAAGTGGTCTGGAGTTTTAAAACCTACAGAAACAAAACATTATCACCTGTAGAAAATTTATAAAATACAAACGCAATGCATTATTCACTGTAGAAAATATGGAAAATACAAAAGTACAAAAAGAAAATAGTATCACCCAACTCCTATCTGGAGATAACTAACTAATCACGTTATCTGGGGGTAGCATTTTGATGGATTTCCTTTAAGTCTTTTCTGGAGTATCTCTGTGAATTCTCAGCTCTCTCTGTCTCTCTCTCACCATGTGCCAGGGGCATGACAACCATTGCATAAGATAGCTACTTTGGGCAGGTCCTGGTGCAATCTGTGGCCAAGGTGGCTGGTTATGTCAGCCATCGAATAAGTAGCAACCAGAAATTGCTTCTTTCATGAGGTGGATGTGTGGAGCTCTCATTGATCATCTGAACTGTGCTCTGACCAGTCTAATATATAAACAAATGGGATTAAGAAGAGGTTTGTCACACCAGGAATTAATTAGACTATTGGTTCCCAAGGTACTCTAGAACTTCCCTTGTCTTAGTTCTCATTGAACTCTATTGTAATGAGTGGTTTGATGTCTATTTCCCACTAGAATATAATGTAGGATCTTTGCCTGTTCACTGTTGTAGCCCATTGCTAAGAAGTATCTGGATCATAGAAGTGCTTAATAAATATTGGTTGAATGAATGAATTAATGGTTGCTCATAAGGATATTCGATTTTGTAAGGGAGTAAAGGGGAAGCTGCATAGAATATTATTTAAGATCATTTGCTTCTGGACTCAGACTACTCACCTTTGAATCCAACATTGTGTAGTGGTGCACAGATTTTTTAACTTCTTTTTTTAAGTTTATTTATTTATTTTGAGAGAGAGAGAGAGAGCACAAAACAGGGTAGGGGCAGAGAGAGAGGGAGAGAGAGAAAATCCCAAGGAGGCCCCACACTGTCAGTGCAGATGCAGGGCTTGAACTCATGAACTGCAAGATCATGACCTGAGCTGAAACCAAGAGTCAGATGCTTAACCAACTGAGCCACCCAGGCACCCCCAGATTATTTAACTTCTGGAAGCTTTTTCTCATCTGTAAAATGGGGATAAAAATAATGTCTATTTCACAAAGTTAGTGTGAGAATTAATTGAGATAACCCATTATAAATCATTTAGAATGAGCCTGGAACATAGTAATCACTGAATAGATGTCACTTATCATGTTTATCTTTTAGTTTGATAGTTGCATGAGCATTTCCTATGTCATTAAATATTTCTGAAACAACATGTTTTTAGTGGGTATGTACTCTTCCATATTGGAAATTTACCATAATTTATGGATATTTATATTTAGATTCTCTCTATTTTAAATAATTCTTGGGTGAGTATTCTTGTAATAGAGTAGTTAGGAGCACAGGCCATGGTACCAGAGTGCCTGGGCTCATGTACTGGCTCCCTATGTGACCTTGGATACTTGGGGTCTCTATGCCTTAGTATCCTCTTGGTGAGGTGGGGACAATAATAATTCATAAGATGGCCAGGAGGATTAAGCAAGCTAATGTATGTAGGCTGCTTATAATAATGTCTGGCAAAATTAAATGCTTAATAAATGTTTGCTATTACATTTTATTGCTCATCTTTAACTTTGTTAACTCTTCAGGCAACCGAAAACTTTGTTGAATTTGTGAGGGAAAACAGTGTCTTTTAATTTTTGTCCAACAGGATGAACACTTATTATAGTCTAGATAGGAACCCCTAGCCTGAATATATGGTTTTGTGTTGAAAAAACGGGGCATCATTAACTATTAGAACTTGTGTTGACTTGTGACCCTTCAGTAGTTTATTAATTGCATTCAATTTAATAGCTTAAAAATGCCTTTAGATGCTTGATTGCTTATGATTTGAAAAGAGTAGCTAAATATGCTCTTATATTACTACTTATAATCTTATATCTTATACAACAATTACCGGCCAGATTGCTAAACAACTATTTGATATATAAATTTACATATTATTTAATAAGAATGCTGTCTTAAAGCTATATTTGTGCCTTGGATATTAGTAATGACATTTATATTTATTTACCATATATTTACATGATTTATAAATAGATAACATTTATTTGTTAGTTTGGACTTACAAATGTTTAAATAATGGGAGTGCTTAATTTAAAAAAAGGTTGGAGAGCACTGACTGGCTTCTAGGTTAAAGCTTAGGTCCTTTAGGATGAAGTGAAAGACCTGGTCAGTCTTGCTTCAACTTTCCTTTTACTTCATCTTCAAGCATCTCACCTTCACTCACAGTTCGCCATACACCTCCGCCAACACACCAAACCATATGCAACTTGTCAGCTGATGGCTTGGTTAAAGTCCTAGTCTTAAGACTGGTCTATCTTCACACATTTCTTTAAGCCATAACCTCAGACAGTGAGTCAACAATTTTTTTAATGCATCATTTTATATAAAACGGTAGTGAAGAGCTTGCCTCAGCCCTTGGTCTTAAAAAAAATTTTTTTTTAACGTTTATTTATTTTTGAGACAGAGAGAGACAGAGCATGAACGGGAGAGGGTCAGAGAGAGGGAGACACAGAATCTGAAACAGGCTCCAGGCTCTAAGCTGTCAGCACAGAGCCTGACGTGGGGCTCGAACTCACGGACCGTGAGATCATGACCTGAGCCGAAGCTGGCCGCTCAACCGACTGAGCCACCCAAGCCCCCCCGGTCTTAAAAAAATTTTTAAGAGAGAGAGAGAGAGAGAGCAAGCTAGCAGGGGAGGTGCAGAGAGACAGGGAGACAAAGAATCAGAAGCAGGCTCCTCACTATCAGTGCAAAGCCTGACTTGGGGCTTGAACTCATGAATCTTGAGATCGTGACCTGAGCCGAAGCTGGATGCTCAACCTCGGACGCTCAACTGACGGAGCCACCCAGGCACCCCGGCCTTAGCCCTTGGTCTTAAGCACTGAGACTGTTCCTGTTCCCCATATTTAATCTTTTTTATTCCCAGAAGCCGAACTTCATCAACCGCTTCACCGTGTTAGTTAGAAAGCCCAATATATTTAGCCTTATGATTTATTTTATTTATGTAAAATGATACATGTTTCTATTTTGCAGTTTTATAAAAAGTTTTCTCTATTAAAATATATTTATATATATTTTATATATAAAATATATATAAAATATATTTATGTCTGTAAATAAATCACTTAAATAAAAGTAAAGTTAGGGATGTCTGGGTGGGTCAGTTGGTTAAGTGTCCAACTCTTGATTTCAGTTCAGGTCATGATCTCACAGTCATGAGATTGAGTCCCACATCGGGCTCTGTGATGGGCATGGAGCCTGCTTAAGAGTCTCTCTCTCTCTCTCTCTCTCTCTCTCTCTCTTTCTCTCCCTCTGTCCCTCCTCCTCAAAAATATAAAATTAATAACAGAGCAGAATGCAATAAAAATGACTGAAGTTTGAGAGAGCCAGCACTGCATGACATTGAGGTTCCATAATTCAAACGTTACTGGTGGAACAGGGACTAGAAGCTGGATCTTCTAATGGTCCAGGTACTTATATGGGGCTTTGTTTTCTTTTGGTTTGGTTTATTTTTTTTTCAGAGTAACATGTGTATATTTTTCTGTGAAGCTAATGGTTGTCTGTCACTGTTTGGCAGCAGGACACAGGTTTGGGGCATCATGTGTCCAGTGATGTTGAGGTAGAGAGCATGAGAGCAACGGGTTTGAGAGACACAGAAGTTAGAGACCTTCTCTGAGGCCTGCTCGCATAAATTCACTAGGTGAGGACAGCCATCCCACGTGGTGAAGGGGTCATGTACTGATGTTCAGTGTTAAGGATGGGGAATCCTGGATCCCTTTCCTGGCACAACGTCTGAGTCTGAGGTTTGGGGATAAATGACTTGACGACTCCAGAGGTGACTCACTGCAATTTGGAAATTCTCAGCTGCAGCCCTCCCTTTAAGAAAAATTATTATTACCATCTCTGACTAATAACTAGCAAAGTCAAAGTGAAAAATAACTCAGTGGAGATGCAGAGAAAGTTTTTTTTTTTTTTTAAATCTTTGTATGGAGCTGCAATGTACAAGGAGGTAAATGCTGGGAAATGTAGATAACAAATCTTACAATATTAACTGGGTAATTATGCCAATTAGCATTTAATTTTATCTATCTCATCACATTTTATCTGTAACAGCATCATAGGTAACAGTTATTGCTGCAGACTTTTGAAAGTTAATTAAAACCACTGAGACAGAACCAACAAAAGTCCATTCTTTTTTTTTTTAATTCACTGAAGTTTAAACAATCAATTTTCCATTATGAAAATTTACTCCAAATGGAAACTTTGAGAACCAGGGCCAGAGACAGGTGTCTTTCTTTCCTGTCAACTGCCTTAGGATGAGACTCTCATTGCCAAACTCCCCCTGGCTCTCACTAAGGCAGAGTCTACATAAAAAACAGTGACAGAGTAGGGATTTTGTCCTGTGTCCCCCAAGTTCCTGACTTCTGGACCCTTTACCCCTGGAAGGAATGGGCTTTCCCCCAGCTCTGCAAACTCTGCAGCTATAGATCAAGTGAGTTCTCAGTTCCTATTCTGTCCAGGAGCCCTGCTAAAGACCAAATAGAGACCACACACTAAAATGTGAAATCGTGTTCCTCATGGTTCATTTCTAGCAGGGGCTGTGGATCCCAGGGGAGCTGTTGGCACAGTGCATGGGGACCCAAGCTGATCAGGTGATGGGGGTTGCAGGTGGGAGAGTTCAGGGACCAGGGCCTGGGAGAGAATGGGGAAACTCTGTCTTTCGTGGCCTGCCAGGTCCTGGGGGCGGGGGCAGGGGTGTCCTCTAGATTGCCAGTCCCATGCACGGGCCAAAGTTTATCTTTTTTTTTTCTCTATTATTCTATTTTAAACCAAGCCTGCATAATTCAGGGCCCAGCTTCTCCCCTCACAGAGCCTCATAACCACCCTTTGGTGAGGTGTCTGTGAAGTAATTCTCAGAGCATTCTGATGGGGAAAGAATGTGTAGCTGCTGCTAAATGCAGCCTTGTTCATTTTTTAAGTAGGCTGCACAAAAGCATATTTCTCCTTTTTTGACTGGGTTCAATAATCTTCGCCCAAAAAACTGATAAACACTGATAAACACATATCTAACTTATGTTTATGGGTCTGCAAATACAGTAGCCAAACTTTTTATCAATCTTCAGTTTAAGTCCCCAGGGTCCATTAATTCTATCAATTGGCTGCTATGGTATATGTTTGGAATATGTTTCCTTTGTTTTTGACTATTTATTTATTAATGTTTCAAGTTTTGATTTAAATTTTAGTTAGTTAACATACAGTGTAATATTAGTTTCAGGAGTAGGATTTAGTGATTCATCATTTACACATAACACCTGGTGCTCTTCACAATAGGTTTCCTCTTTAATACCCATCACCCCTTTAGCCCCTCCCCTGGCCCATTTCCCCTCCAACAAATGGTTGTTGTTGTCTATAGTTGTTGTCTATAGTTAAGAGTCTCTCTTATGGTTTGCAAATGACATATCTGAGAAAGGGTTAGTATCCAAATCTATAAAGAACTTACAAAATTTGGGGCGCCTGGGTGGCGCAGTCGGTTAAGCGTCCGACTTCAGCCAGGTCACGATCTCGCGGTCCGTGAGTTCGAGCCCCGCGTCAGGCTCTGGGCTGATGGCTCGGAGCCTGGAGCCTGTTTCCGATTCTGTGTCTCCCTCTTTCTCTGCCCCTCCCCTGTTCATGCTCTGTCTCTCTCTGTCCCAAAAATAAATAAAAAACGTTGAAAAAAAAATTAAAAAAAAAAAAAAAAAAGAACTTACAAAATTCAATGCCCCAAAAAACAAATAATCCAGTTAGGAAATGGGCAGAAGATGTGAATAAATATTTTTCCAAAGAAGACATCCAGATGGCTAACAGACACATGAAAAGATGCTCAACATCACTCATCATCAGGGAAATACAAATCAAAACTGCAATGAGACACCAACTCACACCTCTCAGAATGGCTAAAATTAACAACATAGGAAAGGACAGATGTTGGTGAAGATGTGGAAAAAAGGGAACCTTCTTACACTGTCGGTGGGAATGCAAACTGGTGCAGCCATTGTAGAAAACAGTATGGAGGTTCCTCAAAGTTAAAAAGTTAAAAATAATTAAAAATCAGAACTCCCTTATGACCCAGCAACCCAGTATTTGTACTACTAGGTATTTACCCAAAGGATACAAAATACTGATTTGAAGGGGTACATGCACCCCAATGTTTATAGCAGCACTATCAACAATAGTCGATACATCAAATAATAGTCTAATAATATCAAATAATAGTCAAATTATGGAAAGAGACCAAACGTCCATTGACAGATGAATGAATAAAGAAGATGTGAGATGTGTGTGTGTGTGTGTGTGTGTGTGTGTGTATGTGTGTGTATGTGTGTGTATAACTCAGCCATCAAAAAGAATGAAATCTTGCCATTTACAATGGCATGGTTGGAGCTAGAGTGTATTATACTAAGTGAAGTCAGTCAGAGAGAGACAAATACCATATGATTTCACTCATATGTGGAATTTAAGAAACAAAACAGATGAACATAATAGAAAGGAAAAACAGAAGAGAGGGAGGCAGACCATAAGAGAGACTCCTTTATCTTTTATTAAGAATCAACCAATTGATTGATCTATCGGTATTTATTGGTCATCTCTCAGAGCCAAGCCACTGTCTTAGATGTAGGATAAAGAGATGTACTAAGCTATGAAGGACACGGTTCCACCTAAATCTGAAGAAATGAGTGGCTTTCCTGTGCTTTGCTTTATCCAGTCACCACTCCCACACTTGTGATTGTCCTTCACTTCTTGGGACCCTGACATTTTTGAACATGTCTGGCAGTACACACCCTGTCTTTCATGCATTCTATTTGTGTGTGCATTAGCTTTATTCTTTCCTGGACTACTGGCTGTAAGAGGCAGAGACTCTGTCTAATTCATCTTCCATTCTCTGTAACCTCTGGCACAGGCCTAACACTAACTAGGTCTTAAAATACTTAGCAGATTATTTCATCAGCACCCCCTCCCCCCAATTCTAACAGATAACATTTGTTTCACCGTTGGGTGTAATTTACACCTGACATTTCTGAGTCTTTTGGAACATGACAATAAAAAAATTGACTTCTTTCTCTGCACATCTGTTTTCTCTTTATATCATTTATTGATTTGTGTGTGTGTGTGTGTGTATTTTTAAACAACCAGGCCCCAATGAAGCCAACCTATTCTTGATTTTTTAAAAATTATATAAACTGTAGTTTCATTTCAATAGCCCAAAGTAAAATACATCACTGAAATTAAAGTAAGCCCACGGGAGTGTCTTTAGTGTATTCAAAACCAAATGTTGATAATAATGGTATTTACTAACTGTAATTTAACTGTATTCATTAAAAAAAAAATAGCATGCAGCCCTAACTGCTCAGACCAAAGAATACAAATTACTTTAAATTTCTGTATTCTAATTAGATAGAAAAATCATTTGATTTCTTCTTATTGTCTCCTTTCCATTATATCTATATCATTTTAAGCAGAACATCCATTTGAAAGAATTAATGAAATCCTGGGATCTTACCTGAAGTTTGAGAAAGAATAAATCACCTTTATTTATAAAAGTAAAAAGGGATCTCGTAGTTACAGACTTAGTCTACCTTCTAAGCATGACCCACACGTATAACTGAAAATTGGTTTGCTCCATCCACTTACAAATGCCTTGGCACAAGCAAGGGAACAGGATTCAATCAAAAAGATTTCATACAGAACAATTTCTGTGAGAATTATCTGATCTCTTCCTAGGAAAAAGCAGAGCCTAATTTTTTTCTTTGTAGAAGAGGGAAGGCTTCTTCTACAGACCTAATCTGTTTTGCTTTATCATGACTTGAGATGCCACCTTACATAGAAAAGCACAGTCCGGTTTTGGGGGATGTTAAGGATGCAGCCCTTGGGCACCCTCCAGGTCTTCAGGGCCAGTTAGTACATTGGTGAAGCTGCAAAGGGCCTTGGATGCTGCATAGGTTAATACTTCTGCTTGCAAACAGAGCATCTGGGACCCAGGGAGGGAAAGGGACCATACTATGGCAGGGGATCCCAAACCTGGCTGATCACTGCTCTTTCATTTCATTCATTCAGCGAGTGCTTGCTGCACACTTTATGCTAATACTACTCTTGGTGTTGGGCACACAGTGGTGGTTGTGACAGCGATGGTCCTTACTGTCATATATGCCCAACACCAAGAACATTTTCACAGTGATGGATAAGAGAACTAACTGGGGAAGAGTGGAGAAGTCTGAGAAAGAAAGGCTTTCACTGAGATCTGAAGGAGATGTCCATTTGGGCCGCTGTAACAGAGTACCATAAACTGGGGAGTTGATAAACAGCAGTAATTTATATCTCACTGTCCTGGAGGCTGGGGAGTCCATGATCAAGGCACTAGCAGATTTTGTATATGGTAAGATCCCACTTTCTGGTTCATAGGTGGCTATCTTTTCACTGTGTCCTCACATGGCAGAAGGGACCCAGGATCTCTCTGGGGCCCATTTAAAAGGGCACTAGTCTCATTCATGAAGTCCCCACCCTTGTGACCTAATCATCCAAAGGCCCCACCTCCAAATACTATCACGCTGGGGAATAGATTTCAACATACACATTGTAGGGGAATAAGACATTGGTCTTTAGGACTAGATGTGGGATGATCAAAAGGTGGGGGCAGGAACCATTCCAGACAAAGGGAGCAGTGAGATCACAGGCTCTAAGACTGAAAGGAACTTGGGATATTTAAGAGGTGGCCCAGCACAGTGAGCTTGGGGAGACAGCAGAACTATGGTTGAAAGGGTAGGACAAGGCCAGGACATGTAAAGACTTACAGGTCATGAATAGGAGTATGGACTTTTATTTTTTTATTTTATTTTTAAATTAAAATTTTTTCAATGTTTATTTATTTTTGAGAGAGACAAAGAGAAAGAACACAGGCAAGGGAGGGGCAGAAAGCAGGGGACAGAGGATCCTAAGCAGGCTCTGCACTGACAACAGACAGCCTGATGTGGGGCTCCAACTCATGGACCATGATGAGATCATGACCTGAGGCGAGGTCTGACACTCAACCGACTAAGGCACCTAGGCACCCCAGGAATATGGATTTTTTAAAAATTGTATCAGGATGTCAGCTCATCATCAAATTTAACTTTGTCATTTTCTTTGTTGTTTTTATTGCTTTAACATAGATTATTGGGACTGGGCTTCTCAGATCTGAAGATGGACCAGCGTAGTTACTGGCCAGTTCCCTGGTCTGCAAGTCAGCTCCTTCCACTGTATTTAACGATCCTCTCGCAACCCTCTGGGCAAACATGAAGTGGGGGAGAGTGTTACCCACTAGACAAACAAGTTAAAATTGGCCACGTTTTAGCCACAAACACACACAAAAAATGTCACCTAAAAACACTAAGCGCTCATTGCCACAGTCTTGTGGCATAGGCTAGCTAAGTTTGGAAAAAATGAAACCATCAGGGCCTTCTGTCGATGAAGCTGATGAATCTGTCTCCTCCCCCTGGTCAGGCTGGTCACCCCAGTAGGGTAGACCCAACCACACTTAAGCCACCCCACACAGATGAGTATCTCTTCTGATTGCACCACAAGCTGATAACCCAGAGGGTGGCAAATAGTGAGTCAGTGCCAACCTCACAGAAATGGGACAAATGAGGACTACATGGGATGGACCTGCAGCTGGTGGCCCTAAGTTGCCTTCAGTGACCTAGAAGTCCAGGATCCACTGATTGTTGATAGTTGTTGTTCAGCCTTATGCTATCAGCCTTTCCCACTGGGGGTAAAATGACATGGGGGTACAGAACAAGGTCAGCACACACCTTGGGAAGAAAACACATGACCTAAATGTTAACTGGCCACCAGCCATCATAGTGTCGTAGAGATTACAAAAGCATTCACATGCCTGGGCCTTCCCAACCAGTAGTTGAGGGTCACATTAGACAGACAGAGCTCTCAACATCAGCACCACGAGACCTGAATGGGAATTCTGGCTCTACCCCCTTACTAGCTGTGTGAACTTACGTAAGTACCTTGGCCTCTCTGGGTCTCACTTGGCTTCTCTGGGCAGTGTGAAAGATCAACTTGGCCTTGCCAACATCACAGGATTGTTATTTTGAGTCCTAAAGGCAGTCATGTGTGTGAAAAATATTTGGGAAGGATGGGGAGCCACATAAAATGTCTTCTGAGGCTTTACAAGCTCTGGGAAGTGTGGAGAATCAGGAAGTTCATGAAAGAGTTGATATAGATGGTGGAAGGATCAAAAGGCAAAAATTCTGAGGACAGGCTATAGGAACTGACATTTTACCATGTTAAGCAAGAAAGGTCGAGTGCTATATTCCAGCCTGTGACTGGTTCTTATTCAGAACATCATGACTAACTTCTTTCATGTCTCCTGAAGAGAAAACAAAATAAAACGCGTAATAAAAAAGGGGTATTTTCTATCTCTGAAGGAAGTCTTGCAAGCATGGTAAATACCAGAATGTGTTACTAAAGCAAGTTTGGTTATTTTTTCTCTATTGGCCTTACAAGAGATTTGTACCTGAGTGTAGGTGGCTTAAATGTGATTCTGGCTGTAGATAATGGAAGATACTACACTACCAACAGAGATTTCCCATGTTTTTGGTTCTTGGAATTAAATTCACAAGAATTTCCAGGTGGTAAGCTACATGAAGACAGGGGATTTTCTTCACTGCTGTACCCCAAGCACCAAGCACAGTACCTGATGCATTGTAGGTACTTAATAAATATTCACTGAATGCATAAACAGAACATCATGAGCTTGTCCTGGCATTTGAAAGCCCATCCCTATGTATTCACTTGCTCCCTGATTCACCTGCCTAAGCAGCCCCAGCTTAAGCAACCCCAGTGTTGTGGGCCAGTTTCATAAGTCACAGCAGTGGCTTTCAGACCCTAGAGAATTTGCAGAGTGGGGGGAATCAAGCCCATTCCAGTTCAACTGGCACCACCACACTTTTACCTAATATATATATACATGGCTTCCAGATATCACTTTCCATTGTTTTGGTAATGTTGTATTTGAGCTGCCATTATATGAGTGTTGTGATGAAAAACCTGAAGCACAGGGAAAAGCAAGGAAATAAGCACAGGGAAAAGCAAGGAAATAAGGCACCTTCACCCTGAGGATTTCTGAGTCACAAATGAAGGGGCTAAAAAGGTCTTTGGTGTTTGTTTCATAAAATCTAAACAGAGAGAAGAAAGAATCTAAGTTGTTCTAGTTTTCCTCTTTTTGAAGTTTCCATGGGCTGTTGCCTAAATAATCCTATTTTTAAAGAGCAAACTTTCTAATTCTAGAAGGCTGGGAGTTGCCAGGTCTCTGGGGATGTTTTCTGATTGTGTGCTTACAAGGCCATCAACTGAAATTGTTCTGTTACCCTGTGGTGGTGATCACATTGGAACCACCATATTCTCTCAGGCACAGCAGCCCTTGAGCAGAAACATACATTCTAGTAATTATTAGGATCCAAGCAGTCGTGTGCCCATGTGTCTAGGCCTGTTTTTTTTCTAGCATCAGGAGAAGCAGATCTGCCAAACACTCATCTCAAAGGCCCTGAGCCCCTGGGAGACATATTCCCCAATCCCATCCTCCAGTGAAAAGGAGGACACAGATCTGGACCACCTTCCAGTGTGAAGGAGTGGGAGAATAGACCACTTTGAAGAGCCACTGTTGGTCAGCAAGTGAACAAGTAGTAGTGCAGTTCAATTGTTGATGCCTTGAACCTGACCTGGAATCATAAATGTCACCTCCTATCCTACCCCAATCTATATTTACCTCTATCACTCAAGGCCCAGCAACTTGCACAATTGCTCTGGAAGACAGTGAATGGATTTGCAGTACGTGTCCTGCTTTTCAGAACGTTTTCTTAATCGTCTCCCTTTGACTCACCACAGTATTCCAGCCCAGGGCAGCCAAAGCAGGGATGCTCAGGCCCATTGTAAAGATGAGGAAACTGAGGCTCAGAAAGGTTGAGTAGCTTGTCTAGTTACACAGGCTAGGGTAGGAACTGAGAGCACCTGCTGACAAGGGATGGAGTCAGACTGCTTGGGTTTACATCTTGGTACTTCTGCTCAATTAACTGTGGCTTGGGTTTTGGTGACTCAGTTTCTTCATCTGTGAAGTGAAAAGAGTAATGATACCTGCTTCATGGTGTGGCTGCTAAGCTAAGAGACAATGCAACATAGTCAGCAGGGTGCTTAGTATCCTTGAATGTCCAGTAAATATTAGTCTTTTTTTTTTTTTTTAGTTTTTTTTGGCCTATCTTCCATTTATTTAGGTTTTCTTTTTTGAATATAATTTATTGTCAAGTTAGCTAACATACAGTGTATATAGTATACTCTTGGCTTCAGGAGCAGATTCCCGTGATTTATCACTTACATACAACACTCAGTGCTCATGCCAACAAGTGCCCTCCTCAATGCCCATCACCCATTTTCCCCATCCCCCCACCCCTATCAACCCTCAGTTTGTTCTCTGTATTTAAGAGTCTCTTATAGTCATCATTATTATTAAGAATATTATTATGATGAAGAGACACCATGGAGCCTGATTCCTAATCTAGTGCATTTCCATACAGTGATGCACTCAGTATCGGGGTCTGGCATTCTCCCTCCCTTGAATCCTTTCCCTTTGCCCTCACCACCCTCCTCACTCAAGACAGCGAAAACTCAAACTCTCTTTCCAAACACTGTGGCCTTTCTGGTTGCCATTTAAAATTCTGGGCAAGCATGAGGGGATGTGATGTCTCTACATCTTTGTGACATATGGATGAGAAGTATCATTAGATACAGGGAAAGAATAGCCTATCTCCCAGGGCTTGAGTGATGTCACTAGAGGAGGCACTGTTGCTTCCTCCTAGCATCAACCGCCAACCCAAGATAATGCCATCAGTCCGCCGCAATGGTGTTCCACCCTCCACAAGGAGGGTCTTGGGGCTCCTTGCCCTGAGTCCTCTCGATTCCCCAGCTTCATGTATTATCCTCCATGGGAGGGCAGGGTCAGGCAGGAGGGAGGCTGGCCTGAAAAGGGCTTCTAGGTGGATGTCTCCACAGTGATCCTTGCTCCTGGCTGCCACCACATCAGCGGCACTCACTATGCTGAGGACAGATGGTGGCAGCTTGGAACTTCATGATTTAAACTTTCCCAAAAGGGTATAGCTGAAAAGAAGCCCTTCAGAGGATGTTTTCTGGGTTCCTTGCCCTTGCTCCGATGTCCAACATCTCCTGGAGAAATCATTAGACATACCACACCACGAGCTGGGTAGAATTAGTTAATTAAGAGCTCTCTGACAAGATCGCATATGAAAATCTCAGACAGGCCAGGTCTCATTCCTCTCACTGCTGGGAGGATTTATCAGTCAGGCTCTTTTCCAGAAACTCTGCTTGCTGGAATATAGACAGGGAGCACACTTGGGGGTCCCTGCCTTCAGGGAGTTTAGAGACTACGTGAGACAAAGCACAAGGCAAGTCCCATACACAGGTTATACGAGGACTAGGACTATTTCTTATGGAGCACCGTCACCAGATTTTGCCAGTCACTCACTAACCCATTCTTCCTAAATTTTAAATATCTACCCCATACTTCCAAACCTCCTTGGAAAAACAACAGTGTTATCGTTATGCATTTTGATCTTTCTGGAGGAAAAAAGGTTTTATCTCAGTTAGGTTATCAATGTGGATCTTGGCTTTTAAAGTTTAGATGACATTCTCCACAAAGGCATAGGTTGTTATAAATTGCATGCCAATAGCTGCTGCTCTCTGGATTCCTTTTTCTCCTTACAACCTAACCTGAAACTCCTCAGTAATGCTGACATCATTATTCTCGGAAGCTGAAACTCTGGAATTTGGAAATAAATATAAAAAATGCTTCATATATCAGTATTGAAAGTATAGCTACTCTTTTGCTTTTATCCGCTGCAAGATTCTCTGTATCACATGATGCATTTGAGGGATGTGGGCTTTGGCAATTGACAAAATAAAGTTTGTATTCTGGCTCGGTAACTTCCCAACTGTGTGAATTTGGGTAAGCTCTGTATCTTCCTGAGCCTTAGTTCCCTCATCTGTGAAATAGGAATAAACAGCCCTATTTTGCAAGGTGATTGTGGGGAATAAGGCAATGAAACTATAAGAACATGGTACATTGTTTGTCTACACAGTAGATGTTCAGTAACAGTAGTAATTTAAAAGCTAACAATGAATACTTACTATGCACCAAACAGTATGCTGTGTGCTTTACATATATTGCTACGTTTAATCCTCAATATACCCTATGAGATACATGTAATCATTCTGTCCACTTTATAGATGAGGAAACTGAGGCACAGAGAAGTTACATAAATTGCCTAAGAACACACACCCAGGTACTGTCAGAATTAGGATATAAATCTAGCACCTAGGGTTTGAATCCAGGCCATCTGGGCCTCCAGAGCTCTTAATCTTAACCACAAGAAATAGTGACTATTCTTGCCAAGATTATTCAGTTGAAATATGAAATGTTTGATATTTTTCTTTTTCTTTTGGTTTAAATGCTGCAAAACAAATGTTCTGACAACTGGATGCAATGACTTTTCCTCCTTTTTTTCAACATAAAAGCAAAGCTTCCATAGGAAGTCTGACGTTATTTGGAAAAAGGAAAATTGCTTTCCATAACCTAGTGATGTAAGCAGTCTAGAGAGATGTACAATAAAAAAATCCAGGAATTCTCAAATTATAGTGAACTTCATTTTTCATACATTTAAATGTGTAAGCTGAAAGAGGTAAAATTTAAAGGCATTCAAAAGGGTGATTTGGAGTGAAGATTTTGCTTTGAGCCTTTGTGACCAGACTGACGGACTATCACTTATTAACCTGGACCCTAGGTTGATATGTGCCTTGTTTTCAACAATTGTGATAAATGATGCATTCATTTACTTTTTATTTTTTGCCAGCAATGGTATCGTGATCAGTAGGTTTGACATGATGTGTTTTTACTAGAAGGGCTGCACTTCTCCAGTCTATTCATTTTAAGTGGAACAAAATTCACTTTGTCTGTCATTTCCTTATTGAGAAATAGACAACTAAGGAATGTTATTTCATTAAGACTGTCACTAAAACATAATAGTGATGTCAATAAGCACTTCTGTATATGTTCTCTCTTCTTGCTGAAATCTTGTTGGCATGTTCTCATTCCTTTGCAGAAGTTGAGTGGTAAAAAAAACTCAAGTGTTAAAATTATAATGCCATTGTCATTAGTCAGAAAAGATAATGGCAGAGAAAAAGGAGAGACCCTGAGAGGTTAAAGAGAGGCTTCCAAGGAGTCTGCTTGTATTGGCTGCCCTCAGTTCCACTGCACTAGGTATGGAAGGCGGCCTGGAGGTTTCCACCCACGCTGGACTTTCTTTATTCCGGAAATATGCTTTGCTCCTCCCACCTTGGGGCCTTTCCACACCTGCTCTTTCTCCTGGGAATGCTCTATCCATTGACCTTTCCTCAGTCATTGCTCATCCTTCAGACCTTGGTTCAGAGAAGCCTTCCTCAACCTTCCAGACTCGATTGGGTCCTTTGTCCTTTTCCTTCATTGGGGTCAAATATTGCCATTGTTTGCAATTGTATATTTGTGTGACTGACTGCAAGCAGGCCTGGTTTTAGGCACCACTGTATGCGCAAGATTTGGCATAGCACTTGATACATAGTAGATGTTCAAGAAGTTGACTCCATAGTTCACCCTTTAGTATGAACTGAGCACCCCCTGCTTAAACCAGTGTAGCCGCTGCTGGCCGCTGCTACAAAATAAAATCATAGGGGTCTTATTTCCTCCTCTCCAGGTTATTTGTGCCAACAGAACACAATTTCGGTTGCACACTGGACTGGTGTGAAACATTGCTTTCTGTCAGGCTTCACAACAGCTCTGATTGACATAATCTGGGCTTGGTTTATAAACTCTTGAGATTACCAGATGCCCAGTGAGATGCTGAATGTAGAGAACCATTTATCAGTTTGCTCAGCACACAGGGGCACCTTTAAGAAAGGCGTGGCTGGATGGCAGAGTTGCCATTAGCCTGATTTTCATTGAGATGCACATGCTCTATGCCATTCGAGTTCGGATCCATAATGTCCTGTGTGTCCACAGTTCTGGGCAATTCTGACACTCTGTTTCCCACTCCAGAGCAGTATCAGAATGGAAGTGAATTAAAACGACATCACAATAGGAATAACCTCTACTGATGTTACACACGTTTCTTAATAAACCAAAATTCAAATCTTAACACATTATTTGTGATATGCCTTATGGCTGATTTTGATTCTCAGTCCACATCATGGGAAAAAAGCTGGAAGCCACGTACAGAAGAGTGTCAGGGCTGGCCAGAAGCCTCAAGCTGTCACCCTTGCTCCCATCTAATCCTTCCCTCGCAGGGGCAAGTCTACTAAATGGTCCTCTCTTTCCTTTCTCTTTTACTTTTTGGGTTTGGAATTCAGGACAAAGCAAATCAGAAACTGGTATTAATAACCCTGACTCATCTTGGAGTGCCCCGTTTACTTGGGCATTTTGACAACTCTGTTTTCAAGAAAGGCATTTGTTTGTTCAGGGTTTTTTGGTTTTGTTTGTGTTTGGAAACTTAAGAATCAGTGCATTTGCAAGGGTTGGCTCTTTCAGTTTTTTGATCAGAATAAGTTCAAGTGCCTAAAAGTAGAGACCATGGTACATCTCTGTATTCATCTGCCACATTCCCCCTTCCTCCCTCACTCTCCTCCCCAGCACAGTACAGAACTCTGTAAACACCTTCGGAGTTTTTATTGTCTCTACCTCCTTGTTTTCTCACTGACTCCCTCCAGGAAGGATACTGTGGGGTTGACTTCTCCTATTACAGGGCCTATTAGTATGCTGGCTTTGTGCCAACCCAGTTACTCCATCCATAACACAGTCTGGAGAGCCCAAGAACTCAAATTCTGCCTTCACCCCCGGGGGGAGGGGTGTGTGTCCCTGACAGTCGTGCAGCCCTTGCCCGTTGAAAGCCCTGACCTCAGCTTTCCTCTCCTCAGAAATGCCAAAGAAAAGAGATGCAGTTGGCGAAGGTGACCTGTTTCTGCTCTAGTGGGCGGAACCAGGCTTTCAATCCTCAAAGAGTTGTTCCCCTTCCGGAAGGGGCTTTTCCTGAGAGAATGATGTAGCGACCAAGAGCACTGTACTTGGAGTCAGAAGATCCAGTTTCAAGTTTGGATTCCACCACTCATCACTTTAGGCAAGTCACGTTAGCTTTCTTATTACCTACCGCAGAGTGGCTGGCTTGAAGTGAATGTACCTAGACTTCGTTCCATTATTACTCTTTTAAAAAGAAGAAAAAGAAGAAGATGGTTACAGGAAGTATCTACTGACCGGTTTCCAGCAGCGGTTCAGGGACGGCCTCCCAGGACTGGCCCCAGGCACCCTCCCGGGAGCCCGCCCAGCCTCGCTGCGATTATTGGTTGCCCTGCCCCAGTCAACCCCAGGCCCACCGCGGCCCTGACACCCAGCTCGGAAGTGGGGTGTGAGTTAGAAAGCTCCGAATAATTCCAAAGGGTCAGTCACTCCCACTTACTGTAAAGTGCTTGCCAGACGGGCCAGGCAAGCCCACCTCTCCTCGGTGGGGCCCCCTTCCCCAAACTCAGCCTCCTCCTTCGGGAACGTAGCAGCTCGAGGACCGCAAAGCTCCCCTTCGCGCGGGCCGTCCCCTGCCTGAGTCCTGCCCTCCGCGCACAGCTCTGCCTGCACTCGGGCGTCCAGGAGCTCCCCCTCCGGGCGGCGCGAGGTGACCGCCGGCAGGGTTGGCAGCAGCGCCCGCTGCGGGGCGGCCCCGAAGACTAGCCCGCCCGCCCGCCCATGTGCGTGGAGACGAGCGAAGCTCTAGCAGTCGCCGCGCCCGCGCCTGCTGCGTGTGGGTGCCTCACCTCGGAGGCCGGCGGGGGCCGCAACCCGAGTCCCGCTGCCAGGAACTACATTTGCATAATTTGGCTCCCCCCCTCCCCCCTTTCGGATTCAAGGCTGGAGATGCGAGTCGGGCTCCCCTCCGAGGCGTCGTCTTGCCGGTGGTCAGCGCGGGGGCCGCGGGACCGGCCCGAGCGCAGGCGGAGCGGGCTGGCGCACGTGGTAAGAGCGCAGCTTGCTTTCTTTTTCTTTTTTACGAAATGGGACTTTGCACGTTTATGCCGAGGGTGGGGTATCTACAAGGGCGCCAACCTCGCCGCGATTTTCTTTCTTTCTCTTTTTATTTTTATCTCCAATTGGAAAAGAGCGCACAGTGAGAGCGACAAACTTTCCCAAAATTTTACTGGGCGTTTGAAGTCCGGAAGGTGGCCGGCCGCCGGAGAAGATTTCACGGCGGGCAGGGGGAAACGTGACCCTTGGGTGGAGAAGCATAGCCCGCTCCCAGTCGCCCCCGGACCCTGACGGCCGCGCGCGGGGCCGGGTGAGAGCGGGCCGGCTGCGGCGGCGGCCGCGGCAGGTGAGCGGCGGCGGGAGAGCCGCCTGCAGCGCCGCGCTTCCTCCACGGCGTGGCGTCGTGGCTCTCGCCCGCGCGGGCCCCCACGAGGCTGCGGCCGTCCCGGGCCGGGGGCGGGAAAGGGCCGGGCCGGGCCAGGCCCTAGAGGCTGCCCCCGCTCTCCATCCCAGGTCGTGGTGGCTTTGAGCGGTACAGAGAGTCAGGCAGGAGGCGGTGCGCCGGCTCGGGCACCTGGGACCAGCCTCCGGCGGAGCCCGGGCCAAGCCCGGGGCGCTCCGGCTATGGACTGGGAGGCAGGAGCGTTGCGTGCAGCGAGCCAGAACCCACCGCTGTCTGGACCTCTGAAAAGTTTTAAAAAATTGCTTTGAGAACTAACCAGAAAGGTTTCCATCGGGGTCAGTGTTTTTTGTTTTTTTGTTTTTACTCGAAAAGGGAAACGCGTGTGGGGTCATGGCGGCCTGAAATTGGCATTAGCGACGCTGTTTGCTGTCCCTCAGGACCTCGCTGAGCTCACCGAGGTGGCTCTTGGCGAGGCAAAGCAAGAAGATTCTTCCAAATGTGCGTGTTGTGGAGTAGGGCTCGGGTGAGGGCAGGGCGCACTTCCCGAGAGTGTGGGCTTTCGGGGGTCGGGGGCCGCGGTCGCGGCCATACGGCCGGAGAAGGTGAGGTGGGGTGTCTTGGCAGAGCATCCTGTCCGGCAAAGCCCAGCGCCCGCTCGGCGGGGCGGGCGCCCCGGCGCGCTGTCAACAGGGAGGTGTGTAGCGTAAGGTGTGCGAGTGGGTGTGTGAAGAAGGCAGCGGGGGCGGGAGTGTGTGTAGCGGAAGTGGAGCGTGTGTGAGTGTAGCAGTGTGTGTGTGTGTGTGTGTGCGTGCGTGGCGGGGCAGGGTGAGTGTCCAAGCCTCCATCTGGACGCCCCCACACAGCCGACCGCCCAGACGCGCCGGGAAGGGCGCCCGCTCCGCGCAGCAGCTGAAGGGGGGTGGGGAGCGCGCGGGCAGAGGAAGGGGGGTGTCTCCGGCTGAGGATTTCTCTCGAAGCTCGCCGCAGTTATTCTGTTCTTCCTAGGGTCTACCCCCACCAGCCCCCAAGGTGCCCGAAATACTTAAACAAACAAACAACCCCAAACCTGTTCCGTTTTCGCTCCTGTATAAATAGAACAGACTTTCCAAAAAAGCAATACCGCATTCACTCTTATCACCAGCCACTTCTTTCCACCAAGTAATTCAGAAAAAAGCAGTCAGCTTCCGTGAATGCATGCAGCTTTTTTTTTTTTTTTTTTCTTCGCTGCCTCCTTTTGCTTGCGGTTTTGAGTTGCCAAGAAAGTGAGTAGGGGTTTGACTGTAGTGTCTCGGCTCCGCTCGGTTTCTTTCCGAAGTTTAATTTTCCGGAATGGCTCCCAAACAAGGGCTGGGGAGGCGGAGCCGCCGGCACCGGATCTTCGCCTTTTTTGGAAAGCCTCGGAGAACCGGAATTCCTCCCCGCTCCGGGAGGTAGCGCCGCAGCTAGGACCTGCACGCTCTTCCCCCGTGGCCCGAGCCGGACTCGCGGGGCGCCGGCTCCCCGCTAGGCTCGGCGCCCTGGACCGGACTGCGGCTCGGCCTGCGCGTCTTAGACCCCCGCGATTCCCCGCGGTCTGAGAGCCGGGAGTCGCGAGCCCGGCGGAGTCCGCGCTGCCGAGACTGTATGCAAATCGGCCATGTGACGGCAAGAAGCCGCCTGGCCCAGCCCTGTTCCTCAGTCCATATATGGGCAGCGACGTCACGGGCATTGAGAACCTGCCCATAAATACTTACAGCAACACTTTCCGTCTAACCGAGAGAGCAGCAATTGATTAATAGCTCGGCGAGGGGACACACTGACTGTTATAATAACACTACACCAGCAACTCCTGGCTTCCCAGCCGGAACACAGGAGAAGAGTCAGTGGCAAATAGTCATTTTTCTTCTTAGAAAAACAGCAACTTGTTTTGCTAGTTTTATTTCTGTTGGATTTTTTTTTTTTTTGTGGTTGCTTTTAAGTGTGGAGGGCAAAAGGAGGTACCAACTTAGACTCAGTCCAATCCCTCTCCAAAACGGCTTCTCTGACACTCCAGGTAGAGAGGGAGTTGGGTCTCCAGGTTGTGCGAGGAGCAAATGATGACCGCCAAGGCCGTAGACAAAATCCCAGTAACTCTCAGTGGTTTTGTGCACCAGCTGTCTGACAACATCTACCCGGTGGAGGACCTCGCCGCCACGTCGGTGACCATCTTCCCCAATGCCGAACTGGGAGGCCCCTTTGATCAGATGAACGGAGTGGCCGGAGGTAAGCCCCATGTCCCCTTCGCGGGCCGGGACCCAAGCGGCTCGAAAGTGGTGGGTGGGGTACGGTGCGTGTGCAGGACTTGGAGGAGAGGTTTGGGTGCGAGGTGGATGGTGTTGACTGAACGGGATGCAGGAGGAGCCCGCGGGAGCAAGGACCAGATCGCTGGAGCTGGGCGCGCGGGCAGATGCACCAGGTCGTCAGCGAGCGGGCGGGCGTGCGCCGCGGCGCGCCCAGCCCCCTGCGGGCGCAGGGATAAGAGTAGAAGAGGTGCCCCGCCAGGCTTCGGGGCTTGTGCTGGCCCTTGGGCTGGCGGAACCTCGGCCTTTCCTCTCCCGGGGCAGGGACAAAGTGACGGGAAAGTTCGGGGCTCCGGAGGAGAGCTGGAGAGCCGAGCGGCGGCGAAGCGCCAGAGGAAAGCGTCCGCCGCTCCCTCCCGGGCAGAGCCGACCCGGGGAAAATCTCCGAGCGCGTTCCGGGTGCGGCCAGAAGGAGCGCCCCCACCTGCGCGCCGCCCGCCAAGTTGAGGGGGTTGGCGAGGCGGGAAGGAGGAGGAGGAGGTGGAGGGCGGGCAACGGCGGGAAGCAGCCCCCCGGTGGCGAAGGAGGCCCGCGGGGGCACCGGAGCCGCTGGTTTCCTTGGCGATGCAGTGGAAAGTGGTCTCCCGCGGCCCCCGCTCCTTCCTCGAAGCTCCGCCACTGGCCTCGGGCTAGGGCGTGCGGGTGTTGGGCATGGCCGGGAAGGTTGGAAGGGAAAGGAAACCTATAGATTCCTTCCACTGCAGAGCCCCATACCCTCCTGCAGCCGTCAGCTGTAGCGCAGCGGGAGAGGGAGGGACGGAAGCGCCGGGGATGGGGAGCATCCAGGAAATCTCTGATCTCTTCCTCAGGCTCCCCTCTCGGGCGGCACTGGCTGGGATCAGTCTTCTGGTTAGGGTCTGCCCTGGAGCCCCAGCCGTGGGACCCCCAGGCAAAGGAGAGGCAGAGAAGTTCCAGGCAGATGGGGAATTTTTAATATTGTTGTTGCTATTATTGGGTGTTTTTATTGGGGAGGAGAGCCACAGATGGTTGTGTGTGGGGGTTGGGAGTAGTTCATCCTGCTTTTCTGGGTAGTTTGAGTCCCAGACTGTCATTGGCTGCCACAGTGGGATCCTGGGCTACCCTCTTCTTACTGTCCCCTAGGCTTCAATTTTTCCACCTGTTGGGCTCTGCCCCAGCTCTACTATGCTAAGATCCTGGGCTTTGGGAATGGACCTGTGTGAGAGTGGGTGAGAAGGGATTCTTGGCTGCATTCTCATCGCTCCACCTCCATTCTTTCTTTTCCCTCCCCAGATGGCATGATCAACATTGACATGACTGGAGAGAAGAGGTCCTTGGATCTCCCATATCCCAGCAGCTTTGCTCCTGTCTCTGCACCTAGAAACCAGACCTTCACGTACATGGGCAAGTTCTCCATTGACCCCCAGTACCCTGGTGCCAGCTGCTACCCAGAAGGCATCATCAATATTGTGAGTGCAGGCATCCTGCAAGGGGTTACCTCCCCAGCTTCGACCACAGCCTCGTCCAGCGTCACCTCTGCCTCCCCCAACCCACTGGCCACAGGACCCCTGGGTGTGTGCACCATGTCTCAGACCCAGCCTGACCTGGACCATCTCTACTCTCCACCGCCACCACCTCCTCCTTACTCTGGCTGCGCAGGAGACCTCTACCAGGACCCCTCGGCATTCCTGTCAGCAGCCACCACCTCCACATCCTCCTCCCTGGCCTACCCACCGCCTCCTTCCTACCCCTCCCCTAAGCCAGCCACGGACCCAGGTCTCTTTCCCATGATCCCGGACTATCCTGGATTCTTCCCATCACAGTGCCAGAGAGACCTACATGGTACAGCTGGCCCAGACCGCAAACCCTTTCCCTGCCCCCTGGACTCCTTGCGAGTCCCTCCTCCACTCACTCCGCTCTCCACCATTCGCAACTTTACCCTGGCCGGTCCCAGTGCTGGGGCCGCGGGGCCAGGGGCCAGTGGAGGCAGTGAGGGACCCCGGCTGCCTGGCAGCAGCTCGGCAGCAGCCGCTGCTGCCGCCTATAACCCGCACCACCTGCCGCTGCGGCCCATTCTGAGGCCTCGCAAGTACCCCAACAGGCCTAGCAAGACCCCAGTGCATGAGAGGCCCTACCCGTGCCCAGCAGAAGGCTGTGACCGGCGCTTCTCCCGCTCTGATGAGCTGACCAGACACATCCGCATCCACACGGGACACAAACCCTTCCAGTGTCGGATTTGCATGCGCAACTTCAGCCGCAGTGACCATCTCACTACCCACATCCGCACTCACACTGGCGAGAAGCCCTTTGCCTGTGACTACTGCGGCCGCAAGTTCGCCCGGAGTGACGAGAGGAAGCGCCACACCAAGATCCACCTGAGACAGAAGGAGCGCAAAAGCAGTGCGCCTTCCTCATCCGTGCCAGCTGCCTCCGCAGCCTCTTGCACTGGAGGCACGCAGGCTGGGGGGGCCCTGTGCAGCAGCAACAGTGGCACTATCGGCGGCGGGTCCCTCGCCCCTTGCTCCTCTCGGACCCGGACACCTTGAATGAGACTCAGGCTGACACACCAGCTCCTTGAGGCCCCGGAGGCTCTTCGTCCACTGGTCCACTTCAACTGCACAACAAACACTACCACCCTTTCCTGCCCCCCTCTCCCTTCCAGGGCGAAGGGCCTAGGTGGAGCCCAGCACTGCCCCCTTTTCACTTAGAAACAGGTCCTTCCTAAAACTTAGCCCACTTTAGTGTCTCTTAGGTGGGTTGACTATCACCCTAAGATAATGGGGAGGTGCAGAAGGGTGTTGGGTGGGGTCCCTGGCCTAGAGGGCTGAGGCCTGACCCTGCTTTAAAGGGTTGTTTGACTAGGTTTTGCTTCCCTTCTCTCATATCTTATCCCATTACAGGTTTTGACTCTGGATGTCAGAGTTGATTTGAGACTTTTTCTACAATAGTAGGTTGGGAGATGCTGATCCCTTCAGGTGGGGGCAGCAAAAAGAAGCAAAGCTGATGTGCACTTTATGGCTTGGGACTGATTTGGGGATGCTGTACAGTGAATGAAGCATGGCCTTTATGCTGCATTCTGTGGCCCTAGAACAGTGAATCAAAGCTTATCTAGTCATTCCAACCCTTTAAGCAATATGTATTATAAACTCAGAGAACGGAAGTGCAATGTGATGGGAGGGACATAGCAATATCTGCTCCTTTTTGAGTTGTTTGAGAAGTGTAAAGACTATTTTTTCAGTGTATATCCACTCAGATTTTGTGTATTTTTGATGTGCACTGTTCTCCAAGTTCTGAACCTTCGGGAAAAAAAGCATTTATGATCTCCTGAAATGAGTCAGAGATTAACTTATTTAAAGGGGGATGTACATATATTCTCTGAAACTAGGATGCATGCAGTTGTGTTGGAAGTGTCCTTGGTGCCTTGTGTGATGTAGACAATGTTAAAGGGTCTGCATGTAAATGGGTTGCCTTACTATGGAAAAAAAAATCACTCCCTGGGTTTAGTATGGCTGTATATTTCTGCCTATTAATATTTGGATTTTTTTTTAGAAAGTATATTTTTGTATGCTCTGTTTTGTGACTTAAAAGTGTTACCTTTGTAGTTGAATTGCAGATAAGAATGTAAATAATATTACTGGAGCTGACTTGTTTGGTTATTAGCTCTTAATAGTTGTGGAAATAGAAATGATTTATTCTAACGCAAAACCACTAACCAAAATTCAGATAATGGATGGTTTATGACTATAGTGTAAATAAATACTTTTCAACAATATTTTTGCTGCAGAAATCGTTGATGAAAGATTTACTTGGTGGGAGTTCAAAAGTTATCCAGTGCTTTGACCAAGCTAGGATCTCCCAGGTTTTCTTTGCTGGCCTTTCAACACCAGCCCTCTCACCCCCCAAGCAATCTCCATTCATAATCAAATGCTAGCGTTCCGGGGATTTCCCCCATGCATTAGTGTAAAAGTGGGGAGGCGTTGTTTTGACTCATTGTTCCGTCCTCTCTAACAGCCTATAGCTTCTCTCGACTCCTGAGTGGGCTCCGGAAAATAAATACTTACAAACAAGTGCCCACTCGGAGACTACACATTTGTGGCTGCTTTCAGAACTCTGACCAAGGCCAGGAACTCAGACGAGATGTGGCTTTGTGGAAAGTGTGGTGGCGTGGTCAAGCTGGAAATGACTTTTAGGTTCCAGGATTAGTCTCATGACCACAGAAAACTTTTTGAAAAATGCTATCGCCTCTTCAGATCAAAAATGCACTCAGACACTGCTGAAAACAGCATTCATGGTTTGCCAAAGGAATTACCCCAGGACTCATTTCTCTCTAGTCTTCTCTCCCTGGTTGCCCCTATTTGGAAGGATCACTAACCTGCCATATGTTTGGTGGGCCTAGAGACTATCAAAATACCCGGCTCATTAGATAAAATAGTTGCACACCAGCTTAATAAAATCTCAAAGAAAGACATTCTGAATCAAATAGGCAAATATGGTTCTCCATTTTACTTGATAATAGTTTGCAAAAGAATACTCTATAGGGTTCATTTTACTGTGAGTCTTTTGTAGCAATTTTAAAATATAAATTTCACCAAGAAAGAGTTATCTACCTGTCATACAAAGCAAATGGGTTGGGCCTCTGTGAAGAATTGGGCCTCAATATCATTGAAGTTCACCCATTGCTTCTGGATCCTCACATAAGTATAACATGTTGGAGCAGAAACTGTTCAGCTGTATCATCTGAAAACTGTCATCTGTCCTTTGCCACTGTCAGCCTCCTTCATATGTGGTCGGTAATTGGCCTGTATTTTAGAACAGCAGACAGCAAGTAACTACTCCTCAAAACTTTTTGCTCTTCAGAGGGCTGGAATTTTTAGATCTAACTTGTGGAGGTAATTAATCCTTTTATTTCCTCTCTTTCTGTATTTCAAAGATGCAGAATACCTCTTTCAGTAACTACTAAATAGAAATTTTCTAAACCCCAGTGCCAGATTGTTCTAGTGACTGATGTTATTCCATTAGATTCATATTTCGTAGTTTGTCAGCTTATTATCATCCTTGCTTGGCTAATTTTGTTAAAACATGTATACAACAATGCCACATTTTGGTAATTATGTGTTTTAATGAATACTCTCCTCCTAGCAAAATTTCATAATATTAAAATACAGTAATTTGTCCTGCCAACTTAAATTTCAGAACACCTTCAATCAAGATAATGTAAACAATTGTTCACAAAGCGGGACTAAAAAAGCTTTTTAAGAAGTCCTTTTTAAAAGAATAAGTTAATGTTAAATGTATTTTGATGATAGTCAAATTGGTTACATAATCACTTTCACCTTGAGATGGGCTTGGTGAAGAGACAACATACCATGAGGAACATATCTTGGGTGTTTTTTCAGAGACAACTTGGTGGCTTTTACTTCTTGATTTTAACATGTTAGGTCAATCTTTCACCAGATTTCACTCTCAGCTTGCAACATTCAGGGTACTTTCATCCAGGTGTTTCATTTTTTACTTTGCTTAAGAAATAAAGTATATAAAGCTAAGTCTGATCCTTCTTATATTCAGTATGCCTTATTGAACAGTATTTCTGATAGTAAACCTGTTTAAAAATAAACTTCTGGAGAATAAGTAGGTCTATTAAACTAAACAAGGTTTTCAATTATTCATAAATGAGTGTATTTAAGTATCAATTGCTAATGAAATTAAGCCAAATTGTTTGGTATATATTGAAAATGGCTGTAGTGATATTTTAACTGTCCCTGATATATGTGTGTGTGTGTGTGTGTGTGTGTGTGTGTGTGTGTGTGTGTGTGTATAGAATGGTCAGCATCAAGTACCTAAGGTATTTTCTTTAGGTTAAACATAAAGGAGAACTATTTTCTGTTGTAGCAAAATAACATGATTCCACATTAATTTCAGATGTGTTTTCAATCAGATTGTTTCAAAAAGCTCACAAGGAAATGGACTATGTAAGTTTCTACTACTTGGACTTTGGAATCTGCAGAAAGCCACCAGTTTTCAGTACAACATAATCTTCTAGAATGAATGTTTAATAGTAATTGGACATCATAGTATTTTTCATTTTGCAATAATCAAATAAGATTTACCTCTTTAACAATTTCAAACATGCTTTTATTTTCCATAAGTACACTGATTTTAATTTCTGGATCTTAAGATTCAGTATGTAGGGGGCTTAACAAAGGATTGCCTTGACAGTAGATGCTTCATTACACTGAAATAATCAGTGGTTGGTTTCTGTTTGTAACCTGGCTCTCAGAATTCAGATGAAGAGGGTTACAGGAGTGGCACTACCCTCAGGTTAGAGTTGAATAGTAACGGGCTGAACCCTGAATTAAAGACATATTGCTTCTACGTTGAGCAGTAGAGCTAGCTAGTGCACAAGATACAAAGTCATTTGGAATCAGTAACAGTCTACCTGAGATGCCAAGGCAGAGGCATCTACAAGGGGACAATGAAAAAGGAGAAATAAAAGGTGTGGACTCTGGAAGAATTTAACGGCTATTAGCCTTGAAAGTTCAGAGAACCCACTCCAGTTGACAACTAGTACTTTAAAAATGGGCCCATGATTTTCATTAACAAACAACAGTTAGTGTAACCTCAATCCACGTGAATCAGGCTTAGTAAAAAAAATCAATTCTCATAGAGTAGTAGGTAGGTACACAATACACACCATTAATAAAACTGGCTTTTGATATATTAGGGAACTAAAACGCTTTGGAAGTATTGAGACAGACTTCTCACCCGGGGGGAGGCAATTATTGCGTTTGTTATTCAACAGGAAAGTGATCAGTATCATTGTGCTCATCAGTCTGTGTAGGGGAAGACGACTTTTCTCCTCAGTCGTTACTAAAATAGTCTATATTGCAGTAATATATGGAACGCAATAGCAGCACATGAAGTCAGTCATGACGAACAGTTTAAGCGCAGAGGTGCCAGGTTTTGCTGCACGACATTTTGTCTTTGTAGTAAGAATATTCTTCTTAGTGGCTAAAACAAGTTCTGTTTTCACCATTAATTTACTCAATATATTAGTGAACCACAAGTTTCACTGTCCTTACTGAACTAAATTAGAGAGATACCATATTGCTATTTTGGCCTGCAACAATTTCAGTTCTTTTGAAAAGCACCTTAGTTTTTTTTCATTCACCTTGTTTGCACTTGAGAACTTTAAAACTTTTCACAATAAAGTTTGGAAAAACAATTCCTTCTTGCTTACTGTTCTATTGCTAGAATGTTTTTGTAGTTTTAATGCATTCTAGGGTGTATTATAGCATATACATCACTGTCAATAATTTTATAAATTCATCAACTTTTTGCTATAATTCAGAATGGGTAGGCATGTGATTGATAACCACATTCATTACTGTGCTATTAAAAAAACCATTTTGTGAACATTTTTCTAAGAAAATCATCATTTGCATATCTAGGATTTAGTTTTAAATTGAATGGCATTATGAACTGCTTCAAACTGCCCCAAGGCATATTAAACTATAGCATCATGTGAAGCCACCATAAAACGTTAGCAACCTTGGAGGAAAGGCTTGGCATTATGCCTGTTTCAGGTTTTACAAGGGTGGCATTTCACATGGAATAAGCGTCTTTTTTGTTTAAAAAAAAAAAATCAAGAATTTGCTTTCTTAATCTATTTAAAAAATTGGGAACAAATATTCCTTCACTCTGGGCCACAGTAACCCAGTATGCATAAAGAGGCAAAGGCACATACTGTCTCTCCAGTGTCAACACTTTCCACCAATAGCAAGTCTCCCTTTATTACATACAGACCTTAGAACTCGATTGCCATTTGGGCAAGTCAATCAAGAGGGCTTAGACAACAGCTGGGCAGATTTTAATGTGTTTATTTCTACAGTTTGTTTTTATTAAAAGTGTTGTGAAAAAGGAATCCTATAAATAGTAAAAAGAGGGAAACAATAGTGCTCCATAGCCTGAAGCAAATGGTGTAAATACATTTGTAAACAAGGTAAAGTTGCTGAGCTTACCGAAAGGACAAAAATAAAACTAGTTACAGATAGCACAACTGTTTAAGAGGTTGGTTAGTGTTTTGTCCCTCGTTCTGGTGCCCTAAAATGGCCAGCAGTATAGGTAATTCTCTATTCTGTAGCCTTGATCATGTGTGCCTTCTCTCTTCCTATAGAAACCACACCAGATGAGGCAAGCTCTGGCTCACTACTGTTGGGAGAACACTGCCATCAAAACCACACAGCTGGAACCAGCAGCCTTCTGGAACATTTGAGCTCCTGAAAATTTGAAACAGTCATCAACATTTTTCTCTATTTTTGCAGGAAAATACTGGAAGTAAACAGGGGCATGGAATTCAACAACTGGCTAGAAGTGTTTTACATTCAGTTGTTTGGAAGCATGGCGATTCAGCTCCTTTGAATCTTCTGGTTAGAAAACCCAGAATTAACCTATCACCTCTTAAAGCTCACGAAGACCCTCCCCCCAAAATGAAAAGTCATTTGAAGGTAATATAGTTTTTGCATTAAAGGTGAATCTGCAACAAGAAATCTGCTTAACTCCCAGATCTGGAGACTCAAGGGGACAATAAGCTCTAAGTGATCATCTGTCACTGAGATATGCAGGCGCTGGATTTCTTGGTAGATGCTGCCAGAGTAAACCAGATGTGGCTACCGGGCAAGAGGAGGAAAGAAAACAAATCTTGTCCTCTACATGCATAGTTATGCTTTGGGGGTGATACTCCAACTCTGGAAAAATGATCTAATTTTCACTTTACATAGTAGCTCATCTTGTTAAACCTAGTTTTTACCAGTGACTTGAACTAAAAACAATTCAAACCACTGGGTCATGCAATCAATAAATTAGAATTATAACAATAAGGAGTAAAAGGGACATAGGTGGAAAACAAATCCTATTTACCCGGGGTAGGGGGTGTGGGGGCTTTTAGTGTATTTTGTATAGTATAAAGAACAGAGAAAAGACTATTTTCATTATGGCTTTAGGATGGAAGCGCTTCAGATAGTCCCCTGCCCCCCTTTCCCCCAAACCAAAACCCCAATGGCAGTGACAGAGCCAGGAAACAACCTAGTCTACTAGCCTTCCCCGCCCCTTAACCCGACCCCGCGGCTGCACTCCAGTCGCCAGTGCTTCCCACGGCTCCGGAGAAAGCAGCTACAGCCCATTCCAGTAGATCCAAAGCCCAGGCCTGCGGGTAGGGAGAGAGCCCTTATGGTGGGTCGCGGGTAGCCAGGCCCAGGTGTGAACAGGGCACGTCTTCGCCCCACGGCAACCGGGCGCTGGCGGCTTCAAGGGAAGACCTTGGGACCTGGATAGGGCTCCCCCTCGCACCAGAAGTCATCGGCTTGAGGGGTCTCCAGGAGCCACACCTCTCGGGGCAGGTCGCAGGCCGAGCCGGAGAGCTCCTTGTCCCTGACAGGCTCCAGCACCCGGTAATAGTGGCAGTCCCGGCCATCGTCCGGGTCATAGGGCGGGGCCAGAATGTCCAGGAAGGCGGCGGGCCCGTCCACAGCGTCGATCTGGTGCAGGTTGTCCTGGTGTGGGGTGAGGACGCAGGGGCCGCTGGCCTCGGTGTACTCGGCCCTCGAGCGCAGCACGCCCAGCCGCACGGCGTCCCGCTCCCGGGCTTTCAGCGGCGGCTCGAACTGCTGCTCTGGCGGCGGGGCCCGTGGCCGCTGCCCGCCGCCCGCCTCCAGCTTGTCCATGCAGCTGATGCGCACGGTGCCGTAGAGCACCTTGAGCATGCCGTGCATGCCCGGGTGGTCATGAAGCGGAATGGACGTGCCGCTCTTGAGCAGGAACACGCCGAGGCTGAAGCCGTCGGTTTCGTAGATGTGCATATAGGTGACCGGTGGTAGGTTGGGCGGCAACGGCTGCACCGTGGCCTTGCGCGGGGCGATGTTCAGGTCCTCCGCGCGGACTTGGGTCAGCAGGTTCTTCAGCTTGCTCAGGTTCTCCGGGAAGCCCTGAGGCATAGGGGCCTCGGAGCCCGGCGCCGCGCCGTGATCGGAAGCGCTGCGGCAGCCCCCGCTGCCCCGGAAGGTGAGACACGCCTGGCGGGCGATCCGTTGGATCAGGGAGGCCATGTTGTCTCGGGGCATGCTCGGCTGATCCTCTGCGTGTCGAGGCTGGCCCCCGCCGCCCCCTGCTTTCCTCCGCCCCTTGCGGTCTCCGGTGGCCGCCACGGCTGCCAGCAGCCCGGGGCGAAGCGAGGGGCCCCGCAACTACCGGTCTTACGGGCGCGCGGCACCGCTGCCGCCAACCTCAGCAGCCTCGCGCCCGCAACGGCCCGGCGCACCCGCCCCGCGCCTCCGGCGAGCACGCACGCGCACGACCCACGCGCCGCACTCACGCCAGAGGAGCAGGTACCGGCCGCGCGGACGGTGTAAGGCTTTGCGTTACGCCCGACGTTCCATTCAAGCAGCCCACACCTACGACGGTGGCCGGGCGCGCTGGCCGCCTTACAGAGCATGCTGGGACTTGTAGTCCGATATTACGGATGAGCGCTGACCGTTTCCTTTGCCAGCTGGAAAAGGAAGGATTGGATTTGTTTCTTATAAAGAGCCTTTCTTTAACTGTTTCAAGGTATTTGCTTGTTTGAGAAGAAGGTGAATTGGGACGCAAGAGAAGTAGCCAGTTAACTACAACTCCCGGCATCCTCAGCAGGCCGGAGTGGCGCACTTCCGGCAGCTGCCCTGAGGCGTGGTGGAGGCTCTTGGCCATCGCTAGGAACGGGGCAAGAGGGTCGTTAACCTTTCTGGCGCCGGTCGGCCTGTTCAGCCAGCCAGGGTCGCTCTTCTCTGGCGCCTACCTTTGGGAAGGAGGCTGTTGAGTTAACTTCATGTCTTCCTGGCCACCTAGGCAGCACAGGCTACCCACGGGGATTATGGGACAGCACTTTCGTAATTTTCCAAGTTTCTTGGGAGATGAGAGGGTCGAGGCCGTCCCTAGCGATCAGGATTCCTCTGCACAGCCGTCCCCAGCTGTTGTTTGCATCAGGGTGTGGTGACGCTGCTCTTCCGGTTAAAGAGCCGGATAGTTTTGCTGGGATTCGAGAGGCCATTTGCTGTGGCCAAGGATTGTGTATACTAAAGGTTATTAAACCATGGTTTGCCTGAGAAGCACCTGGTTGTAAGGGGGAGGTAGGGAGGAGCTTAAAAAAAATACAAATTATTGGTTGTCATGTAGAAACTGATTCACTAGATGATTCTAGGGCATCTTATGAGAAACAATGGTGTGCGAGAACGAGGCACGCTCTCGATCATCACCTTACCCTGAGTTTAAAATCCTTTTGGGCTTCCAAAGCTAAACATGAGTTTTCTGCTCATTTTGTAATTATAGTGGTTCCATAAATCCTCTCCAGCTAAAAAAGGCATGCTTTTTTAGTGGGCTGTGTAACCTATCTAATGAACACTTGATATATGCGAGGCACTCTGTTTGCATTATCTAATGAATATTATACTATTTAATCCTCATAGCAACTCTTAAAAGATGGGCTCTGTTATTAATCCCAGTTTGCAGATGAGCGAATAAGTTGCTCAAGGATAGTAATCAGCAGGGCCTAATCAGTAGTGAAGAAAAAAGTACAGTTTTACACACACACACACACACACACACACACACACACACAAAGTTTGAGTTGGTATTAAAAGCACTAAATGTGGAGTTAGGAAATTGTTTTTTCCAACCTATTGTGCTAATAACAAGTTGTATGTTTTAGGCGGATCGTACCCTTTCGGTCCTCAATTTATTTACTTGTAAAATGTTGGGGTTAGGAGAACAGTCCTTCTGAACACTAGTTACTCATCAGAAGCCCCTGGGAGCTTTATAAAAATAAAGATTTGGAGGTCATACCCCAGAGATTGTGATACAGAAGAACTCGTGTGAAGCCTAGATTTTTTTTTTTTTTAAAGATGCTATGCAAGTGATTCTTAATTTTCAGCCCAGTTTGAGAATCACTGCTAGATCTGTAAATTCTGAAGCAGTTCTTAATATTTGGTGATTTTGATTAAGACAGTGATTATTTGCTTTGGAAAGGACTCCTAATATTTGCTTTTCAGATTGCCATGCCATTGTTAAGGTATTTAAATTGTACTGTCAAAGTTCATCATGTAATGAAATCCCATGCAGTCTTTTTCTAAATTTTCTTTTAATACTTATTTTTGAGAGACCTAGACAGAGCGCGAGTGGGGGAGGGGCAGAGAGCGAGGGAGACAGAATCAGAAGCAGGCTCCAGGCTCTGAGCTGTCAGCACAGAGCTCCATGCAGGACTCAAACCCACAGACTGTGAGATCATGACCTGAGCTGAAGTCAGATGTTTAACTGACTAAGCCACCCAGTCTTTTTCTAAAGTGAGGAATATTTAATTTAAGAGAAAGAATCCCTGTCTTTATTTACAAATCTGGATTTTTATTTACTGGTTTTGCTTTTATTAAGATATAATTAGTGGGAGGTATAGATAGACTCGATAGAACTCAGACTTGAGTAACACATAGATGTATTTGATTTTCAAATCTATCACTTCTTGATAGTTACCTATACTTATTTAACTGAAACTCATCTATAAAATGGGATAATAAGAGACATGTGTAGAAATGTCATAATAGCATATGGAACATAGTAGCTATCCTATAATAGTAGCTATTATTATGGTTTTTAAATGGTTAAAAGCAATTTAAAAAGTAGTTAACACCAATGAATTTAAATAATACTCAGCAAATATTGAGATGGAATTTGACTTGAGAATCAATTTCAAGGTAGAGATAAAAACTCTTTATTGGTTAAACCATTTACCTGGTGATGCCATCCTTCAGGTCCTTGCTATTATTGTTTGGCGAAAGAGTTGAAAATTTTCAAAGACTGGTTGTATCAGAATAACTTGGGGACATTTGTTGCAAGTGCAGATTCCTAGATCCTGTCTATACCTACTGAATCTGAATCTTTTGCATATTAAAAGTTTTAATAACTACTGAGTGTCCACAGGATATATAGTACTTTTTTTAGGCCACAGACAGGCTATCTCCATAATTCCTTTTGATGCTGTCCTTAAGAGCTGCACTAATGGATGAGGTCAATCCTAAGAGCTTTTGCCTTTAAGAAGCACTTCACTTGACCTTCTGCACCACTGCCAGTAGCATTGGGTGAGTAGGTTTCTATTACCATTAATGTTCTTTTTTATGCTCGTTGTTCTGTTTTCCTTTGTGTTGGAGCAAGCAAAATGAAGATCAAAAGAAAGTCAAAAAAGGGAACAAAGGAGAAGTGACAGTGAACAAGTGATAGAAATACAAGACAGACACAAGATTTTGGAAAAGTTTGGGATGGACAGAATCTATCATTTGATAGATTCTGGATACCAGGCATTGTGCTAGGTTTTGGGGTTTCAGCAAGGAATATCTGCTTTCGCAAGGAATTTACCTGTGTGTGTGTGTGTGTGTGTGTGTGTGTGTGTATTTTGGGGTGGAGGTCGTTACCCAGTATAAATCAGTGAGCAGCATAATTTCAGACAGAGATAAAACTTATGAAGACAAAACAGGATGATAGGATGGTGTGATATTTGTGTGTGTGTATGATGTGTTACTTTAAACTGGGTTGTCAGGGGTGATCAGAAGGTAACGTTTGAGCTGCTCCTGAATATTAAGGAGTCAGCTATGGAACAATGTGGGGTCAGAACATTTCAAGACCAGGAAACAGCCTTAAGGTTGTTAACCAGGGTATAGGATATTATGACTTTGACTCATTGGGAAGGAGCTTGGTATAACTGGGGACAAGAATGAAGGGCTATGAGATTCCTGCAGGGAGATGAAGTTGGGGAGGTAGGCAAGGGCCATATTTTATAGGCCTTCTAGGACATGGTTAGGGGGTTATGGGAATTGAGGCCCATGATGGGGAGGTGGATTTTGTCACAAGTAAATACAGTGAGCTTTTGGAGAGCTTTGGTCAGGATAATGACTTATCTGTTTTACATTTCTGAGAGACTGGTGGGGGAAGTGTGTAACAGCAAAGAAACCTTGATTGGAGGCCGTAATCCAGAGGAAAGACAAGAACTAGTGTAAAGATTGGGAATCTGTTGTGTAGGTGGATCTGACAGGGCTTGCTGATGAACTGTTGCTTTGATGACCTATTTCTTAAAGTGTATTCTCTCCACATTTTTTTTCATGAGTTCACAGCGATGTAGTGATGGGTGAGACTGACAAAACTTAAATCTCACCTCTTGTCCACATTTAACTATTAAATTTAGGAATGGGCAAGGCACACAGAAGCATGAGTAAAGCTGAATTTCTTTTTAAATAGTTAGTCAATTAACCAGGAAGCAAGAAGAACTGGAAAAACCCCCAAATACACCCCCCCCCCAACCACACACACCCCTCTTAACTCCACAGTTCTCTGATCTCTTCATTCTTTGGGAATAGGCTTGTATTTTATCTTTTCCCCTGGCCTTCCTCTTCATGAGGACTTATTTTCCTTAATTCATGAGATAGATTACATTCTGATTTTTTTTTTCCCTCAAATCCTTCCTCAGGATTCATTTTGTCCATCTATTTTGGTCATACTAGGGCCCGGTCAAAAGAGTACCAAAGTGTTGACATTCTCAAATGCTCAGAGTTCCTAGCCTGCAGTTGTTTGTTTGTTTAAAGGCAGGCAGGAAGGTTTCTTTAGCTCTTGCCACCTTATTCCTAGATCTGTCTTCTATGTTAGTATAGAACATGGTAACTAAATTGGTAAAAAATTTTTCCTACTTTTAGACTAACTTACTCATGCTTAATTATATTTGAATATTTGGGGTTTATATTGTGGTTTTCCTTTCAGTTCTTAGAAAATGTTAGCATGTATCTCTCATCTATTATCATGAATGTCAGGTTATAAAAAAAAATACTTTTGAAGGCAGAAGAGCTGATTCTAGTCAGGGCTTTCCTACTAACTAGCTGTGTGTTATTGAGCAAGTCACTTGTCCTCACTAGATCCTAGTTTCTTAGTGGTTCTGGGATATGATCTCTAAGATTCCTTCCAGCATCTCATTGGCTCATCATCGATGATGGAGACAATTATAAGGACAATTCAGACAAAACCATGTATTTTGTTTTACTTATCTAAAATTATTGCACCATAACTCTCTTGGCTCTTTCCATCTCCACTAACATCTTAAAAGTAACTGCTCCACTCTACTCTGATTTAACTTTGTGTGGTTATCTGAAATCAAATCATTTGTATGTATGGGCTGTTCAGTTAAATATGCTAAGCTCAGGAATTTTTAGTGTTCAGGTTAGACTTTTGGTGTGCACATGGCACCAAAAAATTGCAGGGGTTGTGTTGTGTGATATAAGGTATAGGACATTGTTTTCTAACTGTGTGATTTCTATAGACCACTGCATGTAGCACTGAGATGGAGAAGGACTTAAAACTGGTTCATCTTTTTTCTTCCTTGCCAATGTCTTATTTCAGGCAAGGGGAGGCAAGGGAGAAAGAAGTTAAAAATTAGGAGCATGCAGAGAGAAGGTAGAGGGGGGGAAAAAGGTGTGGCTTTTGCAATAAAAGAGAATGAATGAGGAGAAGCTTTTGCTGTGCTCAGTCTGAAGCACTGCCAAAGGCCAGGTATTACTATTTTTGGAGGTGATTTAAGAGAACACTCCCCTACCAATTTCATATTAGAGAGGTTTTCCTCTTCTTCTTGAAGGAGTGCAATTATGAGAATCAAAATAGTTCTGAACTGTAAATTAAATCCAAACACCTTTTACCTCTCTTAATTAACTTTTCCCCCCAATTTCATTCTTTTTGTTTTTCTTTCCCTTTTTCCCCCTCTAAGAAGACATCAGCTGTCTCCACCTCCTCCGCTTCCCCATCTGTCCTTTTCCTCTTGGCTGAAAGAAAGATTTTTACTTTATATTTATTTTAATTAATGGATTTGAATCACAAGTGGTGAAACAGTTGATGTTCATCTTCAAGAGGCAGTAAAAAGGAAAATCATCTTCTCTAACTTGGCAGAAAAGAACTGTATGTTCATTGCTGCTGCCTGCCTGAGAAGTGACTGTGGAAGGGGAAGGGGAAGATGGTTCCAGAGTTCTGTGTTGGTGCAGGGAACAGATATCATGTCCCAGGATCAAGAGAAATGAAGATGGGAAAAACTCTTTAGAATGAAATGGTACTTTCTTGGGAAATGTCTTTCTCAAAGGATGCATAGTAAATATTGCTTGATGGTTTATGGTCCCACCAATTGGGGATCAAATTCCCTAGGAACAAAACACATCCTAGGGCATTTGACTGATTTGAAATAAATAGGTATAGTATTATACATTTCCTTGGATGAGTGAAATGCTATACAGCCTTCTTTTAAAAAGCCACTCAACAAATAAACAAACACCAAAAACCTTGTCCAACTAGATGCTCTATTCAGTATTTTAGAGAAAGCATGAAAAGTGACAGTATAATTTGAAAGTGGAACAGCGGAATCAAGGAAGAAAGCATACCTGAGAGGATACCAGTTCTTTTCCTGGTTCTAGCAACCCATTGTGTGACTTTGGATAAGTCATTTCACTTCTTGGCACCTCGTTTCTCTTATTTATAAAGCGAAGAATTTAGTTCCCATGGTTTACCGCTTTCCTTCTAGCTTAAAAAAAAAAAAACCTATGAATTTTAAAAATTATAATTATATGACAATAAGTAATATAATTTCATACTGTGAAATACTGCAGAGCACCACAAAAGACACTTTGAAAATGTATTTTTAAAAGCAACTTGTGAAAAGAACACTTAGTAACATGCATACAATGATATCGACTTCTCCTTTGTACCTGTGTTGTCTCTACCTAAAGCAGATTATATAGACATTTCTTGAATATAAATCATTGAATAAAATGAACAAGACTCTTGCTTAAATAATATTTACCATTGTTATTAAGTTTCCACAGTATTTTTTAAGGAAAAACTTAAAAAAAAATTCTAAACATAAATTATGCACCAAGAGTACCATGTATTGCTATTGGGAAAAGCAAAACACTCCTTGAGTTAACTGCACATTTCCACAGGACCTGCTGAGGTAATTGACAACCAACATCATAGCGGGCGAAATTCCTCTAAGGCAGTAGAACTTTAGTTTAATTAGATAATTAGCCCTGGTCAGCCTATAATGAATGCACAAGCAATTAGCAATGAATTTGAGCTGCTAAAACCTATTTTTCCTCTTTTGTGTTTCTTCCCTTTCATTAACAACTCTTAACTACTGAACAATTTATATCTTCACACTAACAATCAACTTTATTATCATCAAACTCTTTGTAAGCGATAAAGCAATGAGACCTGACTGTTGGTTGCACAACATTAAGTGATTATGTTAAGTAATGCCGTTTATTTCCCTAGCCATCCCACTGCTATATTATGTCAAACAAATAGGGTTTTTGAAAGCAGTGCACACTTCTTGATTTTGATGATTGCTTTATTTGTCAAATCCAAGCAACTAGTAAGAGATGTACTGCAATTTGGAGTTCTTTCTTAGTGGCTTTGAGCAGACTTGAATGAAAGGAAACAGTTCCATAAATCTACCTACAACAAGACCGTCAAAAAAGACCCCCCTGCTTTTTTTTAGTAGCTTGGAGATTCTTCTGTTTGGAAGCCCTTGCAAGTGCTTGAGATGCATTTCAGTAAGTGAAAGTCCTTACTTGGCCATCTTTTCCTATTTGGGAACAGTTTTCAATCTCATGAATGACAGAAGGAACCATCATGGTTTTTCCTCACATGGGGGGAATGGCAGAAAAAGGAAGAAGTGAGGGGAGTGATAAAGTTAGGAGAGAGTGTTTTCCAACGTGGAAAAGCAGAAGTTACCAAAGTGCGCAGGTGCTAAGAATTAATGATACTAAAGTATAAATATTAAGAAGACATTTGGGGTGCTCTGGTTTGGTGCATATGAACTGAAACATCCATTACATTTCAACCAGAAATGGGTTTTGAAAATTGGACATTAAACATTTCTATGGGCAGATTATACATTTACAAAGAGATATCCTTTGCCACATCAGAAACCATTTTGATTCTATTCGAGTTTATGGAATCCTTAATATACAGAATGTTCTTATAAACATTGCTGTTCTACTTATTAATAATTTAACAAGATTTAGGGGATTAAATTCAGTGTTAAAAAATTAGTGAGCTAACCATTTGAATAAATATATTGCTTACTTTTAAGCAGAACTAAAAATGTATAAACAGCAATTTTCTTGTGATTGGAATAGGAGCATTGGCTTATAATTTCTTATCTTGAGACTTCCCATCTGGTCGGTCTTGGAAATAATTTTTTTCTTTCTTTCCCCAGCAATAACTAGCAATTAGAGTTTCAGAAATGCCAATTTTAATCAAAACTCTTATTTCCAAAATAGAAAAACTTACATGAACTATATAAAGCCTCTTCATTTTATTCAATTGACTGTTTTGAAAAAGTAATTTAAATAATTCGGAGCCAGAATTAAGATGTTACAGAAATGTTAAGAAAATAGTCTTTCCAAATTATGGTCATTTTTACTCTTACCATGGTATAGTAATTTCACTGGCATTAATGTTTACACCCTCCAGATAGCAACTGTATAGCAGCTAGTTCATATGAAGCAGGTTTTCTCAACTTTAGCACTATTGACGTTTTGGATTGGCTAATTCATTGTTGTGGGGGTTGTCCTGTGCAACATCCTGGCCTCTACCCTCTAGATGACAGTAGCACCAACTGTCCCCCATTTCCCTCCACTCTGGGATAACAGTAAATATCTCCAGATGTTGACTAGTCCCCAGGCTAGGGAGCAAAGTCACTCCAGGTTGATAATCAATGATGTAGAATAAGACCGTGGCAATTTCTTCCTGTACAAGTATTAAAACATGAAAAAAATAAAAATAAAGTGTGTTGAATTTGAACATCTGGATAGTGTTTAGTAAGTGAAGTGTTAGTAGAGATAAAACAAATGAGCCTTGCTGATCTTCCAGTTTGGAGTGATTTTGGGGGCACTGAAAGAATATTCTTGCTCCCAAATTCTACTTGAATTTTCCAAATGGCCTGCTATAATATTGGAAGTTGGCACTCTTATTTGCTCCTTCTATTAAAATGTAAATATTCCTAAAAGGATCATTTTTTACATTAAAACTGAAACTTTAGTTTTCAGCTAAAAACTAGCATGTTTTAACGTATATCTACCTACCTTTTTCTTTATGAAAAGGTCCTTCAGGAAGAGAACCCTGAAGAAAATTTCCTCAGGAATTGAGAGCTGGTAGGTGTATGGGAAGCAAGCACCACGTCTGGGAAAAGGAAGGATGAAAGGGAGGTGGGAAGCACTAAAAAGATCCTTTAGACCACATTTTTAATGGGTCACCCTCAGTTGCTCTTGCCTTGTTTCAGTTTGTTTTTTCTACTACTCCCTGTATCTTTAAATCCCTGCCCCCCCCTCCTTTTTACATTAATCTAAAAATTTTTTTTAAGTTTGTTTGTTTTTGAGAGAGAGAAAGAGAGCATGGGCGAGTGCATGCCTGAGCATGAGGGGGTGGGGGAGAATCCCAAGCAGACCTCGAGCTGCCAGTGTAGAGCTCTACTTGCAGCTCAGACTCATGAACTGTGAGATCATGACCTGAGCCTAAATCCAGAGTGGATGCTTAACCTACTGAGCCACCCAGGTGTAGTACCGTCCCCCCCACCCCAAACTTTTTATACTGCAGCAAAGTCTGTAGTAGATTGTATGGTAGTTGTTTTTTAATGTACTTTCTTTGCCACTTTGTGTTGGGTATCCCAAGTTAATTTTGAAAAGTTAGGAATAAATGAAATCTAAAAGTCGACAGAAGGATTGACTACATTATCTAGCATCTAAACCTATCATCCATGCTGATAGAGATCTGAGCCAGGTGAAGCCTGTTTTCTTCCATTGTTGTCAAACACATCAGTGACTAGTAGTTTCAGGCCTATAAGGTGGCTGCCTGGACCTTCTAGCACCACTCAGTGGAGACCATAATGGATGGCCCTGCTTGTACAGTTCACAACATCTCATAAGTACGTGTTCAGGCTGATATTCAGCTAGAAAAAAACAAAAACAAAAACCAAAAAAACCCAAAAAACAAAACAAGCAAAACTCTCTAATGATTAAAATAACTCTCCATTTAAAGGAGCTTTCTAAAACATGGGAGAGACATGGATACCTGAAGGCCAGCATGCTGCAACTGATCCCAGGGTATTTGCATAAAAGTCTTAGTATAGCTCCCCACACTGAGCTTCCATGTAGCTCTAGGCTTTCAGTTTTTCATGCTGGGTATTTGTCTGGTTGGCTTTTTTTAGGGAATTACTGTATCATGGCACTTGGACCATGGCCAAACTACTAAGTATAGGTTCTGTGTATTTCTGTTTTTCCCATCCAGTGTCACTTGCCTCTTCATTTCCTGATTTCTTCCTAAAGTGAGGAGGCCAGAATACATCACAGATTACAGCTGGATTTAGACAACAGGCATCTGCTTTGCAGGAACTTGCACAGAGCCTGATTAATTTATGTAAACATTTTACTGCTCACTATGTAAGATTACAGATTCCTTGGGGCGCCTGGGTGGCTCAGTCGGTTAAGCGGTAAACTTCGGCTCAGGTCATGATCTCGCGGTTTGTGAGTTCGAGCCCCGTGTCGGGCTCTGTGCTGACAGCTCAGAGCCTGGAGCCTGCTTCAGATTCTGTGTCTCCCTCTCTCTGACCCTCCCCCGTTCATGCTCTGTCTCTCTCTGTCTCAAAAATAAATAAACGTTAAAAAAAATTAAAAAAAAAAAGATTATAGATTCCTTGACTAGTTACTGGTCTCATGTCTTCTAGTGGTTAATCCAACATGCTTTCAAAACTGAACATTGAAATAAAATATTCTCATTTGTTCACAAGTTTTTACTTTCAGGCTGTATAGTGTAACATTCTGCATTGACCTCACTGTTTTTTTTAGGTTCTTTGCCTCAAACTGGACTAAATGGTTCCTGTTTTTAGTTTTGACTTATACATACTATGTAAGCAGTTGTCTTAATATTATACCCCACTGGCAAGTTTCACATTATCCCTTTTGGCATAATTTTTCCAATCTAGCATTATGTTTTTACCTTTCGTCTCTCAGCTCAAGATTTTCCTACAAGATTTCGCGTAGACATAGGGTTTTTATTATTGATAATAATAGCAATAGTACATTAACACTGATGGCCATATGAGTGTTCACCTTTGAGTAATTTGCTCTAGCCTTTTTCCTCCTTAAAATATAAGTGTCTCTGAAAATGATTCCAATCCTGCTTTCAAATGTTGTTGCATGTTTCCCTTAAGGTTTTGTTTGTTTTTGCAATACTAGACATTTTCTATAGCATTTCTAACTCTAACAGATATGCGTGATTTCATAGAGTGAAAATTACAGACAAGGTGAAACACGGACTGAAAGTTTAAATTGTTCCAAAAGAATAAAATTCTTAAAGGATTTTAGGAACTCTAGGAAAAAAATCCTTAATGATTCTGAATTCATGTTATCCTTACTTAAGTTACCATTTATTCTTTATTGTTAGCTATCCTGGCCCCCATTTATTCAGACAGACATTTGTAAACTACTACCAACAGACAAAGGTGAGTAGAAATCCAGGGACAGGATATGAAAACTAATGTCCACATCCAGGACAGTAAGAATCATGCCACCCAGCTCTCCTTGGATTATAGTTCTCTGAACAAACACAGTTTAGAGAAACTTACTGCAGAAATTGTTTGGTGTTGTCAGCAAACAACCATGAGATACCGTAGACCAGAACAAGTGGTCTGTTACTGTCTTGAAACTCCATGGATTTTGCAGCAATTCCCTGAATTATATTACTGATAGAAAATACTTTAGTTAATAAGTTGTCAACCAAAGAACCATCCTATAAACATTTTATAAGGCAACATTAGATGGAAATATATTTGTTTTAAGATTTTGCACAAATCTGCGCAATTTAGTTCCTTTTGAGAAACTCCCACTTCAGGCTGTGTGTCTTACTGGAGTTGATGAATATAGTCACCAAAACCCTAAGGGGTAAAATGGCAGAAGCCCCAGAGCGCAGCCAGAGGATGGGAATCCAACATGGTGCCACCTGGGCCATCTCCTCACTGTTGGGGGCAGGGATGGCAGGGGGAGTTCATGGATTGGCTTGTACATTTCTTGAGGACAAAGACTACATACATCTAATTGACATATTTTTAGCAGAATTCAGAATGGTACCATGAATATCTTAGCACACGTTAATGACTGTGGGGCTTATTCCTTTTGCACTTTTTAAATCAAGGCACGTTCTGGAATACACTCCCAGAAGGAATAGTAATTGGGAATTTTCTGGGGAAGTGAGGACAGCACTGCAAAGGAAGAAAGAAAATCTGGTGCAGAGAGTTGCTTTAATGTGTAATTTGCCCAAGTGACAGAGGGTTAGATTCTGAATTACTTTCCTCTTTCTATTAAAAAAAAAAGTTGGGAGGGGGGATAAACAGTCTATTTTAGATTTTTGAGCATCAGGTATGAAGCATTAAAATGAATGGTCAAAGACATAATAAGTCAATCTAAGAATTTGTGATTAAAGGGGCACCTGGGTGACCCAGCTGGTTAAGCGTCTGACTCTTGGTTTCGGCTCAGGTCATGATCTTGTGGCTGTTGAGTTCGAGCCTTGTGTTGGGCTCTATGCTAACATCTTGGAGCTTGCTTGGGATCCTCCCTCTCCTTCTCTCTCTGCCCCTTCCCTGCTCTCTCTTTTTCTGTCTCTCCTTCTGTCTGTCTCCCTTTCTCTCAAATAAATAAATAAATAAATAAACTTAAAAAAAAAAAAGAATTTGTGATTAGTGATGGCACTGTCACTTTTCCTCCTCTCCTTTCCCTGGCATGGGGCGTAAGTTGGGAAGCATGTATGACTCTGGCTGCAGACTTTGGCCAAGACGAGAGCACCATTGATCCATGTGTGTTACTGCTAGAGAACAAGTTTTACCTGAGGCTGGAAAGGGTCCCATGAGGAGACTGCCTCTGCCTCTCGTATCTTCAGCTGGTCCTTTGAGTCCCACAGGGAAGCTGGTCCTCTCCTGGGCCCTTGTACTGAGTAGTCAGGTGATCTGGGAAGGCTGCCCCGAATGGCCAGCAGTGGACACTCGGAGAACTGAGCCCCAGCCATGACAACTTTGATTTCCTGAGAGGCTTTATCTAATTATTTCTTATACTACCTTGAAAGAGAAATGAAGTGCCAGAAAGTATCAACATGGAAACGAACACCTTAATCGGGGGGAGACCTTGGAAACTCTAAAGGTTTCAGTTATCACACATCATGAGAGCTGGGTGTGGCTTGGGAGATAATATCCTGGGAGTGCATCTGGCACTGGAAAGCAGTTTAGGGGAAACCTTCGCCTAACAATTCTTCTATATCTGGCAGATGAACTTGGTTGTGCTATAACTGTGGACTGTTCTCCCATTCACCTTTCTCCTACCTCAGTACCCCCCTCACCCACACACACCCAGAAATGTTCACTTTGTTTCACTCTTGGCTCAGCATTTGGCACATTTTTTCTGGAAACCCTCTTCTCATTTTGGTTTTAGTGCCACCATTCTCTCCTGACCTTGAGTCTTTGCTCCTTCTGGATCCCCTCAGTGCTTCCTGTCCTCTCCTTGGCCCTTAACTTGTACTGCTTGGTTCAGAGGTCTTTCCTTGCCCTCTCCTGGGTGAATGCCAGTCTTCTTTACCTCTTCCTCCTTAGCCTAATGTGTTTAATACTTTGTCTTCCTCCAATCATACTCCAGTGTTCCCCAAAGTCCAGTTCTTATGCAAGGGCCCCCTGGTCTTCAGGAATGAATCCTGTGAGAAAATAATTTGCTAAGTCATTCTGCCAGCTTTTATTAAATAACCGATTTGCGAGAATACTGTACCAAACTGTGGGGAGATAGGGGATGTACATCCCTCATGGTGGGGAGATTGTAGGCTACCTCAAGACAGGACACAAAGTGGCTTGAATGAAAACAGCAGATTAGGGGGATTTGGATAGTGTCTATTACAAATTAGTAAAGACAGGTAGGGGCTCACAAAATCCATCAAAGTCAACCCTAGGCAAGATGTGTTAGAAAAAGCTTTGCTGAAGATGTGCAACCTGACCCAGATTTCCACGAAAGAATTGGGAACAACTTGATGGAAAGGCTAGAGCAGAGAACTCCAGGCAGACAAACTCAGAGGGAAGGCTCAGCCTGAATCTTCCCACTTGTCTGTATGTGCAAGAGTCCCACATTTTTCTGTTTGGCTTTGTGTGCATGGTGTATCCCATGGAGGCATGGAGTCTGGCTTGCTTAACGGAATTCTCTCCAACAATCTGGTAATCCTGCCCGAACTTTCCCATAAGAGCATCTCCTGTCTTCTAGCTTCTCCCGTGATACAGTCAGCAATGTGTGTTCTCTCCCACCTGGGCTTTTGTTCTCCTGTTTGGGGAAGCCCACAGCGATGCACTGTAGCTGAAAGCCAGACACAAGCAGCAGATCCCAGTTTGTCATGTTTTCTCTTTAAATGTACCAAATGTATGAAGTGGACTTTTGGTAGTAGTGCAGTTTTCTTGCTCTAAAACTAAAACAGAGAATTTTCTGCCTAAGTGAACAGGATTAGTGAAAATGAATTTTCCGTTTAGCCATAGTCTCACTGTATGTTTTTAGTCCATCATAAAGAATGTAGGAAGCCTGGAGGATGCAGATATTTTTACCTTGGCCCTTTGGCATCCAGCTTCTAATTATTTAATTTGCAAAGTACGCTGAATACTGCAATGTTTATTTTATCTGCAAAGACAAATCTTCTTGATACTTCTTACTGGTTGTGGAATTTTTAGCTTAGCAGGTGACTTTTTTAGCATGGTAGAATCACATTGGCATAGCCAGAAATACTGTTGGTGGGGATAATAGATTTATATAGCATCTGACTTCTAGTGTTTCCAGATGTAGGATTTGGGGCTCTGCTTAGATTTCGCAGAAGGAGTGGAGGTAAGGAGGATGCAGGGACGTGGATAAAACAGAAATCATTTTGTACAGCGTAGGTACTGAAAAAGATGCTCAGAGTGCAAAGTAAAGCTCTTGGTGGGCTTTTCAAAGTTAATGATTTTACTCATACCAAGTTGCTTTAAAATAAAGAGGTGGTCCTTGGGTGCAGCAACTCCCTGGGAGTCAGAAGAAAGATGAAGTGATGGTATATATCAGTAAGAAAAAGTAAGGAATAATTCTGTTTTACAATTGTGATTCATAGTCTGGTAGTTCTATTCTCTAATAACAGCATGGACTTAGAAATTTTATTCCTTAAATTGTTTAGATAGTCTCAGCGACAATAGTTTTTCCCATTTACATGCTTCATTTGCCAGGTACCACTGGGAAATGAAATTCTCCTCACAAGAACATTTATTAGAAAATCCATTAAAAACAAGAAAATCCACCATTGATTTGGTCATTCATTCATTCATTCGTTCATTCATCCAACAAAGCTGTATGAACCCACCCATGTGTTAGGTACTCTTCTATGGGCAAGAGTCCTATTTGCGTAGAACTTACATTCTAGAAGAGAGAAATAGACAAAGAAAGAAAACAAAGGAACAAGATAATTTCAAAACACCCTGAGTACTGAGATAAAGATCACATAGTGACTATGACTGGACAACTGCCTTAGTCTGGAAACTGAGAGAAACTCTCTTGGTGAATGTAGCTTTTGAGAGGGACATGAAGGATAAGAAGGAGCCAGGAATCCTAAGATCTGGGTAAAACATTCCTGGCAGAGGTTCTAGGCTGGAATAAGCTTGGTAGTTTGTATAAACTAGTTTTGGAGTATACTTCTGTAGTGTACATTAAATATAGTTTTTTATTAACAATTCTTACCTCCTGTCCTTCAGACCCTCTGTCTTTTCCTGGTGATGGTCTTATTCTGTTGACCATCTCAGTGGGTCATCCTCAGAGAAGCCCTCCATCCCTTCTTGGTATAGCCTAGGAAGAAACAAAGCAGTCCCAGATAGACAGGTTTATAAATTGACAGACTCAGTTTATACACACATTACAAAAAGAGCTGAGGAAGCAAAGAGGAAGCTATGGGTTCTTAGAGTGCTAACCTGTGTGGGTCCCATTCCTTTCTCCTTGCCTGGATTTTAAACTTCAGCACTGAGGTATGGGTCTACATGTTTGGAGTCAACATTTCCTACCTCCTGTGTCCTCCATCTTCTCATGCCAATTTCTTTAGCCAGGCATTTTCCTTTGCTAGTTTTTAGACGAAATGACTTACTTCTGGTTCTTCATCCCAGCTGGTTAATAGTTAAGATGAGTAGAGCCATACAAGCTGCTTCTGTTTCATTACACCATGCACTTGGACTATAAGTAGACATAGTTTTGAGTACATGTAGATTCTGTCCCAGATTTTTCTTCTCTTCTGGTTTGTTAAGGGGCTGTTACCATGAAAGATATTTAAAAGGACCTGGTGACTTGATGAGTGTCATATTTTAATCCATAGAAAGTGAGAAAATTTATTCCAAAATTCACTGGCATTTTCTGGTGAAATGTTAGTGGATGAAAGCTATTCGGAAGTATTTCCAAGACCTTTGATACGTGGTAAACATTTGGGCGTTGCCTGCAACTAAGGTTTCTTCAATATTTTAAAAAGCAATCAAAAGTTTTCTGCTCTGGGGTGCCTGGGTGGCTCAGTCAGTTAAGCATCTGACTTCGGCTCAGGTCATGATCTCACAGTTTGTGAGTTTGGGCCCTGCATCGGGCTCTGTGCTGACAGCTCCGAGCCTGGAACCTGCTTCAGATTCTATATCTCCCTCTCTCTCTCTGTCCCTCTCCCGCTGGCACTCTGTGTGCATCTCTCTCGAAAATAAACATTAAAAAAAATTTAAAAAGAAAAGTTTCCTGCTTTGTTCAGATGCTAATGTATAATGTAGTTGTAATGCTGATACCCCTGGACCTGACTCCTCTTGATGGTGCTGCCAGAATATCTGACAGTTGCGATAAAAGAATGAATTGATCAAGGAGGTGTGTATATGTGAGTCAATGAAGATAAATGATCTTTTACTGTGAAAATAGTACCTAGTCACTATTTCACAACTGAAAATCCCCCTCTCTTTCACACTCACTAGTCAGGCTTCTCTTCTATTTAATATTTAAAATAAAATAGTTTAGCTCTCCAGGGGCCTTGGGACTTCCCCGGTGCTACAGGTTGTGATGTGCCTTTTCACACATTAGGGCTGGGGAAACCCCACACTGGGCAAAGGGCCAATTTTAGACCTAGCAGCTCATTAAGGGGATTCAGAATCTAAGGAGCTACAGAGAGACAATTAGAGGAAGGAGAGAAATACAGGGAAACAATACCTGAAGCTGGCACTTTGGCCAAGTTAACAGTTATCTTAATATCTTAGAGGCATGGGGATTGGTGAATGAGGCCATGTGCAGATTGGGAAAAGATACTAGTTTGGATATGTAAAGGGAATTTCATGGGTAACAATCTTTGGGAGAAGATAAGGCCATTTATTTTAAATGACTCAAAGAGATGGTATATGAGCTGTGAGAGAAAATCATTCTCAAAACCTCATGGTCACAGCACTTAGGAACAAAAACCAGCTCTAACTATGGAAGGGGCTCTTGGAAAACATCTGGTTTATCCTCTGACTCCAGGTGCAGGAACATCTTTCAGGAGCTCCCTAACTGATGGTCACCTGACTTCCATCTGGCCCTTGTGGTTCTGGAGTGCCTATTGCTGGACATACATGGGTGACACAGCCATTCCTTGGCTGGCTAATACACTTGGCAAGAAAGTTCTCATGTCAAGATGAGATTCCCTTCTTCTTTTCTGCAGCCAGAGTTCTTCCTTTGACATACTACATGTCTTCTCTCCTTTTCTCATGACTTATTCCAAGAATTTGAGGTCAATTAACCATCTTATAACTTCTAAGTTTTCTCTTCTGCATGCTAAGCATGTCAGATGCTTCAGCTGTTTTCATGTTTATAGCTCTCATTGTTCTAGTCATCCTTTTCTAGACTCATTTAGTTTGTGGAGGTCCTTCATGAAACCTGGGGCGGGGAGTAGAACATAATCCTCTGGATAGGGTCACTTCAGGTGAAGACTATTTGTCTTTTTATGGCACAGGATGTGGTTTATCTTGGTAAATGCGCCATGCCAGCTTGAGAAGAATGTGTATATTGCTGTTGTTGGATGAAGTGGTCTATAGGTGTCTGTTATATCCAGTTGATTGATGATGCTATTGAGTTCAACTATGTCCTTAACTGATTTTCTATCTGCTGGACCTGTCCATTTCTGATAGAGGGGTGTTGAAGTCTTTGAGAGTGGTTTCATCTGTTTCTCTGTGCAGTTATGTGTTTTTGCCTTATGTAGTTTGATGCTGTATTGTTAGGCACATACATGTTAAAGATTGTTATGTCTTCTTGGAGAATTGATCCTTTTGTCATATGTAATGCCCCTCTGTATCCCTGACTACTTTCCTTGCTTTGAAGTCTACTCTGTCTGAAATTAACATAGCTACTTCTGCTATCTTTTGATTAGTGACAGCATGTATATTTTTATCTATCCATATACTTGGAATCTATATGTTTTTATATTTAAGGTGGGTTTCTTGTAGACAACATATAGTTGGGTTTTGTGTTTAAGCCATTCTGATAATCTCCTTTAATTGGTACATTTAGACCACTGATGTTTAAAGTGATTATTGATATATTTGGATTAATGTCTACCATAGTTGTTACTATTTTTTATTTCTTGCCCTAATCTTTGTTCCTATTTTTGTCTTCTACTCTTTTTCTGCTTTTTGTGGTTAAAATTGAGCATTTTATAGAATTTCATTTTATGTCCTTTATTAGCATTTCATTTATACTTCTTATTTTAGTAATTGCCTTACAGATTCCAGTATACATATACCCCAACTGAAGTCCACTTTCAAATAATGCTATACCACTTCACAGGTAGTGTGACTACCTTACAATAGCAAAAGAATCCAAATTCCTCCCTCTCATTCCTTATACATTGGATACATAAGCATACATAATTGAATATATTGTTGCTAATAATAATTATTATAATTAATATATTATTATTTTGAATAAACTGTTATCTGTTAGATCAGTGAAGAATAAAAAAATAAAAGTTCTTATATTATCTTCACATTTCTTTTTTGATGTTCTTCGTTTCTTTGTATAGATAGATCTGAGTGACCTATATATTTTCCTTCTCTCTAAAGAACTTCATTTAATATTTCCTGAAATGCAGCCATGACTTACTGGCAAAAAATTTCCTCAATTTTTGTTTTTCTGAGAAGGTCTTTTTCTCTCCTTCATTTCTCCCATCCAAGTACTTACCAGGGCCGACCCTGCTTAGCTTCTGAGATCAGACGAGATCGGGCACGTTCAGGGTGGTATGGCCGTAGACACTCTCCTTCATTTCTGAGAGATAATTTCACAGGGTACGAGGTTCTAGGTTGGTTGTATTGTTCTCTCAATATTTTAAATATGTTACTCCACTCTCTTGTTGCTTGTGTGGTTTCTGAGGAGAAGTTGGGTGTAATTCTTATCTTTTTTCCTCTATAGGTAAGGTGCTTTTCCCCTCTAGCTTCTTTCAGAATTTTTCTTTATCTTTTATTTTCTATAGTTTTAAAATTATATGACTGTGTGTTGAGTTTGGTTTTTTTTTCTCATTTTTTTTTCTGTTTGAAATTTATCCTGCTTAGGGTTCTTTGAGCTTTCGGGGTCTGTGGTTTCATGTCTGACATTAATTTGGGTAACGTTCTGTCATTATTGTTCCAAGTATTTCTTCTCTTTCTTTCTTTCATCTCCTTCTAGTATTCCCATCACAAATTTATTACACAGTTTTCGTTGTCTCCCAGCCCTTGGAAATTCTGTCCCCCCTCCCCACCACCAGTTTTGGAGGTTTCTTTCTCTCTCTCTCTCTTTTTTGAGAGAGCGAGAGAGAATCTTAAGCAGACTCCCTGCTTAGTGTGGATGCCCAACACGGGGCTTGATCCCATGACACTGGGATTATGACCTAAGCCAAAATCAAGAGTTGGATGTTTAACTGACAGAGCCACTCAAAGTGCCCCTGGAGGTTCTATTAAGATATCCTCAAGCTTATGGGGCACCTGGGTGGCTCTGTCAGTTAAGCATCCACCTCTTGATTTTAAGTCAGTTAAGTGTCTGACTTCAGTTCAGGTCATGATCTCATAGTTTGTTGGTTCAAGGCCACGTCAGGATCTGTGCTCACAGCTCAGAACATGGAGCCTGCTTCGGATTCTATGTCTCCCTCTCCCTCTGCTCCTTCCTCACATGTGCTGTGTCTCTCTGTGTCTCTCAAAAATAAACAAACGTTAAAAAAAATTTTTAAAAAGATATCCTCAAGCTTAGAGATTCTTTCCTCAGCCATGTCCCGTCTACTAATAAGCCCATTGAAGACATTCTTTGTTTGTTACAGTGTTTTTGCTCTGAAGCATTTCTTTTTGGCTTTTAGGATTTCCACCTCTCTTCTTAAACTGCCCATCTATTCTTACATGCAATCTACTTTATCTAGCATATCTCTTAGCATATTAATCATGGTTGTTTTAAATTCCTGGTCTGATAATTCCAACATCCCTGCATGGTTCTGATGCTTACCTTTATTTCTTCAAATTATTATTATTATTTTTTTTTTTTTTTGCCTTTTAGTATGCCTTGGAATTTTTTCTTGGTAGCTGCACATGATATACAGGGTCAAAGAAACTGCTGTAAATAGGCCTTAGTAATGTGGTGAAGTGTAGGGAGAGGGGAAGTGATCTGTAGAGAGATTAGGTCTCAGTCTTCTAGTGAGCCCATGCTTCTAGACAGTGAACGTCAGAAGTGTTTCTCAGTTTCTTCCTATCCCCTTAGGTGGGATAGGATGACTAGAGTAGGCTAGAATTGGGTATTTTCCCCCAGATCAGTGAAACTTGGATAATAATCCATAAGGTTAGGCTCTGGTTGACTAGTTTCTCCTGAGCGCTGGCCTTATTAAGAAGCACAGTGTGCTCTGGTGTATTTCTGAATGGTTCCTTTCCTCCTCTCTCTCTCTCTCTCTCTCTCCAGTCCTGGGACAGTGGTTTATCCTATGTCCTCCTACCTCTTAATGATCCAAGAAGAGTTGTTGATTTTTCAGTCTGTTCATCTTTTTCCTTATTGTTAGGATGGAGTGATGACTTCTAAGCTCCTTACATATGGAATCAGAAACTGGAAGTTTATTTGCCTTTTTAGATACCAATACTGCCCTAGTGGCTTATATTGAACTTGTCAAGTAAGACTTACTTTATATTGAATGTGTCAAGTAAGACTTACTTGCTGTTGTTATTTATTTGTTAATTTGTTTTAATATAAACTATTATAAGCCAGCTTTTCATACTATATCTGCAATTAAAAATTATTGTGTTCATATTTTATTGTGTACATATATGTACATATATGTATTTATGTATTATGTACATATATGTATTAAATATATGTTAATATATACATATATTTAATATATATAACGTATGATGTTGAATTCTAGGTCAATTTTTAAGTTTCCCTTTTTAGCATTATGAAGTGCAGATTTGATAAACATGTTTGCTATTTCTACCCCAAGTCATTAATATAGCTGTGTCGATGGGAGGCATGCAGCACACAACAGGTGATATTCAGTCCTTTATTTGCTATGGCTGTTAAACCACCCAACTCTTTTATATCCTCCGGGATGTCACCAGCATGCTGCTATATTTTTCCAACTTGTCTACAAGGCTATCACTAGTAGTGTTAAAATGCTTTTTGTGGAGTGAAGATACATGGTCTCTGTGGTGTTTCTCGGTCTAATTGTTTATTAAAGATGGAATTTGTTGTGACTTTGTGGATTCTATTGGTCCTTTTCTGAGCCAAATTCCTTTAGTGACCATAACTTGATTTTTTAAATGTTCTAAGAAAACATCAGGACATAACCCAAGTTATTATCTTGATTTCCCCATTATGCTTAGTTTTATGATGGTAGGCAAGTCAATTTGTCTCCTTTACCTTCTGTTTTTTTTTTAAACCTGTAAAACTATAACCTTGATTATTTTTAGAATTTTATAATTTGGAGTCATCTGTTTAACACCCTGTTTTAGAATTTTTCTAGAAACCATGTAGTTTCTGGATTCCACATTTTCCTCTACTGTACCTTCCCTTTGAAATCAGAGGCTTTGATCTATTCCCAGTCTTTCTCCTTGATTTCTTAAATGTCACTGACTATGGTTCTCTGATTACATTTGGAATGCTTTTTACCTTTCTTTGTGTGTGTGTGGTGGGGGAGACACGTGGGAGATAATACTTCTCATTTAAGTTAGTATTTTCTAACATCTGTCTTAAACTTCAGTGCCCTCTTATTGTTGTTGTTGTTGTTGTTATTGTTGTTGTTTTAAAAGTTTTTATTTAAATTCCAGTTAGTACAGTGTTATATTAGTTTCAGCTGTACAATGTAGTGATTCAGCACTTCCATACATCACCCAGTGTTCCTCACAACAAATGCATTCTTAAATCCCCATCACTTGTTTAGCCCATCCCCCCATCCACCTCTGTAGTTAGAAGACTGTTTCCTGATTTGCCTCTCTGTCTCCTTTCTCCCCCTTTGCTTATTTGTTTTGTTTCTTAAATTCCACACATGAGTGAAATTTGTGTATGGTATTTGTCTTTCTCCGACTGACTTATTTTCTTTAGCATTATACTCTCTAGCTCCATCATGTCATTGCAAACGGCAAGATTCTGTTCTTTTTTATGGCTGAATAATACTCCATTGTATATATTCACCACATCTTCTTTATCCATTCATCAATCAGTGGACATTTTGGCTGTTTCCATAATTTGGCTACTACAGATTATGCTGCTATAAACATCAGGGTGCATGTGTCCTTTTGAATTAGTATTTTTGTATACTTTGGGCAAATACCTAGTAGTGCAATTGCTGGGTCATAGGGTAGTTCTATTTTTAACTTTCTGAGGAAACTCCATACTGTTTTTCAGAGTGGCTGCACCGGTTTGCATTCCCATCAACAGTGTACGGGTTCCCACTTTCTCCACATCCTCACCAACACCTGCGTTTCTTGTGTTGTTGATTTTAGCCATTCTGACAGGTGTGAGGTGATACCTCACTGTAGTTTCATTTTGCATTTCCCTGATGATGAGTGATATTGAGCATCTTTTCATGTGTCTGTTAGCCATCTGGATGCCTTCTTTTGAAAAGTGTCTGTCATATCTTCTGCCATTTTCTAATTGGATTATTCTTTTTTGGGGTGTTGAGTTTTATATATTCTTTCTAGGTTTTGGATACTAACCCTTTATCGGATATGTCATTTGCAAATATCTTCTCCCATTCCACAGGTTGCCTCATAGTTTTGTTGATTGTTTTCTTTGTTGTGCAGAAGCTTTTTATTTTGATATAGTCCCAATAATTTATTTTTGCTTTTGTTTCCCTTGCCTCAGAAGGCATATCAAGTAAGAAGTTTTGATGGCCAATGTCAAAAAGGTTACCGTCTGTGTTCTTTTCTAGGATTTTTATGGTTTCAGGTCACTTAGTACCCTCTTAATAGTAACTGCTTTATCTTTTCCCATTTGAAAATTGTTCTTTTTGGTGAATAGGTGAATGTAAAACAGCACTAACCTAAGTTGGTAAATGACCTCATTCACTAGAGTATATCTCAAAAGATTGTTGGCTACTTCAGTCTCCTCACAATTTCTCTAAACTCTGCCCACCCATCACCGAACAGAAGAAACAGTTAAATAATAAAGGTTCACTACTATTGAGGATATTCTAAAGAACTTGCTGAAGGCTCTGAAGGAAATGACAAAAGAGTCCTTCATGTTTTAAACAATAGCAACATCCTTAGGATAAATGTATACTTTCCAAACTGCCTACCTAGAACCCTTTCTAGGTTGAAAGGTTTTGTTATGTTTGTTTAAAAACCAGTGGTGTTGCTTTCCATTGATCTCCCAGAGCATCCTGAGCTACAGTCACTGACTCTGCTCTTTTACTTGGTCTGGAAAACAGCACTTGATTGCTAGGAGCAGGTTTAGTTTCCACACTGCTTTTGACTGAATCAGTTCTGACCTCAGTCATTTGATCTGAAGGTGTCACTGAACAGATTGGGCCTTAATTGGCTTCTTTGGGAACCAGTCCCTTCCCAGACTGCATGATTCTAGGTATCTTTGACAATGCAAATTCTCCTCATGGAAGAAGGAGTAAGTGAGGGGGCATTTTTATAGCAACCCTGAAATGGGGTTCAGAGAAGGCATGGTTGCGGATCATCAGAAGAGAGAGTGTAGGGGCGCCTGGGTGGCTCAGTCGGTTAAGCGTCCGACTTCGCTCAGGTCATGATCTCACGGTCTGTGAGTTCGAGCTCCGCGTCGGGCTCTGTGCTGACAGCTCAGAGCCTGGAGCCTGCTTCAGATTCTGTGTCTCCCTCTCTGTCTGACCCTCCCCCGTTCATGCTCTGTCTCTCTCTGTCTCAAAAATAAATAAACATTAAAAAAATTTTTTTTTAAAAAAGAGAGAGTGTAGCTCTGGGAGTCCTGGATATTAAGAACGATACATGATTTTCTTTTGCAAGATTTTCTTATATAACAAGCAGGCAGCTGTGCACCACAACTTTGTTTCTGGAAAAGAAAAAGTGTGTGTATCAGTTGATATTTTAGATACTTAACTACATTTGAAATCATTTCTATGAAAAGATAATTTATGATTAAACTGTTTAATAGAACCAAATACTTTTTTTCCAATTTTTTTCATCTCTCTATAAAATTTGTGCACAAGACATATAATATCTTAGTTTATAGGAATAAAAGCCCCAAGTTATAGTCATTTTTTTCAGGCAAATAACTTTTTTTTCAAACTATTTTATGATTTTCATAATTATTCTTCTTTAAGTTTCTGATGCTCCTTTGCCTGTGACTTTAGGAGCAGTATTGTGTGCCCTCTTACAATTAATGAGGGACATCCTTATAGGCAGTTGTGGGTGACTGAGGGGAAATAGAGAATCTTTAAGTGGTGAACCTGCAGAGCCTCAAAACCTTCTTTCACCACGACTGAGGTTGTATTTTCTGACCACGTGGATTTCAGAATATCTGGTTCTGCTAAGGCTGATCTAGCAGTGTGGAGTACCATGATAAATCAGCTTGAGCTTATCAAAGAGCTGCATAGTGTCCTAAAGATAACTGGGAATTGATAAGAGCTTGATGCTGCTGATGGCTAAATTAGCTTATTAATGTAAATTTAGAAACCGGGACACAATGCATATGAGTGACAATGCTTTGGGCTCACAAACTGTAAGTCTCTTAAATAAGGAGGGATTTATTATCTCACATAATAAAATGCTTAGAGGTAGGGCACTTTCAGGGTTGGTCAATTCAGTGTTTCAACAATGGTATCATGACACTAGTTCCTCTTTTGCTATTCTCAACATGTTGACCTTTTCCTAGATTTATTCCCTCATGGTTGCAAGATGGGTGCTAATGCTCCATGCATCCTATCGTCATCTATTTTCTTTGAAATGAAGAAAAGGACAATTTGTGTCTTATGAAGGAAGAAAACTTTTCCTAGAGGGTCCTTAGCAGACTTTTCCTCATGAATCATTGGCCAGAATTATGTTGCATCCTCATTCTTAAACCAATTCCTGATTTAGGCAGTAGAATTATTATGATTGGAGTAGATTAAGACTCACCCCTAGATATTAAAAGGGGCATCTTCATTGAGTATATGGTCACACAGAGGGTGATCAATAACAGGGTTTAATTAACAAAGGAGAACTGGGGCAAATTGTTGTGGGGTGGGCAACCAATATTATCTGTTACAAGTGCTTTCTCTTTGAACAGTATACCTCCTATCTCACTTAATAAAATGATTCTAGGACACCAGAAGTGAGAGGGTAATGCATTTTCTGCCATGCCATCATTGGAAATAATTTAGAAGAACTCTGCAAGGAAAATAGAAGTCTTATTTTTTGCTTCTCTGTAGCAGCAAAAAGAAAACCTTAATATTTTCATCAAGATGGAAAATAAAAATGAGGGAACACTTAAGACACTATTCTTTGACTACTCAGCTGCCGTTTTCACCTTCTTTGCTTTTTCCTCCTTGCTGATGAAACTTGACTTCTTCTGGAAGCATTGTACTGACTGACTGCTGGGGCTGAATCATGATTATCCAGGCTGATCACAGTACTCTCATAACCAAATGCACACATTTCCAGCTTGCCTCAGTGGCAGTAGTAGCCATATGATATAGTTCTGGTCAACAATTAGAAATCCAGTAGAGGTGAGGCTTCTAGGAAAGCTTTTGTGTCCTTGATAAGAAGGACAAGTGTTAGAAGAGGACTAACTGGGCCCTCCCCATCCCTCTTCTTCCTGCCATAAATGTAAATGGGATGTCAGGTGCTATAGCAACTCTTGACAAGATGGGATAGCAGTCATGGGGAAAAAACATCATGTTAGCAAACGGTAGAACACAAATATATATAAAAAAAGAAAAAATTCCGAGTCACAAGACCAAACCTGGAACTACCTACTTTCAAATTTCTGGTTATGTGAGATAACTTAACGGCCTTGTTGCTTAAATTACTAGAGTTGAGTATTCCGTTTCTTGCAACTTAATGCATACTAACTGGCACAAAAGAAGTGAAGAGTATCTTATGTCATTTCTACAGCTATCCTCTCACCTCTCTGCCCCCAACTCCCTTCCATGTTAGTTTTACTTTGACTCTGGCTTCCGACAGCCTCAATAACTTGCCCACAGCTATATAGCCCTTCAACTCCCTCTCATTCAGGTCACTTCGTTCTCATATACCTTTAACACTTTAGGATACTCTATTCTCTACTTCCTTTCTATATCCCTTCATGTTTTCTTTCCCAGTAAGATTTGAAACTCCTTCAGAAGAGACTCTGGGCCTCTTACTCTTTTGGTGTTAATTCCTGTACTCAGTGTAGAGGAGGGGGTTCTCAGTGACAGGGCAATGAATGAATACTGTGACTTTGCTTCTTTATCTCAGCCAGTAGTGAGGGAAGTAGGCAAACAACGTAAGAATATACAAACTTACCACCTTTTTGGTCTGTAAATTGGAAAGCAGAAACCCTGGAATATCCTGTGGAGATTATTTCAGGTTACATCTCTAATCCAAGGAAGTGGATGCTATTTGAATTTTGGTTACATATCAATATTTCTATTCTTTATGAACAATGTAGATGCAGGGTTCAGTCTGTAACCATCCTGTAATGGTTAGCTTGTAACAGCATTTTAGGGAAGAACCCGCAAGTATTTGAGTTCTAGTTGGCAAATGTGGAATAAGGGAACTTCTTAGTTTAAGGAAGATCTTCAATGGACATTGTTCCTTTGGGGGCGTTTGGATTGCTACAACGAAAAAATTCCCTTGCGTGAGTTTGTCAGTTTCAGGGGATTTTGGTCATGATTCAGTGAAGTGGAACTTTTCAGTTCAAATGGGAATCTCATGGCCTTTGTGTATCCTTGCTTATAGCCAGGGTGGCACCTTGTGAGTATTGATGCCCCTCACCAGCTTTGCACATGTCCCTGCTTATGGCACATGGCTCTCACTGGGTCACCTTTTCGTCCAAAGCCTCCATTGCCATTTATTTCGCTACAAGCACAAGTGCTTTCTGTGGCCATGAGATGTAACTCCAATACAGTGCTTTATACTGACGACTGTGGGTTTTCCTTAAGGTAACTGTGGGTGGCCCTTCCATTTATTTTCTTGCTTCCTTTTTGTTTCTGTAAATTCTGCCCTCCGCTTTCCCCTGAAGCACATGCTGTTCATGTAATCTGAATGGCCATTTAGAGGAAAGATCAGAAGTTTGTTGTTTCATTACCAACATAAATCAAAACTTTGTGTTCGCACTGCAATCCGAGTGAGTCCAGGAATAGCTTTGGGATTGCTAAGTGTCTGGAGAGCACTGACTACACAGACATGTTTTGAAGCTGGCTATAATAGTTTCTACAGCTGTTAACAGTTCATAGAAGAATGGCAGCATTATATATCAGTGTTTAAAATGTGCATAACTTGCATTGCACAGAAGTCAGATTGGGATAGAATCAGATTTTTTTCTGAATCTTGGCCAGGAAAGTCTTTAATAACTAGAGAAATTCTTTTCACTGCTGAAATCAACATGAAGGACATTGTGTTATTATAATTGCTTATAGCTCCCCATGAAAGTTGTCTTTGTATGAGTGGATGTACGGGCTGTACTGTTTTGTTTTTATTTATTCTGCATTCTTTATTCTAATGTCCTTTCCTTTTTCCTGACCAGAAAGATTGTTATTGAGCCCTTCACAAAGCTGAAATAATGCAGTGTGTTAAAAAAAATGCTAACAATTCAAAGAAGTTATAAAAATTTATAAGTTGGCTAAATGCTTGAGAAATTTCTGCATATTTTAATATAAATAGGTAATGCAAATATTTGTTCTTTGCATTGAGAGGTGAGTCTCTGTTTTCTGAAAGGCCCCGCTATTTAAATTAGATTTACTTTATTGTATTGAAATAAGGATAGTTTCCATTTTGAATGATGGTAAAGATTAAATATCATGGTTGTTATCAAATGCAAAAAAAATCCTTGATAAGCTAGATTTATTACTGCATCATGGGGTTAAAAAATTTCCAGAAATTGGTAGTAATTGCTTTATGATTAGAATTCCCATGATGGAAACTTGCTCAAGAATTTTCTTGAGATTTCCAAGTTGAGTCTGAGGTTTTGCATATGACAAGAACTATTTGGACCACCTCTGTACCCTGTCAGTTTCACTATTTCTTTAAAGACTTAAGTGACAGACTTAATTCAAGGTAGGAGTGGGAGAGATATCTTGGCAGAATATGTATAAATAAAGGAAAAGAAATTGAGTAAAAATTAGAAATCAAATTGTGAGAGAGCTCCCTCTAGAATGTCAAGATACACACATTTGGAATGACTATGGGTCAGAGATCCTTGCAGAAGGATTTGGATCTAAGGTCTAAGGCCTTCGATATTTCTGAGGTAGTATGCCAAGGCTCATCCAGTGGGAAGCCAGAGCCACCCTGGTGGCACCACACAGGGGAAAACCCACCTGGCAGAGTCAGTTTCCAGAGGTAAAGTTGAGATGCCTCAGGGATCAGGTTCCAGGCCTTGGATACTCAGCATCCTGGACACTGTGGGCTGCTCCTTCATGAGCCATGCAGGCTGTTGTGTCAACTTGAAGATCTGGGAAAAGCTCAGCACAAACCTTGAGGTTCCCTTTGAGAGTGCTGATGAATTCTCATACCTCACCTTTGTCAGCCCCTCATTTACCACCGAATGCTTGGGCAGATATCCATTGCGATGAGAGAGGGAGACAAGAAAATATGAAGGAAGGCTTCCAGGGTGAAGGCAGTGTCTCCCACAAACTTTACACACCAACCTCAGTTTTACCCGGGATTTGGCCATCCCCTCACATCTTCACACTTGTGGCATGCATCACCTGGGAAGCCAGCCTGCACCTTCCCTTTGGCCTCTTAGGCTTGTGGAAACTAAGGATACATCTGGAGGAGTTTACCTTTCCTTGGGAAAAGGAATTAAATTGATAATGTTTTCCAGGGAGAACTGCCATGAAATTTTATGAACTTCATGAAAATGCATGAAAACATTCCCAAACTAAGAGGCCCTGTGTGACTGAGAAATAAGATTAACGGCTAACATTTTGTGTTGGGTGCTTATGATGTGCCAGCACTGTATCGTCGTTTAAAAACAGAGATGCCAGTGGGTAGGAAATACAAATGTAGTTTGATGGAAGGTGGAGCCATAGGCCAAAGGTGAACTAGAAAATAAATAGGAAAAGTAGACTTAAGTCTGGGTTTCTCCAGACACTGAGAATCCTTGGTAAATACTTCCTCCTTACTTAAGCCTGGTTTGGTTACAAAATAAGAATAAAAACAGTCTGGAATATACAGTTCAGATTTCTCAGTTAGCAAATGGCTCTAGGGCAGTGATTTTGTTTTGTTTTGTTTTGTCTTTTTTTGTCTTTTCAGCATCAGTACTTACTGAGAAGTAAGTACTATGGGCTATCTCTCAAGGAAGATACACACACATATATGCATGCAAACGGTTACACACAACTTCTGGGGTTACCAGCTCCTGGAGTCAGTGTTAGGTTGGTAGAATGTAGCATCTGAAAAGTCTGGTAATAGGCAACACTTCTAGGTCCAGGCAGAGAGGATGGCTGGCAGGAAGTTCAGAGATAACCTAGTGGATTTTCCCAACCGTAGGAAGGGAGCAAACAACAAATTATATTTCATTGAGGTTGGAGCTGGTGCTGGGTATGTCTTCTTATAGGTGTCAAAGCCTAAGCATGGGGACTGAGATTTAAAGGTATAATGACGATATGGAGACTCTTGGACTACTGAGAAAGGAGCCAAGAGAAGGCATCTGGACTCATATAAGAAGAGAGTAACTAGGCCTGGGTTAGAAGGTGCAGGCCAGGTCACAAAGAAGCCCAATAACCAAAACTAGGGTTAGAGCTGATTTGAATGGGCTCAGGATTACTCAGCAAGATTTTCCCATCCATCAGGTAGGGCAGTGTGAGTCTGTCTCTGGGAATCTGGTGGGAAAGACAGAGCTAGGCAAAGACTGCTTAGTAGGTACCACTCTGGTTCAGTCTCTCATCAACGCGTTAGTAACTTGGCTAAGGGTATGGTGAATTATCATTTTCAAATCCTCATAACTCATTAACTCTGAAAATAGAGAATGTATTTTTGCACTTCTCTCATCTTGTGGATTTTGTCCACTTATATACAGTTACCTTTAAACCTGCCACTCCTGTACCATCAGCCAGTTCATTTCCAGTCTCACTGGGAGACCCCACTGATCTTCATCCTGTGGCCTTCCTCAGCAAAATAAAAAGTTGTCAGCATTTGTTAGTCCATCAAACATTTTTGGAATTTTACTGGTCTGTAAAATCTAAATATTGGGAAACTATTGTATTATAGTGTCCTAGATTGGGTAGAGTAGGTAGTCAAGAAATATTTATAGTTATGTTATATTGAATGAATGATTAAATGAAACATGAATTGTATCACATAAAAGTAAGGGCTTAAATATCCACTGCTTGCTTACCTTTCTTTGATATCTCTTGAAAGCTTATTGCTGAGGCAGGCTGAGTTCCACATATGCATGGCAAATTGGGCCATCTTGACTATTCAACAGAGTAGACAGTCTGTCTACTTAAGTGCTGGCAGTTTCTTTTATGACATTTAGTCTATAAAATAGTGCTGTTGTCTTTGGTAAAGTAGTGATTGTTTTCAGCTATTAGTTGCTGGAATTTTGAAGGAGAACATGCATAAAGAAAGAGACAATTTAGCTGATGGGGTAAAGAGGGACAGGAGAGACTCCCAGTTCTGACTCAATCTGGTGAGTGCTGTGTCATAGAGTGAATCTGTGGCCTAAATCATGGATATTTAGTAGCAATTAATGACACCGCTGTAGGAGCTTAAGTAAATTCTAGCTGAAATTTAAGATGTGAAATTCGAAAAGTCCTAAGTAAAATGAAGATTAGAGGAAACAAGTAATGAGATATGAGAGTCATAATTCTGGCACAAAGGTCAGGCCAAGTAGTGCAAGAGAGCTTTTGTGCTTCAATTGATGAGAGTTGTCTTCTTCAAATTAGATTAAAATTATAAAGGGGAGGCTTTTCTTGCTTTTGATGGCTGTATTTAGCAAGAGATTAGTTGCTTAAATTTACCCTTTTGTCCAATAAAAAGAAACACAATGTAACTTGAAGTCTAAATCAATGTAATTTAAAATATAATTATGTGTGTATGGGAATGTCCATGGTAAATTAGATGAATGTGGTTTTGAAGAAGGAATAGGAATCTAAGGATTGAAGAGATTCTTGTCAAATAGAAATCGATAAGTAAACAAATTTTCTCATTAAAAAAATGGAGCTCCACATTTCTGAGATAAATGATAATGTAAAAGTGACTGAAAAGAATATAGCACGGCTTGTAGAGATTCATAATGCTTTTAAGTGGCTGGGTGTGTGTGTGTGTGTGTGTGTGTGTGTGTGTGTGTGTGTGTGAGACAAAGCACAGGGTAGTAAGAAAAGAAGAAACAATGAGAGACAGAGGAAGGAGATCCGTTGGCTAGGGGTGATCCTCCTAATTTTTCTCTGCTTCTTCATTAGCACTCTGACTTCTCACCGCCTTTCGATGCCAACACTTTCTGCCTAGGTGAGCACTCAGTTACTTCGAAAATGGATGAAACACTTTAATCTTGCTTTCTTCTTTACAATGGTTAAGGGTGTGGATCAGGACAGAGGGAAAGAATGAGATGGAATTTCAACGTGGGCCTTGGGAAATGGCAAAGTTTATGTGAGGTGGATGTGATACCAATAAAGGAAGGATAGAAATAAATATTTCTAGAAGTTCTGAAGGAGAGATTACCTTCATGGGCAGCCAGGCAAGTAAGTCTTCAGAGAAGAAGTGACATTGAAACTGGGTGTGGAAGGATGGGTAAGGTTTCGAAAGGCATGGCTGGAAGAACATTCCAGGAAGAGAAAAATGGGCCAGACAAAGGTGTCATGGCAAAAAATACAAACCTGTTCCAGGAATGATATGTGATTCAGTGTAGCTGGAATGATAAAATGGGTGTAGAGGTAGAAGGCAGGTTATAAGAGACCATGAATGCCAGGTTAAGATTTTAGTTGGTATGTAAGTAAACTCCTCACACAACTCACCAATATGAATGTCCATCTCCTAAAATTTCTGGTTGATAAGGATTGATTTTTTATCAACAAATATTTTCTTAAAGAAGAGGCACGATTGTACTTTGCTAAACCTTCTGAAAGAAGAGGCACAACTGTACTTTGCTAAACCATCTTTTAGTGTCTTAAAGGCAGGAGCTTGGCCAAGTTAACCTAAGCCTGGATTATATATGAGGTTCAGATTATCACAGAGCACTTTGGGATTCTAAGATGTTGTGTGGGGTGTTTTTTTTTTTCTTGTTTTTAAGATTTATTCATCTTTATCATGTGGTCACTTACAGGGTAGATGTGGCAGATTGCATTTTCCATAAATGACCAAATCAAGTTCTGTCATCCCACACAATCTTATTACATAGTTATCTTGACTTTCCTCTTGTCAGGTGGTGGGATCGTGTTCTCCTCCCTAGGCTGGGTCATAAAAAGCCAAGCAGCTTCCTCCTAGTTTTCTTTGGATGTTTGCCTTTGGAACTGTAAACCTCAGTGGAGGAAGTCAAGGGTCTCCATGCTGTGAGGAAGCCCAGGTCACTTCTGGTTGGCAGTCAACATCAGCCACCAGAAATGTGAGTGAAAAATGTCTCCAGATGATTCTTGGTCCTTGAAGTTAAATCACTCCAAGCCTAGAAGTCCTTCTTGCTGAGGTCCCAGATGTCAAAGAGCAGAATAAATCACCCCCACTCTGCCCTTTCCAAATTCCTGGCACACAGAATCAGTAAGCATAATAAAATGGTTATTGTATGAAGCTAGGTTGGGGTAATTTGTTTGCTGTGGTAGTAACTAGAACATTAAGAAGAAAATTAACAGTAAGCACTGATGACCTTTTGCAGTTATCTCTCTGTTCAGCATGATCATTGTTGTAAAGAAGGGAGGGAGGGAATTATCATTTTTTAGAGGGCCTTTTCAGGTGATTTACATATATTATCTCGTTTGATCTTCCTCATGACATTGTGAAATTAACATTATCAACTCTATTGTATAGAGAACCAAGGCTCAGAGAGGTTAAATGATTTCCCTAAGGTCACACAACTAGAAAGCAAACCTAATTTTTGTGGCTCTATAGTTCAAAGGATTTCCCCAACCACATGAGTCTTCCCTAGGCTGGGTGGGGGCCACTGCAGTATCATATGAACAGTGAATTCTTCTGCCTAACTTACCTCTCCATCAGATGGCACCCTTGATGAGCACCAGGGCCAGGAGCTGTGAGGGAGATGAAAAGAGAGACACGGCCCCTGCCTTTGTAGCAGTGATAAGTATTTTGGTGACTAGTCAGCTGTAAGTCCTATGGGAAGATACAAGCAACACAAGGCAGTATCTGATGCAGTTCTGTGAACCTTCACAGAGGGAAGGGGTCACTTTGGAGTCTTGGGCAAGTAAGTGGCCTCCTGGTGATCTTCTTTCTAACTGGCCAAAGTAGGAGGGACCATATCTCCCACTTCTCCCAGACAGTTTTGTTTTGTGCTTGTTGTCCCAGGGAAATTATTAATAGCACCTCTTTTTAGTGTCACAGATATCCTGTTTTGGACGATAAATTGCATGGTCACCTTCAAATTGAACTTTTTTAAGGTAATAGGGTGAAACACTATTGAAGTGGCATGAAGGCAGTAACTAATGGCCCCAAACAAGTAGCAGAGTGTGTTATTTTAATGAAAAAACTTGTCCATTCACTGTAGAGCAAAAGAGCCAATTCGTGATTTTGTTCAACTAAGTGAATGTTTATTGGGCGTCAACTGTGTGCCATAATTAAAAATGAATTGACAAAAACAAACAATAAAATCTCACCAACCAACCAAACAAACAACCACAATTGAATTGGTCATCTAAATTGACCTAATTGGTTTGTGTCTGGCCAAAATGGCAAGGACAATCTATATCTCTTTTGAGGAAAATGAAGGTAAATAAATCTAGTATAAGGACCAGGCTATACATCTGAAAGTGTGGGCATTTGCTTGGAGTAGGAGATGAGGATTGGGGAAGAGAGCTTAAAATACAGATTCTGGGTCTCTATCCCAGACCCCAAAATCATTCTCAGAAAATGGACCCATATCTTGGCATATTTAGCAAGTTGCCCAGGAAATTCTGCTGTACCCTAAAGTTTGAAGATACCTGGGATTAGATACTTAGTATCAAGGAAACACTAAGGCCCTAGATAAAGTTCATTATTTGGAGAATGTTGTTAGTTTGATTTAAAGTCACACATACATTCAGAACTTGGACCAGTGGACTGATCCCAGGGGTAGAATTAATCTCAGTCAGCACTGTGAAAAGAATATGAAGCTAGTCTTAATTCCAAACCACGTCCCCATGTTCTAAACCCACCCATGAGGATGGGGAAAGGGTTGCATCATATTACAAGAAAAGGGGATATGTTTAAACATCAATATTTTTTTATTACCTCTGTCATTGGGATTAATCCCATAATAGATTTGCTTACTACTCTCTAAGTAGTTTAGGAGCTGCAGAAAATGAGTTGTGTTGATCTGAGTTTGGCCCATTTTGACCAATTCTAACAAAATGAACAAAGGGGAGAGAGGTACAAATGGTGCCCTGCAATTCAATGTGGTAAAGATTGCATAGGTCACTTTCTGAGGATATTTGTGCCTGTGTAAACAGAACTTCACAATGGAGTGGAAGAGCTGGGATGTTAGAGTTGAAATGGAGCTTTGAGTTCATCAACCCAACCTTCTTATATATGGATAAACTGAGGCCCAGAGAAAGGAAGTGGCTGGATAAATCCCAGCTCTGCTGCTCCCTCTCTGTGTATTCTTGGACATGTCACTTGCTTGTCATTTGTCATAATGATGCTGACTTTTTGTAGCTTTGGGGAGGAGTAAATGAAATGAGAGCATGCACAGGACGTGTTGAGCACACCGCTTGACACTCCTCGTTGACGTGCTGTTTACCGTTATTATTAGCTACAGTCATAGAGCTGGTTAATGACAGAGCCAGGCCCAGGCCCCAACTTTCCGACTCCACATTTTCTGTGGTGTCCGTGGGGTTCCAGAGATCAAGCACATGAGATACCTGTGTGTTTCCACGTTGTCAAATGCTATTTTAAGACCTTTCAGAAGGGCCCCGGGACAATGAGCTCTGGCTGGATGCCTCCAGCCGGACAGTCTGTTCTCAGGGGCGTGTGGCTTCTGTGCTCTGGCTGGCCATCTGTCTGTGCCCCGCAGGGCCCGGCACTACTGGCTCCTCACTGCTCCTAAACCACATGGTGGTGTGAAAGGGAGACTGAGGCCACAGTTGCCAGACCCACTTTGTAGGGGAACACTCCTCAATTGTGAGAAAATCAGGAGGCCTGGGAAATGTAGGGGTAAAGTGTGAGTGTTATGAAGGCACACTGCCTCGTTCTACCACTTACTGACAATGGGGCTTGAATAAGTTACTTGCCCTTGGGAAAAATCCTCAGTTTCCTCATCTGTAAAATCTACAACAAGCCTACTTCACAGGGTTGTTGTGAGGGTCAGTGAGGAGATTCACACACATCAAAAAACCTGGCCCACAGTCTACAAGTAATGGCTTTTGGTTAACTTTTAATGATGTTTCATGAATTTAGAGCATAATTAGGATATAGAGAACTTCTCAAGGGAGGGGACAAAAATCAGAACAGAGAATTTTCATTTGTAATGAGTAATGCAATAGGATTTTGAATATCATAGAAAGGTAAGGCTGAAATTGAGAATTGGTTGAAAATATTGTATAGCCATTGGTGGGCAAGTTAAAAAAAAGTTGGCAGTAGCTTTGCAAAGGAAAAATTGGAAGTGCTTTCCATACTTCACTGCTTTGTGAGGTTCTCCCCATCCCCCCATATGCCTACTTCTCCTCAGGGATGGTTATGGCTATTTAAGAAATTGGTGTAAAAATAAATTTGCCGGAAGTTTCTATCCGTGTTTATTAGCCCACAATGTACTCTGAAAGTACATTGTACTTTGCACAATGAACTTTGAAAGAACTTTTAATTAACAATAAATTATATCGGTAGAATTTATTATTAGCATTTATACTATTTTATTTATTTATTTTTATTTTTTTAATATGAAATTTATTGTCAAATTGGTTTCCATACAGCCCCAGTGCTCATCCCAACAGGTGCCCTCCTCAGTACCCATCACCCACCCACCCCTCCCTCCCACCCCCCATAAACCCTCAGTTTGTTCTCAGTTTTTAAGAGTCTCTTATGTTTTAGCTCCCTCCCTCTCTAACCATTTTTTTTCCTTCCCCTCCCCCATGGTCTTCTGTTAAGTTTCTCAGGATCCACATAGGAGTGAAAATATATGGAATCTGTCCTTCTCTGTATGACTTATTTCACTTAGCATAACACTCTCCAGTTCCATCCATGTTGCTACAAAAGGTCATATTTCATTCTTTCTCATTGCCATGTAGTATTCCATTGTGTATATAGACCACAATTTCTTTATCCATTAGTCAGTTGATGGATATTTAGGCTCTTTCCATAATTTGGCTATTGTTGAAAGTGCTGCTATAAACATTGGGGTACAAGTGCCCCTATGCATCAGTACTCCTGTATCCCTTGGGTAAATTCCTAGCAGTGCTACTGCTGGGTCATAGGGTAGGTCTATTTTTAATTTTTTGAAGAACCTCCACACTGTTTTCCAGAGTGGCTGCACCAGTTTGCATTCCCACCAACAGTGCAAGAGGGTTAGCATTTATACTATTTAATTAAATAATCGAAGCCCACTGGCCACTATATAGTAGGCAAGTGAAATGTATTCTGCTAGGTTTCAAAGTGAAGGAAAAAACTACTAACTGTCTTTAAAAGAATTGCTGCTTTAGGTTAACTAATTTGGGTGATGACCGATGTAAACCTCTGGCTGCATAATGCTTCTGCCATGGTGGATATTTACTAGTCAGGCTAGGTCAGGTAATGCTGAGGTAACAAATAACTCCAAAAACTCTGGGTGGCTTGAACAAGATTTATTTCTTCCTCGTGAGACATGCCCATATCAGTTTGTCTAGGGCTGTGCTCCAAGCTGGGGACCCAGGTTGATGGAGCAGCCACCATGGGGCATGTTGCCAGTTAGCATGGCCCAGAGAAACAGTAGTGGATTGAGCCCAGGGTCTTAAAGCTCCCACCTGGAAATGGTACACATCCATTTCGAGTGGACACACTCAACTGTAAGGAAGCATAAAAGTACAGTTGTACCATGTGTTTGGCTAGAGAGCAGGGATGTTGGGTGACCAGCGCGAATACTACCACATTTACATACATGTCTTGCCAACCATAAACTTCTTGAAGGTAAAGACACTGACTTGTTCCCCTGTCTGTCTGTCAGCACCAGCCCGCAGTAAGAAAGTGATACATGTTAGGCAGCTGGCTGCCTACAGAGCTTGGTATGTGGCTGGAAAAAAAAATGGGAAAGAGAACCAGTAAACTTGACTTTCTTTTCCCCTCCCATTTGGCACATCTGTCCTTCCCTTGTGCCAGGATTCTGACTGCAGCTGGAAAAGGGGGATATTATTACTGTCTTATAAAGATGGAGTAAGATGGCATATGTGAAAGGCACTGTCCAGTAAAGTCTTGTGGCTCTAGCTATTGCCAAATGCCCTCTCTGGGGCCCCATGGGTGTCCACTACCATCTGTTTTGCTGCCCCACTGAGGCTGCTGTCCCCAGGCAAAGCCTTACTGTGCATTCAGTCTCCTCTAATCTTTTCCCCAGTTTTCTCTTTAGATGTCTCTATCAAGACTTACCTGCCCTATATCCTGTTTCTTCAGAACTCAACTTTCTATCTACTAAGTAGGATAAAATAATCTCTATTAATTCATTAATAGATATTAATGGGTTAAAAAAATCCCCCCAAACTTGGCAGTTGCTTGACTGAAGGGACAGTTGATGCAAGGTAAACTGCTGGTAGTCACAGATTCTCAGTGTGTCCAGAATAAAAGGTGCCTTAGAGATCATCTAGTATGATGGTGTTGAACCTTTTTTTCTTTCAACTGAAAGATAATTCAGGACACTACCTATAACACAAAAGGGGCAATGCCCTGATTGAGAGGAGGTAGGCAGCACGTCCCTGCTCAGCTTTCCCCAACCTCAAAGTGCTAGAGACATGCACAGAATTCCACTGATTCTACACTAAGACCCAAGCAGAGGAAGGGAGCAAGGATCCCCCAGATAGGTAGGACCAGGGTTGAAGCACTCCTGTCATGTGAGTGCTGACAAACCTCATCTAATCTGACAAACTTACTTGGGAGAAGGTGGTAGCCAGAGAAGGCGGGGGTTATTTTTGATGAGTCATGGAATTTTTTCATCTATGGGCAAAACACGTGTGTGTGTGTGTGTGTGTGTGTGTGTGTGTGTGTGTGTATTTCTTCTAAGGATCTAAACGACTCTAGCCAGAGATAATAAGATACAAAAACTTTACTTCTGAGCTACTCGTTTGAATGTAGTACAGACTGTTAGTTACTCAGGGTCATTATCATGTGATGGGTTATCAAAGGCCTGTGTGGAACGTGTGGGATTTTTATGAGCTTGTTTTTATTATAGTAGAATGTTTAAAGGCCCCTTATGTACAAAGGGCTTTGAAAACTCTAATGGGGCTTCATAATCACCCGCATGATTATGAAGGTCAAATTGTGCTGAACAAACTTGAGAGCTATTTTTGAACAAAGTAGTGGATGAACAGAACAATATTAAAAAAAAAACCCTCCAACTCTTTTGGTCACCCCTCTTAGCTCTTCTGGGTACAACACAGTCTCTCTCAGAGCTGGAGAAAATTGCTACTCTGATGCATGTTCCCACTTTGTTATAAACGCAAGGAGGTATTCTTTCCCTGGGTTTAAGATACAGAATGGACAGACTGTACACTAGGTTTCAGAGTAAAGAGTTGGTTGTCGTGAGTATTCAGACATACTTGCTAAGGAAACTTGCTCCAGTTTGTTTTTAGCCCTGTCCCCCATTGCCCCACAATCAACACGTGCCCTCAGGAGCAGGTTGGGCCTCACCGGATGTCCTTCTATAGAGACGCCTGCTGCTTTCACTTGCCATCCGCAGTTTTCCATCTCACACTAGGAAACTACAAGGTTAGAAAAACAATGGACCGTTTCCTTCCTCTTTCTTTAAACTAAGAGGCTGAGAGGAGGGCTTCGTATTCATTACTCACAAGCCAGACTTGAGGATAAAGGTCATTATAGTTCAAGTGTAACAAAAGTGAAAATCCACAGGTCTCAATGGATCCTCAGCCCAACTGGGGTCAAATAGCCCTCATCCTGTCCTTAGGGTGCTGTCTCAACCCGAGGTTCGCCTTAAGCTTTGCAAATATTTTGGGCTGACATTTGGAATCTGAGCTTGCTAAAAAGAGCTCAAGATGATGGGCACAGGGAGAGGGGAAGAATGGCCACAAAACAGCGTCAAGTTGGGGAAAGTCTCCCCTTCTAGAGCCTTGGCTGCCAGGCAATCTGGAACTGTTATTATTATTGGTTGTGACAGGTACATTTCTTAGAACCCCAGATTTGAGTGCTCCCATTGAGCAGTTAAGATGGGTTTTCCTGACATTTTGTTTCCTCTCTGTAATATCCTTTTGCCGTAGACTGTTTTCTCGTGGCTAGACACTTTGTGGCCAGAAAACCCTCCTCCAATGGGTGATGCAGACACCCTGGTAGCAGTGTTTCCTCATCATGCTGAAAGGGAGAAGGAAACCACCTTCTAACAACTTGCACCAGTCTCCCAGGGTATGCTGTTTATGCTAAAGAGCTGCTGTCGTGCTTTTTACAAGCCAGACTCTGTCACACTTGACATCCACAGAGCCCGAAGTGACAAGCTGCGGTAGTGTGACCTTGGGGGCAATGGGAGAGACACATGAAAAATTGCATCAATAACACAGAGTGTCTGAAAATCCTGCAGAGACAACAGGCAGGGCCATAGTCAGACTTTCAGGGGGCCCTCAATGTTTTTGCCATTGTGGCCGCTTCCTCCATGAAAATTAAATAAGTAAATCATTAAATTTCATAACTGCATTGGTATAAGACAACATGTTAATGTTATCTATCACAATATTTCTTTCAGCCTAAAGGTTCATTTATTTCTTCTTACTTTAGAGGAAAGTAAAAAATTTTTGTGGTCCCCTGAAAGTTTTTTTGGGTGGAGGCACTGTGCCTGTTGTACCTAATGGATAAATGAGCCCTACCAACAGGAAGCTTCCTTGGCACAAACTGGAGAAACTGACTATGAATTAGGCCAGTTTCATTACTTTGAATGACAATGCTGGGGCGTCTGGGTGGCTCAGTAGGTTGAGCCTAGGACTCTTGATTTCGGCTCAGGTCATGATCCCAGGGTCAGGTAATCGAGCCCTGCATTGGGCTCTATGCTGAGTATGGAGCCTGCTTGAGATTCTTTCTCTTCCTCTGCCCCTCTTTCCTTCTTATGTGTCTGCTCTCTCTCTCTAAAATTAAAAAAAAATTTTTTTTAAATGACAGTGCAAATGATAAGTGGGTTTGGGTCATAAAAAGAGAGAGATTAATTAAATGTATGTACAAATCCACAAACCAAGTTCTCACAATTAGCAATAGGCTTGTATACAGGACTTTGACATTTTGAAGTAAATTTTGAAACCTTGGTTTTGAAGTAAAAACCAGAAGTGTTAGAAATATTAAGGTGGTATGGCCTTGGGTCAGAATCCTGGTTCCACTACCCACAAACTCAGGCAGCCTACTTTACTCCTGGAGTAAGTTATTTTATTCCTCATTCTTGGCTTCCATCTCTGTAAACGAGAGATGAGGAAAGCTACCTCATCAGGTTACTGGGAGAACTAAGTGAAGTCCTATTTGTAAAGCACTTGGTAGAATGTCTCTGCTATGGTAAAATGTCCAATACATGTTGTTATAATTAGTATTATTATCATCATCATGAAGTATGGTTATCCCATTAATAAGATGAAGAAACTCAAGGTCCTCCGTTATTTTGCTGGACAGTCATTTTGCTAAACTCAGACAGGTAATAAGTACTTAAAAAGAAGGATTTATCTGAGATTAGAATTAATCAACAGCATGTAAAGAGAATATAGGAAATGATGGGAAGGTTCAAAGATAATCAAGATACAGATCCTGGCCTCAAGAAGAGTACTTCATAGTTAGGGAGACAGGACACATCTAGAAAGGATCAGAGACAGTCACAGTGGCGGTGGACAAGTTCTAAGCCCTCAGTAGGTTGAGATTTCCAGGAGGAGACTTTTTCTCAAAAGCACCTGTCACATCCTATCTAGAATTGTCAAATCTCAGTTTGTAAAAATGTCCTATTTCAACTGGGTAGGGAGCAAAGGTGGTTTGGTGCTGCCACCACCACACTGGCAGAATCCAACCACGTGAGAACAGAACTCTTGGGCATCCAACGGACAACAGGACAGAGAAAGCAGCAATAGACACATGCACGCACACACAAGGTATTTGAATTACATGAGTTATATGAATAATACTTTATGTAGTGCTTTTAATTTTGTAAACATTTTTACATTTTTATTTTTCACCATTAAAATGATATACTCTACAAGGATTCCAACTGTTATTTTCATTTAAGGGTGAGGAAATTGAACTTGACTGATTTACCTAGTATCAGACTGCTAAGTCTTGGGCCTTTTTGCTTAGGTCTTCTGATGCCCTGTCTTTGTTGAATTACTATAAAATCTTCGTGTTGATCACAACAATAATGGAGTATTTATTGATCCCCTACTATTTCTTTGGCATATGTACTGTTTCTCACAGCTACCTTATAAGGTGAGGCTTCCTAATTCCATTTATAGTTGAGGAAACCCAGTCTCTTCCAGGTCAAGTAACTTATTCCAGGTTCTATTTCTATCTAATAAGTTGAGATCTTACTCTAGCTTTGTCTGACTTTAAGGGTCAAGTTCTTTTTTGCATGCTTCTTTGTCATTAGTTATTGGGGCTTGAGGGGATATAATTTTACTTTAATTTTTAATGAATATTTACCCAAATGATAAAGAAGTAAAGATTATTCTCAGATAATCAGCCAGTGACTTCAGAAAGATGTCTTTGAAAATAATGCTTAGTGTTGTTTACACAAATGAGCTGGAGTATAGATTTTTCAGATATTAGGATGAGGCATAGGAAAAACAGTATTTATCCCACCCTTATATTTGATCACAGTAAGATTATTATGTGTGTGTCTGAAGGACTTGGTTCTGAAGGTCTGGGCTAGACGGTGTCAAACTTTGTTTTCACCTTGCTGACAGAGGTAAGAGGAACCTTTGGTCCGAGTCTGAGTTGGGAAGCCCTCACTGCTTCTATGTTGCCTGCCCAGAGTGTTTTCATGTTTCTCCATGGGGTCATCTGAAACACCAAGTTCTCGGTCACATGTCTTATGTAGATTTTAATGTAGACAGTGTTGAATATGACACTCCCCACCCATCAGAGTGAGAGCATACTGCAAATGGTGGGAGACCAGTTGTGAATTGGTCTTTTATGCCTGAACCTGAACCTTGTCCCCATTTAAAGGATTCATTATTCACAAAAGCTTGCCTATATACTAAAACAATACTCACTTTCCACCTCATTGATTTTTCATATTGCTTTTGTGAGCCTGAGTTTCTTTGAAGATCATGGGTTTGATAATAATAATTTTGAAAAATAAAATTCTTCTTAAGCATCCCAAGCCAAGTTTGAAGTTTGAAAAGAACTCTACTCTCTTTAAGTATGTGGAAGCATCTGTTGAGAATGCAGCTGGCCATTTATTACTGTTTTGTATTAGCTAATTGGAAAACACCTAAATTATAACTAGTCACCCCCGCAGTTCAGGGTTGATTAAACAGCCCATGACACTTTTTCCCTTGTAGGCTGTCTTAGGAGTAATTATAATGACCTGCCCATTGGATTGAGTTAATTAGTCCTCATTCTTTCTAGTGTTCCTCCTGGCAAATGTCCTAAGAATATTATACCATCTTGCACCACTTTTCCCCTCATATTTCACAATGGGCATGTATAACCAGGAAAGTTTAAGCAATTGCTTGGTTTGGTTTGGTTCTTTCAAAGGAATAGATAAATCATTGAGCTACACTTGAGAGAGGAAATGACAGTTTTTATCTTTTATTCAGGTACCTTGTATTTACAGGAGACCACAAAAGTTACTGACAGGATGTTATTGATTGCATTTACCCAATTGAGGCTTGAGATGAGGCCCTGCCATACCACACCACACAGTCTTCTCATTCCTGCCTGACAGCCTGATCCCAGATCTTCTGGACTCTCTCATGAAATCGAGAATTTTTATAATAGAGATTTCAGGCCTTCTGACCAATTTCCCATGAATTATTCTTCTAATTTAGCTCCCTTCTCTCTGTGCCAGTCAGTAACAGTATCCCCTTTTGTTGGCTACCTTGGCTAATTACTTGAAGGAACTAATGAAGATCAAATATTCGTTGTAGTAACTAAGTACCAGTAACTGAGTATTAGGCCCTCTTATAAGTGATTTATCTATTAGCTCTTTTAATCCTCACAACAACTTTCAGAGGGAAGGGCTATGTTTTTTTTTTTTCCCCTCATTTTATAGGTGAGGAAACAGATACATACTGATTTGTGATTAACCTGAGGCATAGGCCTTCCTCCCCTTCCTTTTTTTACCTCCCCTGCCCTATTTTTTCCTTCCCCTTCCCACCACTTCCTTTCTCTTCTTTCCTTCCTCTGCTCCCTTTCCCCCTCTCTAGACCCCCCCTTTTCCTCCCCTGTCCATCTCCTTCCTTCCTTCCTTCCTTCCTTCCTTCCTTCCTTCCTTCCATCCATCCATCCATCCATCCAAGTCTAGTTGAGCCCTTAAAGTGTGCTGAGTAGTAGTATAGGCACGTGGGGTGACAGTGAACACAGAAGACAAAGTCCATGCACTCAGGCAGCTTCACCACTATCCTGTAATACCCCAAATGACACATCTCCCCCAGGATTTCCAGATTAATTCCACCCAACTTCTAACCCACCTTCCCTTTCAATCCATTTTAGTAATTACAAATTTCAAAGGGTCTTATTTTAGGTAATGTGACTGCTTCAAAACCTTTGTGTGCCAATAGACAGTGTCTATCTTTATCTGAAGTACCTTGTTACATGGTCTTGCCTCCTGTGAGTGGTCACAAAATTCAGTGTAACTGTGAGACTGTGTTGCAATGAGAGAGAGCTCTCTGGGACATGACTGGACCCATTTCAATAAAAGAAGCTGATTTAGGATTTCCTGAATGACATTTGCAATTTGGGAGTGGGGCATTTAATCCCAAAAGCCATGGATCATGCTAACTGTGGACATCAGCCTGAGTTAAAACATTCACCCCTAGGGAGAATTTCTAGATATTTTAATTATAGTCAGTTAAGATCACTCTTCCCTCTCCAGTTTTCTCACTTCTTGTCATGTGACATTTCTTCTCGTGTCAGCTTGTATAGGGGAAGGTATACCTTTTATATATTTTCAAAATCAGAATACCTAGATTTGTATTTGTCCTAGCTCATCGCTTGTTAGCTATGTGACCTTGCACAAGACATAATCTTCCAGAGCATCAGTTTCATTAACTTTAAAATAGGAATGATAATATTATCGGCCTCACCTACTGCATAGGTTGTTTTCAGGGTCAAACAAGATCAAAGGAAGAGTTTATTGTACCCTGTGAGCTACTTTACAAAAATAAGTACCCTTTGCTTTCCTCCTCCTTCTCCTCTTTGGAGATTCCACTTTTACTGCCAGGATGATATGTTGTATCTATCTGACTATAAGGAAGACCCATGCTAATGCCTGTGTTAACTAGGAAACTGAACATTGTTTTCAATTTTCCCTCAGGGACAGAATATTTATTACATATATATATGTGTGTGTGTGTGTGTGTGTGTGTGTGTGTGTGTGTGTGTATGGAGGCCTTTAGAATATGATGATACATATGTGAGGAGTGTGGGCTCTTGAAATATTTTCTTTGGGGAAAGAAAACAGAGGGAAAAAAAGAGTACCATCTTGAATTTTTCTTGAGTTGAGGTTATTGAACACGTAGTGTATTAAATGGAGTAGAATTTCCGTAATGAAGATGTTTTACATTTTAAATATCTTCATCACATCTTATTGAGTAACTATTGGTATGCACATCTTAATTACAACAAACCGTAAAGGATTGATTGTTTTTTATCCACGTAAATTATTTTATGGGCCTCTGGGTTTCTGTCTTGGATACCGAAAGAACCTCTCCCAAAATGTATGCAAAATATACAGTTTGGAGATAATGACAGGTGTGTGTATATGTTTTCTTTTTTTTCACAATTTCCTTACTTCTTTGCAGCCTTCCACCCATTGTTTCAATGGAATTTATTACTTTAGGAGAAGGCTAAAATAGCTGATCCCAAAAAGTCAATTGAGTTTCTGAACTTATTTATTAAAGTTCTCAAAGAGAGAATACTTTTTGAAAGCTGAGACTTTTAGTATAAAAGCCTGAGCTGGAAAGCTTAAGATTTTGGAAGTTTCAATGCCCAGAGTTTATACCAAACCACATGAGTATTTTGCTGCCCAAAAGAGATCTGGTTTGAGCAGCAGGTACCCAGGGGGAAAAACAGAAGTTAGAGGCTAATGAGGAGCTGAAGCAAGTTTTTAGTGCTCTGCTTCCCTCCTACAGAACCTTTGGGGAACCTGAGGATAGGATGGGATAGGATAGGATAGGATAGGATAGGATAGGATAGGATAGATTTGGGGCCCTGTACCTTGATTCCTGATGAAGGTCAAGAGAAGGAAAGCAATTCTTGTAGGTAAGTCCATTCCAGCATGGTTTTGCAGTAGCAAAGTATAAAAGATGACGGGAAGGTCTAGGCAGAGAAAGTCTTAAGTAGCACCCCAAAAAGCCTGCAGCCCCTAGAGATGCCAGATTCAAAAATCCCCATTCCCCTGAGATGAGTGTGGCCATTTACATTTACCATTTTTTAACACACAAAATTCGTAATGGCTACAAGTGAGTCATTGCAGTCTGATTTTCCTTTCTCATGTCTAGATGTCAAATAACCCAAAGTCTCTGGAGTCATCTGTGTGACCTTCAAAGACCCATCAACCTGAGAACAGAGCAGTAGGATGCAGGTTTTTCAACCATGGATGCCATAGTGGTAGGTCACAAGGTCATAGAACAAGTTCCACTACAAATCAGTGTTGGATGGATGCTGATGGACAGGGTTGACATCATCTGGTACTCACCAGCAAGGCCCTATCACTTGTGTCACTTGGTGCCTATTCTGGTGATTGGTTGGTGCCTGTACCCTATTGCTTGTTAAATATTTTAAATATCACATCTACTGATGTCCTTGGCCTAATATCAGGAAGTTTCAAAAGCCCCTTCCCCTGACGTGGATCACCCCATAGGGATACAATAAAAGAAAGGGATGGAAACATCCTGAAATGATGATGATCCTGTCCTAAGGAGACCAGAATGAACCCATGACTAAGCTCACCTTGATTGTCAAACTTAAGTTTTCCACTATCAGTTTGTGAACAAATTTAAGTTCATTTACAGTGAATAAAAAGCTCCATTTTTAACATGTAAATTACGATACTGCTACAAATGTGAATCACTGTATTCTAGCTTTTGCTTCTCATCTCTAGATGTCAAAGCCTCTAAAGCCATGGGGCATTAGGTTGGGGAGGTCGAAGGGGAAACCTGTTCTTCTGCAGTTTTAAGGAGTGGGAAAGAGGGCTCAGTGGTAGTGTGTTACCACGGTGGAGTTGGACTTCCAAGCTGGCATAGTGGAACTTTATTTTTCTACCATGTAGGCATTGAGAAGAATTTGTCAAGCAAACCCCACAACAGATATGAGGTTAAAGGATATGTTTCTTTCACATGGGCTAAAACCAGGAGAGCTCGATATCAAATAGGAAAAAAAATCAACTAGAGGAAGAGTAAAAAACCAAACCAATACAAAAATACCAGAAAGGAAATGGGCTGATGTTCATAGCTTACCACAAAGTTAATCAAAGGGGCTTAAATGTTCTTGGAGGGAAGAGATTTATCAGCATGTCTAAGAATGAAATTTTAAAAGAAATAAGTGTTTTGAGTCTATGTTTGAAAGTAGCAGGTAAATTCAAAGGGATTTAAGGCATGGTCTTTGTAGAAAGTTACTTGCCCCTTAAAAAATGTTGTATTTGCCTGGGTAGACTAGGATGGGGCCATTGGATGTCTCTGGTTAGGACCCTGGTTGAGAGATATGTTCATCAGATCAAGGATGAGTTCCTCATATGGGAGCAGCGTGGATATTGTTAGGTATTGGAATGGGTGACCAGACAGAGCGAGGGAGTCTTTTCTCAGAGGTTATGAAAATCAGGAAACATTTTTATTGGTCTATTTAGGTTTTAAACTTCTTCAAAGTAAGAGGAAGAAAAGATGAAGCAGCTGAGTCCAATGTAGTGAGCATCCTGAGCCAGTGCAATACTAGGTTGTCTTCAAATATTAATTATGTATATTTGAAACTTAAAACCATCATAGAAGTTTCACTTAAAATAGTGGATAACAAACATAGGTAAGAATGGTAAGAATGAAGAGCATGGGGGAACATTACTGACAAGGGTCAAGGGAAATGGTCTTATTGGTCTCAACATTTATTTTGATTTTGAGTCCATCTATTTTTCAGAATTCCATTAGAAGGCATTCCATTATTGCTACAAAGTGTCACCAAGTGACCCTCATACTGATACTGGTCACAATCTGGAAAGCCTTCAGAGGATTTGCTATGCTAAAAAAAAAAAAAAGGCTTGAGAAAGGTATTGTTAATTCAGTATCTCTAGGTTTCAGGGTGATTTAAAAAAAAACTCATAGGATCAGGGTCATCTCTATGTTGTACGGGGCTCTAGAAATATATTTTTTTTGCAGGGCCCTGTTCATAGAAACACTTTGATTAAAAAACATAAAGTCAATGGACCCCTGTGAGGTATAATCATTTATCAGTGAAAATTTAGAATAATGGATGGACAAGTGTTACTTCTGTGTTTGTTATGTGTCCAGTCAGCACCTGTGAAGGTCCTCATGCTCTCTGGGCACTAGCTCTTCCTGTTTAGGTCCAGGGACCTTCTCTCTCTTCTCCTTTTTGTCAGATGCACCATTCCTGGCTAACTTCATATCTCCCACTGTGGGAAAAAGGTAAGAAATACATTATTAGTCCCCACAGTCTTTGGAGCCTGTTGGTATTAAAGCAGTATGGACTGATTTTACCTCTTTAGCTCTCCCACAGTCCTCTGTTCAGTGCTGGTCAGGTCGGTACTCATGACACCTTATCCTCTTTGCGCTGCCCGTGAATATGGGCCTCCAGTGACTCATAAGCATCATTAACCAAGCTTCTTTGCCGATGACTGCAAGGGTGAGTTTTACCCGGACAATGCAGAAAAGTGGGAACAGTCATTTATTTTTTTGGTCATGTTAAATTGACTGCTTGCAATTACATAGTGTAAATGTAGAATAACACATCTTCAAGTATGTCTTCTGTCAGGTGCTGCAGACTAGTGATCTCCTTCAGTGTTGACAGTGGGAGAGGGTCCTGCGGGCCCAGCAGAAGAGTGGTTCCCTACCTACAAAAAAGCCAACATGAGAAAATGCAATGTTAGCACATTGATCAGAGACAAGGGGACATGTGTTACAAGGGTATGTGATACAGTTAACAGTCTCCAAAAACCTTGGAGGAGATGAGGGACTCAGGCATTCCTGTAGACTGACATGTGGCGAGGAGTGTGTCAGGGGACGGTGGCTACCCTTAGGCCAGCAATGAGGGTGGGGCGTCCTGATGTTGAAGGACCCCCACTGCCACCCTGCTACCCTCGGGTTTTGTAGATTGGAGGCAGCACTGCAGTGGGAACACTGACAAGCCCACAAATGCCAGGCTCAAGTCCAAAAGTGGTTACTTCACCCATTGCCCTGAATAATCCTATGTCCGATGTGAGTGAGTCACCCAAAGTCAATATGCCAGCACCCACGCTGGCAGCCCAGTCGTTTGCAAGGAAACAGCATGCTGGCTGTTGAGGGGGAGGGGACCTGTTTGCCAGGCTAACCTCCTGGAACACATCTGGACCACAGGCCCCAGAAAACCGAAAGGTATGAGGTCAGGGGTTCCTTGGGGCATCTGATTGAAGCCACCCTGGGACAGAGGGTTGGAGAGTGCCCTGAAAAGAAGTGGAGGCTAGCACCCCTGCAGGCACTGGTCTGGGATGGGGCTGCCACACCTGGATGGCACTGCTAGCCAGCCCTGGGAGATCCCAGGCATCTGAGGAAGACTTAGAAACATTTGCACAGGTGCTCTGATGGGATTGGGCCACTTGCCTGGACCTAAGGTTGGTGCCATGTAGGATGTTTTGTCGTAGATCTGGAAGCATGCAGGGATCATATGTAGAGGGCCATACTGTTGACTCAGAGCTGGATACACGTTAACCCTTCAGTTTGCAATGGTCTGTCAGAGTGCAGGGGTAGTTTTCCAAAAAACAACACCTGTATAATAATTTGTTAGGGAAGCATATATATGTGTGTGTATTCCCCTAACACATGCATGTGGTCACATATATACATTTTTATATACATTCATATAAAAATATATAAACACATAATTTATACTTTTTTATAAACAGGTATAAACATAAACATGTGTATGTCTTTCACACGTATATCTCTTTCATTTGATAGAAGAATTTGGCTTCATTAATTCATTTTAATTGATTTTTTCATTCATGTAACCTATTTATTGCAAAGCAACCATTTTCATGTTTTTGATCCAATAAAGTATTCCAATATGTGAAATCATGACACTAATATGACATTAATCTTCATTTCTTTTTTTTAAATTTTTTTTAACGTTTATTTATTTCTGAGACAGAGAGAGACAGAGCATGAACGGGGGAGGGTCAGAGAGAGAGGGAGACACAGAATCAGAAGCAGGCTCCAGGCTCTGAGCCATCAGCCAAGAGCCCGATGCGGGGCTCGAACTCACGGACCGCGAGATCGTGACCTGAGCTGAAGTCGGCCGCTTAACCGACTGAGCCACCCAGGCACCCCTTCATTTGTTTTTAAAATAATCTCTAGGCCCAACATGGGGCTCAGATTTACAACCCTGAGATCAAGAGTCACACACTGTTGGGCACCTGGGTGGCCCAGTCGGTTAAGCGGCCGACTTCCTTTGGGTCATGGTCTTGCGGTTTGTGAGTTCAAGCCCCATGTCGGGCTCTGTGCTGACAGCTGGGAACCTGGAGCCTGCTTCAGATTCTGTGTCTCCCTCTCTCTCTGCCCCTCCCCCATTCATGCTCTGTCTCTCTCTGTCTCAAAAATAAACACTAAAAAAAAAAAAAAAAAAAAAGAGTCGCATGCTCTACCCACTGAACCAGCCAGGAGCCCATTTCTTCACTTCTTAAGGGAGCTGGATAGATACACTTATGGCACCTTGGTTTCTCTTTACAACCATATTTTCTTTATGGCTGATACTTTTGTGTAATTTTGTATAAGTTGGGAGATTTCTTACTAATTTGACCCTGCTTGTCTAGTCTTTTTCCTTTCAGTATATAGTACTCCTTGTTATATTTTCAAAAGAATACTTTATAAAGAAAAAATATTCAGCAAATAAAGGAAATGAAAACCCCAATGGATGTTGTGTAAGAATAGGATTGTATCATTACCAGTGAAATTTTCTTTCCTATAAACAAAATGAGGAACCAGACTAAGAAGTATTAAGTATGCTTAAATATGCTGAGGTCTTGGAAATTGTAACTAAGAACGTGTATCACTGTACCGTGCTTAAGGGGTATAGCTTTCTCATTCTCTACATTCACTGGAATTTTGAGAAGTAGTGCCAAGTATATGTTGTGAGCTTTGTCCACTCTGAACTCAGTGGCAATGCAAGAGGCTCCTGGTTTGGTGGCCACATCTCAGGTTCGAAGAGGGAGGCAGTACAGGGGCAGAGTGGGCTGCATGGTGAGGCAGTGGTGCATATGGGCCTCAAGGGCTGGGCAGTGGTTTGGAAATTGCAGTAGTGGATGTGGTGAGGTGCTGCCCAGATGTCCCTTCAGGAGGAGACAGACACACATCGCCCAGCTGCAAGGAGAGCTGGCTGCTGATGGATCTCAGCTGAATCCCTCTCTGAGAACTGCCTTTTGCCAAAGGTTATACCTCCTTCCTGGGAGGAAGCCCACCTCTGGTGCCTGGTCAAAGGGGGGTGGAGGGCACAGCACCTTGACATAATTTCTGACATCCTGAAGGGCCACCCCAGCTCCAGAGCTTCAGATGGGATCCACTGAGGCCTGAGTTGTGGACGCATCATGGTTCACCTTCCCCCTTTGCCCAGTCCCGCACCCCTCGCTCCCTCAAGGGGCTTCCTGAGAGCTCCCCAGTAAGCCCTGCATGCAGATCTCAACATCTCACTGTCGGTTTCCAGGATGCCTGATGTAAGATAGTAACAGGCTTTCCAGGCAGAGGGTGGCTTTGGGAAACAGTCGAGATGTCCAGTTGGCTGGGGTGTTGTGTTGAGTGTAGGGGCAAGTGAGATAGAAATGTGGCAAAGGGGCAGGTCTGGGGGGTGGTGAGGATCTGCAGTTTTGAGCACACGGCAGCCTTATGGCCAATTTAGGTCAAATTACCAAAAAATTTTGTGGTATATCTCAGGGACCATATTATAATGAGAAAAGTAACTGAAAGAAGTCGGTTTATAATGTACTGTCATTTTGAGATGCAAATCCCATCATTAGTGAACCATAGTTTTTAAAACATTTTTTCAGGAAACAGGGATAGATCTGAGAGGATTGTCTACATAAGCAATCTCCACATGCATTTACAAAATAGCTGGTAGGGGTTAAAGAGATTGCCTCTTCACTTTCGAATACTTGTTCCTAGGTGAACAGAAACTATGTCCTACTAGGTATTAGAGATTATGTATGTTCTCTCTGAACCTACAACAACCCTGCAAGGCAGTATTAATGTACCAGTTTTAGGGATAGGGAAACTGAGGCTTAGATGGAATAAGGGACTTGCCTGGTGAGTAAGGGGTAAAGATGGGATTCAATCCCAGATTTCTTTAACTTAGAAGCTTCTGCTGTCCAAATCAGATGAGCAGGTCTCATGGAGCCCATGACCTGGGCCTCGTGCTCCAGGGCTCTGACTCACCAGGCCTAAGTGGTGACCAAGACATGTGCTTATTAACCCTTGTAAGTCATCTGTTCAAGTAACCAAAGTGGCGCTTCAGTAACTTAGCCGTTGATTTCAACAACGGCTCCTTCTTCAGTCACAATAATAATCATAAATAGCACTTCTATTTTTATTATTTGCAGAGCCCTTTCTATGCATGGTGTTGTCCGAGCTTCACAACAGGGCTCTGTGGTAAGTAGAACAAAGCATTAGCCCCGTTCTGTGGATGAAGGGACCGAGGCTCAAAGAAGCTTAGGTGCTCACTCACTTGGCTCAAAAGGGGCAAGACCAGACCCTGAATTCTCGTGTTCCCTTTTGTGTTCCAGGTCGCTTCTCTTAAGCCATTTACTTAAACATCTGAGAGGGAATGAGGCTCTAAGGAGAATGTATCTCTGTCTTTGACCTTGGTTGAACTTAATACTCTGTAAATACACCAAGATTGTCTGTGAACAATTCATCAGCCAAGAAATAAAAATGGCAAGTTCAAAGTGATTAAAAAGGAGGTTCGACCCTACTGTAACTTGCTGGGTAGACACCATATTCTGGCACCCTCGTACTTGACTATAATTATCTCTAATTATCATTCCATTCTGGTGGATGCTTTCTACTTTTATCAAAACCTGATCTTTCCCCTCATGTCACCTGCAAGGCCCTTTTTTCTAAACTCCGTAGGATTTGTCATTTAAAGGTGATTGCCATGTCTCACTAGCAAAAAATTCCCAGGTTATTGAAACAAGCACCTTCTTCTCTATATTTGGGGTTTTATATCATTGTTTACCTGACCCTTTGTGCTCTTTAAGTTTTAAGGATTTTTGTTAATTTTTTTCGACCTTTCTGATGCCTCTAAGCATGGTAGTTTTTGTTTGGGTTTCTGGCTTTGCAATATACCTGGTATTTGTTAGCACCACAGTCTTGCAGGAAAAAGGAATAGAGATGGGGATTCTCTGTAACTAGGAAAAATGGGATATACCAGATGTGGATGGGAAGAAGTATAGGAAGAAAGGGGGAGGGGAGGGACAGAAATGGCCTTCCTGAGAAAATACTTCCCTCTGGGCTCAGCCAGGCATTGGGACTTCTCTGTTTCTCAGAGAAATTCCCCCTCCCCCCCTTTTTTTTTTTAAATAAACTTCATGAAAGTGAATTGTGTGTGAAGGAAAAATGACCTCACAAATTACTCTGCTTTCCATGAAGTAAAAAAATCATCGTGGAAAATTTACAAGGAAAACAATTTAATTTCTCTATTTCTCTTGCCATATGATTTTCAATATTACTCAACACTTGGACCATCCCTGCTAAGTGTCTGTCCTTTTTGACCTCATTTGTATTTCCCAATCACTTTGTTTAGCAGCTTGCTAAATATAATGCCCCTTCACCCTAGGTCCTTTTTTCAACAGATGAAGGATGAGACAGGAAGTAGTGATATAATTTCCCTGGATTCACACTGCAAGTTAATGGCAGAGGCCAGGGCTGTGTGAGAACTTAGCACCAGCCCTTTTCCTAGCTCTGCTCTTGGGCACAAATAGTAGGAGACAGACCAGCCTTCCAGGGTGAGGACTTTATCAGAGATTAACAATTTGGTCTTAATAGAACACGGGTGGGCAAACCATAGCTAAGGGCCAAATCTGGCCTGCTGTCGGTTTTTTTACGGTCCTCAAGGTAAGAATTTTATTAGAGTTTTAAAAATCAAAAGAATAAGGATATTTCACAACACATAAAAATTATATGAAATCAGTTTCGTGTCCATAAATACAGTTGTACTGGAACACAGCCACACTTGTTTGTTTACATATTGTCTTTGGCTGCTTTCATGCTACAATGGAAGAGTTGAGTGGTTGCAACAGAAACTTGAAAAGCCTAAAATAGTTTATAATTTGTAAATTAGATGGCCTGCAAAGCCTAAAATATTCACCATAGTGCCTTTTATAGAAAAAGCTTACTGACCCCTGATATAGAAGATTCTGAGGGATGAGCCATGAAATAAGTATTAGTTTTTTGGCTCATGCCTGGGGCCCGCGTCTGTCAGCAATGGGAGGCAGAAAAGGGTGGGGCAGTGGAGAAGCTACAGGAAGATTCTAATTTTTCTCAGACTAGGGCCTGTATGAATCCCTAAGTATATCAAAGGACCCCACTCCCCTTTTAAAAACCAATTCTGAGGTTTTCAGTTATGGGAAAGGAAAACGACACTTAGAAAAGTTCAGTGACTTTCTGAAAGCTATGCACCCAGTCAGTGGTCTGCCTGTGACTTAAGCCCAGGAGTTTACGTTCAATGCAGGGTGCTTGAAGCACACCGTGCTTCTTCTGCAAGCTGGGCAGCCTGGGAGAAGCCAGGGCTGCTGGCGGGAAGCCTCTGTACTGAAGCAGGGGAGGCGGCCACCAGGCCTCCACTAGTGCTCCCAGATCACACCACTCTTTTTTTTTTTTTTTAATTGAAATGGCCTTTTTTTTTTTTTTTTCCAAGTTTATTTTGTGAGAGAAAGAGAGAGGAATAGAGAAAGGGAGAGAGAGAGAATCCCTGGCAGGCTCTGCACTGTTAATACAGAGCCCCTCACAGGGCTCAAACTCACCAACCGTGAGATCATGACCTGAGCCGAAATCAAGACACTTAACCCACTGAGCCACCCAGGCACCTAGATTGCAGCACTCTTGTGTTCTCTGCTAAACCTGGCAGTGCTAAGGGCCCGTGCGGTCACATCTTATTTCAGCAGCTGGAGTATGAATCCTTTGAATAGGGTTTCCAGATTTAACAAGTTAACATGCAAGATGCCCAGTTAAATTTGAATTTCAAATAAATGCTTTTTTAGTTCATGTATGTACCATGCAATATTTGAATCTATTTGTATGAGATATATTTAAAAAGTTACATGAAGAATTGTTTATTGCTTATCTGAAATTCTGATTTAACTGGACATCCTGTAATTTTTTTGATTACTCCTCTTTTGAGGGCAGGGATCAGGTACTTTACTCTTTATTTATCTACCTCTTTCCTCCCACGTCACCATCACTCCCACACGCAGCCCCACAGCACCTAACTGTGCCTTTCAAAGACACTTAGGTACTAAATTTAATGAAAACCACCCTCTTTCAGGCTAGGCACTAGCTCCCACCGAGGCTGAGGAGGCAGACATGTAAACAGATTCATTTCACTATATTCTGATTCCCACCAGTGGCAGGGTGAATCAAGAGCTGCGGGGGTCTCAGGGAGGGAGCCCCTCGGCCTCCAGGATACAAACTGAAAAGGCTTCCCAAAGGATGTGATCCCCAAGGTGAGATTTGAAGTATGGGTAGGAATTGATAGACAAGGCGAGGGAAGGGAATAGCATGCGTGGAGTCATATCTAAAGAAAAGGGAGGGACGCCTGAGTGGCTCAGTTCTTTGAGCCTCGGGCTCTTGATTTTGGCTCAGTTCATGATCTCGCAGTTCACGGAATTGAGCCCAAATTGGGCTCTGCGCTGACAGTGCGAAGCCTGCTTGGGAATCTCTCTCTCCCTCTCTCTCTCTCTCTCTCTCTCTCTCTCTCTGCCCCTCTCCAGTTCGTGTGTTCACGTGGGCTCTCTTTCTCTTTCTCTCTCTCAAAATAAATAAACATTTTTAAAAAAGAAAAGAAAAGGGGATGGTGTGCCCAGGAACAGAGAGATAAGCTGGGTGATTGGTGCACTGGTATCTGGGACACAGTAGGCACTTGATAAACAGTGATCCAGAGATTTGCCCCAAAGGCTAAATTCGGTAGCTCTTTAGAAGTGGCCCTAGAATTAAGACCACACAAGATCCTTGTGCTCAGTACTGTGACTCTAACTACCAGTGCTTGGGCCATTAACCTTGCAGCCTTTTCAGTCAAGCAAATGTTCTTGGAAACTAATTGCCTGTTTGCTTCAGGTTAGTTTCATGATATAGTTGGCATGTCCTACACCATGGCATGAAAGAAATCCCATAGTGAAGTCTAATATTCACTTACTGTTCTTGAACTAGTGATGGGAAAGAGACCCATGCCTACTTGGGCCTGAGGCTGAGCATTTCATCTACCTTGAGGATCTAACTGGCCATGGTGACTCTCTGTGAGGTAAAAAGGAGTCTGTCAGTAGTCAGCCTTATTCCTGTTAACATTAACCTCATGCTTTGCTGTCCTTAGTCTTTTTTCAAATAACACTAATAGATAATATAATATGCATGGTATCTTGTATGTGTCCCTCTTCTCTACTTTTCCATCTTGCTAGGTATCCAGGAGCCTGCACTGTATGGGCAGTCTCAGTGGACAACCTTACCCTCACTTTGGAGGGCAGTTGGTCAGTGAGGTGGCTCTGTCCCTGCTGAGTCACTCTAAGTTCACTGTGTCCCTCTACAAAAGTCTACAGTTTTCATCAATCACCTTTTCCTTATAGCAGCCCTCTGGTTCCAGTAAGTGCTTCCTTCCCTTGGTCCTCCCCTGCTGCAGGCTTTGGGTAGTAATGGCTCCCCACTCTTGCTTGCCATAGGGTATGCATTTTTCCTGGTTGTTTTTCCTAAATACTGCCCACACCTTGATAAACAGTCATCACTTTATTAAACTCTCCTGAAGTGTACCATTTATTTCTTGATGGAATCCTGACTGATGCAGATAAAATAAGTATCAGGACAATAATTTATTTGCTTATTAATTTCTATTTACAATACTAAAGATGGAGGAAAAGCTAATTCAAGGTCATACTTCACTCTATTGTACATTTTGAACAACAGGTGACTGTTATGTAGGAAAATACGTTGGTTTGGAAAATAAACTGCATTTCAACTTAGTTAATATCTCTAGGGTGTCTCTGGTGTTAAACACAAAACAAGTGAATTATTCAAGAGAGTTGCCTTTTTTTTTCTGCAGGTGCAGATATAATGGTAAAGAACATGAGTTTTGATGTCAGGAAGATTTAGTTTTGAATCTGAGCTCTTTTAGTTACTTCCTTGTGGTTAAGGGATAAGTTGCTTCCCGTGGCCTTATCTATAATATGTGAATGATAATTCCTCTCTCACACAGTGGTTGTGACAGTTAGGTGAGATATCAGGTAGAGGACCTGAATAGACATTTTTCCAAAGAAAATATACAAATGGCCAATAGGTACATCCCTAGTCATCAGGGAAATGAAAATCAAAACCATGAAGAGATATCACCTCATACTTGTTAGGATGACTATTATTAAAAAGACAAGAGCTAACAAATTTTGGGGAGGATGTGGAGAAAAGGGAACCCTTGTACAGTATTGGTAGGAATGTAAATTGGTGCAGCCCCTCTAGAAAACAGTATGGCCGTTCCTCAGAAAATTAAAAAAATAAAACTGCCATATCATCCAGCAATCCCACTCCTGGGTATATATCTGAAGGATATGAAAGCAGGATCTGAAAGAGAAGTATCTGCACTCCCACATTCATTGCAACATTATTCACAATAGCCAGAATGTGGAAACAACCTGCATGTCTGGCAATGGATGAATGTGGTGTTTATACAATGGAATATTATTCAGCCACGAAAAAGAAAGAAATCCTGCCATTTACAACAGTGCAGATGAATCTGGAGGGCATTATGTTAAGTGAAACAAACCACACAGAGCAAGATATATATTGTATGGTATCACTTATATGTGGAATCTTTTTAAAAAAGCCAATTTTGGGGCGCCTGGGTGGCTCAGTTGGTTAAGCATCAGACTTCGGCTCAGGTCACGATCTCACTGTCCGTGAGTTCGAGCCCCGCGTCGGGCTCTGTGCTGACTGCTCAGAGCCTGGAGCCTCTTTCGGATTCTGTGTCTCCCTCTCTCTCTGAACCTCCCCCGTTCATGCTCTGTCTCTCTCTGTCTCAAAAATAAATAAACGTTAAAAATTTAAAAAAAGCCAACTTCATATAAACAGAGAGTAAAATGGTGGTTGCTGGTGTCTGGGGGAGGGGAAAATAGGAAGATGTAAGTCAAAGGGTACCAAATTTCACTTATAAGATGAATAAGTTCTGAGGATCTAATGTATAGAATGGTGACTGTAAGTAAATAGCACCATATTTTACACTTGAAATATCCTGACAGATCTTAAGTATCTCACCACACACACACACACACACACACACACAGAAGATAATATTTATAAAACACTTAATTTGTTGCCTGATACATAATAGGAATACTAAAATGCCTAAGTAGGTATTTCCCCCCAGAATGCAAAAAAACACCAATTTAAAGGGATAAGGCATCTCTGTGCTGATTACCTCATTATTTACAATATCCAAATAATGAGAGCAGCCCAAGTGTTCACTGATAGAGGAATAAAGAAGATATGGTATACACACACACACACACACACACACACACACACACACACACATATACACACAATGGAATATTATTAAACCATAAAAAAAAAGAATTCTTCCCATTTGGAACAACATGGATGGGGCTGGAGACTATAATGCTAACTGAAAAGAGTCACTCAGAGAAAGACAAATACCATATGATTTCACTCATTTATGGAGTTTTAGAAACAAATGGCCAAAGGAAAAAAAGACAGGGAGAGAGAGACAAACCAAGAATCAGACTCTTAATTATAGACAGCAAACTGATGGCTACCAGAGGGGAGATGGGAGGGGAGATTGGTGAAATAGGTGATGGGGATTAGCACCAGGTGATGCTCATGGAATTGTTGAATCACACCTGAAACTAATATTACACTGGCATTAAAATAAAAAGCTTAATAAAAAATACCTAAGTGAGGCTTACAGACATCATTTTAATTGTGTGCAGCAATAAGCCTTGGATTCTAGAACAGAAGCTTCCCATAGAACTTTCTGCAGTAATGGAACTGTTCTATATTTGCACTAATATACACCTATTGAATACTTGAAATGTGGCTAGCTGAATTTTCAATTTTATTTAATTCTAATTAAATTGAAATGGCCACATATGGCTCATGACTACCATAGTGGACTACGGTAAACAGTAGGTCAGAAGAATAAACTTAAAAGTAACAAGTCATTTTGTAAGATCACCTGTGCCATTTGGACATGTGGTCATAAAAGCTATCAGTCGGATACAGTCAGAAGTATCAACTGTTCATGCTCCCAGAAGCTGACATGATAATAGTGTATGCTATACTCATATAAGAAATTTTTGTACTAGAGAAAGCAGATAGATTGAAATTATATGCAAATACATAAACATGCACACACTTTAAAGGGAATATTTTGGATAAATTTATTTTAAATCAGATTACCTGGATAATTATTCCCAATTTCTCCTTCTGCTTTGGTTCACTGAATATGAATATGAATATGGATCTGGATATGAGGACTTCTCTGCTTTTGCCCTTCCACAGTCCATGGTGTGCATACTTTCATAGTGGCATGCTTGGTAGCACTGCCAAGCCCAGTTGGGCCTCCCAGTCCTCAACAAGACCATGTAGGAAGGTACAACCCACTGATTGGAATTGACATGTGAGACACAGCCTATTTCCCGCCCTGGATTTAAGAACATTTTTTAAGGAATGCTTGGGTAATCTGGAAAGAGATTTGTAAATTATATACTAAAAAATAAATAGAGTTATATAATTTTAGAGCCAGAGAAGGCTCAAAACATTGTTATATTTTTCTTGGACTTGCTCTATTTTCCTATACACAAATGTACCATATCTGCTGCGTGTCTTCTGATTACCACCTCCCACTCCCCCCCTCCCCCCAGATCCAGTGCCCACCCTTCTCCACCCAGATGTGTGCCCTGGAAGGCTGACCTGTGGACTGATCACTGGGCTTCCAGTTGAAATTGGCCAGTTGGACGCACCAGCAGATCTGGCAATCAGATAAGAGTGAAATTGGGGTATTTATTCTGCTCCCTTCCTGTGAGGACAATGTGGACTGTCTGGATCCTAATACTGTGAGTCATAGCTCCTGTCACCTGTTAGGGACCCTCTCCTCACAATTCTCTTTCCTTGGAAACAGCTCTTTCTCATGGCCTCTTGAGGCCTAGGGACAGTAAAGGGAGTACTGTTTTTGCTGCCCCAGATGCTACACTATTTCTTGTTTCCCCATACCCTGGCCAGTTCTCTGAAAAGAGCCTCTTTATCATAAACTCTCCTCATATTTCACAAATTGAGTGTGCTGTTATTTTCTGATGGGACTTTGATATATCTATGAAAGAGTATCTGGATGTCCTCTCTCTGGGCCTTTCTTCCTAGAGGCCATTGCTACAGGGATAATTTAGGACATTGCTTTTTTAAAGCAGTTCTTTAATCTCACTGCCTTACCAGACATCAACTCAGACCCCTCTGGGGTGAGTCATTCTATTTGTGTGGGTGGGGTTTGTTAAAAAAATTTAAGAATTTTCTCAAAAGTCCAAGTGCATAGCCCCAAATAAAATAAACAACTGAAAAAAAAAAAAAAAAGGACTGTGCGTTTAAATGCCTTGGACAGTGACCCACAACTCAGCCCCTCCTTTCTGGGCAGGATGTGGTCAGAGTACTATACACGGCTAAGAAATTTCCCTTTGGGGCCGTTTGTTCATGCAGTTTGGTGTGGATGAAATCAATTCCAAGTAATACCTAGAAGTTGAGGTGTTATATGTACAGTATTAGTTGAAGAGCTTTGGAAGAGTCAGGATAGCATATTAATTTTCTCCTCTCCCAAAGACTGTTAAAAATGGTTCTTGGTAGGACTCCTTTCCTTTATTTTGGTCACAAGCAGTAAAAGTCTGGCTTTCTATGGCATGCAGTGACAGACGGAGACCCACCTGGACCCTTGCCTATCTGGTGTAAAGCGTGCAAAAGTGCTAAAAACTCCCTGCTCAGAAATACCTTTCTTCCCAGAAGTTCTGTCACAATTCCAAAAATTCCCATTATGAACATGTTACCTTAAGGGTATTACAGAGTGATCTGTTTTACTGGGTTAAGGTATCGTTTTGTGGGATAAGGACATTGCACATCAGCTGGTTGATGTCTTGGCAGAACGAAATGTAACTATCGCCTCCTGGCATCATTTGTAGAGAGAATGGGAAGATAAGGGTCCTGGTTGGGAAGGAGGTAAACAAAGGTGTGAGGCTTACAGAATCACTCAGGAACTAGACCTGTTAGGGAGAACACAGTGGTGAGTTAGTGAGTACAGGGGCCACTGAGGTGCCTGAGTGTGCCTGGGTATGACTAACACTGTCATCAACTGTGCTGAAACGTGAAAATACGGTCCATGTAAAGTGTTTGGGTCAAAGCTTAATAAATAGATTTCCTTTTCTGTGCCACTCATAATGTGGCTGAAAGCTGTCCCAGGCAGGAGATTGTCAAAGGATACCTAAGGATGTGTCAGAGCTTGAAGAACTAGACCATTATGATAAATCAGGAGCCAGAATGGCAATCATCTGTCAGGCTGACTGTGATTAATTGGTAGTGACTGCCTGAAGTGCAGTTAAGGAGTGTGAGGTGGCATCTAGTCACAATGAATAAAAATGACATTGTTGATTACAGTGGGCTTATGAGTGTGGGCTTGGACTTGGAGGTAAGGGGAGGTGATACATGTGCCACACATTTGCTAGGCCTACCAAGGGTCTTTTTCTGCTTTATTCCATAATCAATGTGATTGCTGGGTTTTGGGGGGCCTTAGACAGGCTTCAGGAATCCCTAGTACCACCTTCCTGGGGATTTCCTGTCACTGGATCAGTTTACAAAGAGTATATGCATGAAACTTTTCATTTCTTCCTATGATAAAATCTGTTATTTGGGCTAGATGCCAGATGATGGTTTGGGGATCCAGGCTGGGGTCTAACAGGCCAGGAAGAATCGTCTCCAAAAGGAATGACTGGTGAGGAACATATCTTCATATGCTTCTTTTCTCATTCCACACCTCTACACCAGGTCAGGACTGCAGGAAGCCCTAGGAGTCATCCTTGACTCCTCTCGTTCCCTCACATTCTCCATCTAATGTATCGGTAAGAGCTGACAGAATATATGCTCATATGATGCACTTCTCACCCCTACCACTGCCACTTCAGTCCATCTCTCCTCTGGTCTGATGGCATAGGTTCCTGTCTGGCTCCCTGCTTTCACTCTTGTGCTTTGCAGTCTGTCTCCTCACACGTTTTTAAAAACATAAACCAGGTTACATCATTCTTCTGCTTACCACTGTCCAACAGCTTTCCAGCACACCGGAGTATAATCAGAAGGCCTCACCATGGCTTCAGATATCCATGTGATCTGTGGTCTGATCCCTGTGCTCTGGTTTCTCTGGCTTCATCCCCCCCATTCTCTTTCTCTCTCCCTCTCTTCCAGCCATCCTGGCCTACCTTCTGTTCCTCCATCTTGCCAAGCTCATTTCCATCTCTGCCCCTTTGCTGGATATGTTCTCCCCCCAAATCTGATATGGCTTTCTCTCTCATTCTTTCAGGTCTCTTTCAAGTGTTACCTCCTTTCTTGACTCCTTTATCTGAAGTGACACCTCCTCCCCAGGTTACTCCCTGTTCTCTAACCTTTATTTTTTCTTCTTGGTGCTGCTCATTACTAGTGGATACCATGTTAAATCATTATTTATGTATAGATTTTTCTTTCCTCCTCCCTGGAATGTAAGTCTTTGAGGGCAGGATCTTGTTTATTGTCATAGTATTTAGAAGAATATCTAGAACATAGTACGTATTCAGGAAATATTTATCAAATGGATGCACGGATTTTGAAAGTGAAGCATCTTCACTAGGCCATGCGGTTGCATGTCAAATCATGTGGAGGATCAAGACGATGTGCAAATCCATGGCAAGGAGTGGTGCCTGAGTGGCAGGACCAGCTAACTGGTGGTCTAACTAAGGGCTGATTGGGGAGCCTCGTAGCAGGGGAACAGTCAGAAAGTACAGAGCTTCCAGGGAATTGTGAGTCAATGTCAGAATCCAAGAAAATGATTGTGACAGCACACAAGAGTTCCTAGCACGAAGACATTAACATTGAGACACTTTCTCAGATGGAAGGCTTTCTAAACACTTATGCCTAGAACAGGGACCACAGTGTAGGGACTGAGTAGAGTCTGAAGTAGAGCTTAGTTCAGAGATGGCAAACAGGTTAATCAATCCACTGAATTCTACAGAGTCTGGAGAGAGACTCACAATCAGCTCCTAATGCACCATGGCTGCCACCTCCTTGCAGATGCTGTCCCAGAAACCAATTCTTCAAGGGAGATGTCACTGTGCTGATGATCCCCAAGAGGCCAGAGACCAATGAGTTCAGTGGCCCACTTACATCTCACATTGGGGAACTCCACTCAGCAGCAGGGGCCTCTGCACTGGCTGGGAATCCCCACTGCAGCAGCAGCCTTTGCGGGGTTGAGCTGCAAGCTACTTTTCAGATTTAGCACACAGCCTTGTGAGGAGACAAAGTTGTATTGCCTCTGACGAGAAACAAAGCCAGTGATGTTGACATATATGGGAAATGGGAAGATATCCAGAGGTTGGAAGCAAATCTCCAAGCTGGAAGTGTGGCTTGTACTGATCTTTGTGTGTCCCCATCCTCAACTGTGTTTGCAGGCTTCCAGGATCTATGTAGAAAGAAGTACATTGCTGTGTGTTTGTAGCTCCGCCCATCATTTGAGGGTAAGTAGAAAAGAGGTTTGGCGTGGCTTTCAGAGGAAGTAAGGTGAAGATTCTTCTCTCCCAGCCTAAGTAAACCACTTAGGCCTTTCATGACTCAGAAACCACAGACCCCACAGCCAACATGCATCTATTCATTCTTGTCTACAAATATTGATTGAAAGCCTATTGTGTGACTAACACAGTACTTGGTTTGAGGATGTAATGGTAAAGTAAGATTAACTCTCTCCCCTCAAAAGTAGATAATCTCATTCTAGTGTGGAACATTTTGCAACATGGAGGACAACGTAATCTAGTAGCAAGGAATGTAAGCTGCTGCCACTCACTAGACTGTGTGATATTGTACAAGTCACTTCCTTTCTCTGCATTTTAATTTTCTCATGTATATTTCCAGGACATTACCCATGTTAGGGGATTTAATAAAATAATGCCTATCAAGTGTTTAGCCTATGTGTCAGTAAATGTAAGCTATGATTCTGGTTATGATTTTATGGTAAGAGTTGGTAGACAATGCTGTGGGGGTACATTTATATATCAAAATACCATATTTCTAGACAAATGTATTTATATTCAAGACTAAGCCCATAAAACACTTGAGTAATTGGAGATTACATTTTTTTTTCCTTTCCTGTCCAAGACCCTCTCTATCCAAATCTATCTTCTTTCCCCTTTCTGGAAGCCTTGAGTGCCCTGGATCTTTCTCTGATTTTCTCTGTCAATGCTTCTCTCAGTGGATTGGTAGATGGGAATGAATCCAAGCAAGATATGTATGTCACATTGTCACTGATTTAGAGCATTGCCCTTCCTGGAGGTGTTCTCATCTCACCCAAAGAATGGCATCATTTCAGGTTATCAGTAAAATTGCCTTTTCTGAAAGTAATGAAGGAGCTTGGTATTTGTACAGGAGGAGAGCAGATCTCTTCCTGTACAAAAATGGAATGGTCTCAACAGTAGACTCCACACATGGGAACTTGGTTCACAACAGAGACAGCAATATAAACCTACGGAGAGGGGAAGAATTATTCTTCAAGTGTTGGGATAATTGGTGGAAAGGAAATCCCTACCTCAGAGTTTAGACACAAGTAAATTCCACATAGAATTAAGATGTACATATGAAAAGGAAATTTTATAACTTTGAGCAGAAAACATAGGGGACTTTTAAACATAGGGGCTTATGTCTCAAAAGGCATACACCAAAAGGAAAAGTTTTAAAATATTATATTGAAATATAATTCTGTACCAACAAAGACACAATAAACAAAGTATAAGCTTCAGACTTAGAAAAGATATTATAATGCCTATAACCAACCAAGAATTCTTAATAAAAATTTATTTTAAAAAAATTCCTATGGATCAATAAGAAAAGATAATCAAAGAAAAGTGGGCAAATAATATGAACTGGACCCTCACAGAAAAATAAACTTAATCTCATTAATAACAATGAAAATTCAAATTAAAACCATAGTGTGATACTATTTTACACCCTGAGCCTGGCCAAAATGATAATATCTGGTAAACCCAGTTTTGATGAGGCTGTGGGGAGACACATCTCACATATTGCTGGTTAGAGTGTGTCGGCAACATTACCCTGGAGAGCACATTGGCAATATCTATCAAATCAAAGAAGTGCATAACCTAAGACCTAGAAATTCCACTTGTAAGTATATATCCTAGAAAATCTCTTGCACATGTATACAAAGAATGATATTTTCATTATTGGAAAGGCAAAAAACTGGGATGAATTAAGGCCCATCTGTAGCAGGATAGATAAGTAAGTTGTGAATTAGTCATATAATGCAATCTTATACAGCACTTAAAATGAATGAGATAGAGCTACATGTACCAATATGGATCAATTAATCTCTGAAGGATAACATTGACATACAAATAGCAAACTACAGAAGGATCTAAATTATATGATACCTTTCAGATAAAAATATACAAACACACCAAACTTTATACTGTTCACATTATATGTTTATTATATGTTATATTATACTGGGTTTATTATATGTTTACATAAAATATATGTAGCTTATATGTATTTATTATATATGTACATCTAAATCATATGTTTATTTATTTTTTTAAAGTTTATGTATTTTTTAAAATTATTTTTAACATTTATTTATTTTTCAGAGAGAGAGAGAGAGAGTGAATAGGGAAGAGGCAGAGAGAGAGGGAGACACAGAATCCAAAGCAGGCTCCAGGCTCCAAGCTGTCAGCACAGAGCCCGACGCAGGGCCTGAACCCATGAACCGTGAGATCATGACCTGAGCTGAAGTCAGATGCCCAACCGGCTGAGCCACCCAGGCACCCCTAAAGTTTTTGTATTTTGAGAGAGAGAGAGAGAGAGAGAGAGAGAGAGAGCAAGCAGTGGACGGGCAGAGAGGGAGGGAGAGAGAGAATCCCAAGCAGGGTCTGCACTGTCAGTGCAGAGCCTGATGCAGGGCTTGAACTCATGAACTGTTGAGATCATGACCTGAGCCGAAATCAAGAGTTGGAGCCACCCAGGCACCCCTAAATCACATGTTTTTTTGTTGTTGTTGTTTTTTCGTTTTTTTGTTTTTTAAACACGTATATGTTGTTTGTGTAAAAATACTAGAAAGTATCAGAAATGAACATGGGCAGAACAAATATCAACCTGAAGACAGTTTGGAGATGGAAGAAGGAGAAGGGGATAGTAGTAGTTTGGTGGGGAAAGTCTTCAATAAGATTTGGATGAAATATGATAAAAATGCTATTATTAAATCTCGGTTGTTGAAAGATGTTTATACTTTTCCATATGTTTGGCATTTTAAAATTAAAAGAACCAGTTCCCTTTCTTGATGGTGAGACCGGCCTTCCTTATGGTTTTATCAGTTAGCTCTCTGATAAGATATTGTGTGATGGGGGTCTATTTATTCCCTATAGTACCTCCTGGATTTGTAGTACTTGGTTTGAGTCTACCTCATGTTCTCTTCTTTGGAGAAAGGGCTTATCTAGGGCAGGGATGCCATGTGTAGGTGTGCAGTCCCTTCGTTGTACAAAGGTGCTGGCCAGGTGGGGTCTGAAACACAGTCCATGTTCTGCTCCCCAAGCGATGGCCCTGATACAAGACTGTACCCTTGCATGGCTGTGTAGGGGCCTTTTGCTAATTCAGGTGTCTGAGGAAGAGTCTTTCTAATCTGACCATGTAATAGGCAGTGCCTTTTTCTATTTGCACAAAGGCACACTCTAGTGGAAAAGCAGACCTGACCTAGGAGATTAAGGCCACAGCCAGAGTTTCCCAGGCTTATTGGGGTAGATATTCACCCAATCTTTGAGAAGACGGTTGGAAACATGTTTATCCTGCATGGGACAGCCAGAGAGAGGCTGGAGGAGAATCCAAATCACTCACCAGTTGTTTCCCAACATGTTCTAAGTCCACAGCACATAGGAGCCAACCAGGTCCTGCAGACCCGCCCCCTCCTCACCAAGAAGCACCCACATGAATATCACTTGGCAACTTCTTTTATAAATTTGTGGGCATTTTCTTATGACTTTGAATGGGAAGGTGTGATTGATGTGTGAATTAGATCTTCACTGGGAAGGCAAACTTAGGTGTCAGCATTTATTTGAGGTGAATTTTCTGATTTAATTTATTTCACCTGGTGTGTTTACTTAGCATCTGCTTTCTAGGTATTGAGTACAAAATAAACAGGTATTTATATTCTGTGCTCCAAAAGTTACAACAAATCCTTAAAAAATTTGTACTGATACTGCTTTGAGGATGATAGTTATTGGATTGATATATTATTGTTGAATCCTTCTGTCTGAATAAAGATACAACTATAACTTAAAGTCAAAATAGTTCAGATTCTATAAAGTATAAGATTCATCACTGGCCCATTTTTCCTTTCAACTAATCATCCAAGACACATGAGTCTTGAGTGCCTCATGGTTTTATCAGTTAGCTCTCTGATAAGATATTGTGTGATGGGGGTCTATTTATTCCCTATAGTACCTCCTGGATTTGTAATACTTGGTTTAAGTGTGCTAGGTGCTAAGGATAGAAGATTGAATAATCTTCTTTTCCTCAAGGAAGCCAGACATTCAAAGAATTACACTTCAGTGTTTTAAGAGCAGTAAGAGAAGGGAATCCAGGAGACTGGCATGCCTAACTCAGCAGCTGGTTGAGGGCATGTGTTTGTGTCACTGCAGACTTCCTGGGGGAGGTGATGTCTGAGCTGGATTAGAGTCTGCAGTGGGGAAGGACATTCAGGTAGAGGAGGCAGCGTGATCCAAGGCACTATATATGACATTTGGTTTTTGTTGTTGTTGTTCACCCAGATGCCGTTTTCTTTTCCTGATGACCCTTTGGGAACTCCCCCTCTACTAAGAGCAGTCTTGGTGGAGCTGTCAGTCAAGGGACTCTGAGATCCAAGCTCTAGGCAGTTGAGCCAAGCTAGGCTCATGGAATTCTCTTACCCAGGAATCTGACTCTTTAGCCCAATTATTGCAATGAAGGAAAATGGTTGTTGCAGAGACCTAAAAATAATGTTCATAGTTCCTGCCTAGATCCCAGACTTGTTCTGGTTCTCAGATTTTTCCATGCTTGATTCTTTAGTTTTTCCTTCAATTCTGTGAGCTATCTCATATCCTTACAGTAAAATCTGTTTTGCTTGTTATCCAGAATCAGTGTATATTGCTTACAACTGAAAAACCCGAAGTGATACAAGAAAAAAAATCAATGGTGGAAGCTATTAGTAGCAGTCTAAGAAGTCTACTTATTATCTACCAGAACTCCTTAAGGAAAATTTCCAAATGCTTCAGAGATGGGAAGGAGAGAAAGAAAGAAAGAAAGAAAGAAAGAAAGAAAGAAAGAAAGAAGAGAAAGAGAAATGGAAGGAAGGAAGGAAGGGGAAAGGAAGAAGGAAAAAAAAAGATTTCTTTATCATACCATGACCAAGCACCTTCCCATATGGTGTGATGGGAAGGTACATTCCTGAGGATGGCTGGGTTTGCAGGGTGGACCCCATCGGCATCATTTAAACTCCTGCCCCTGGCCAGCCTTGGTCTCTTCCTCCCTGGACTGGCTGTTACATACAACATGCAGGAGAAAAGGAACAGTTTGTTGCTGCTTCACACAGAGCCCAGCTGGAATCTGCCAGAGACTGCTCTGCATCCGGAGACAATTTACCTTGTTGGCCCTCAGGGCAAAAATGAAGATGACAATGAGCCAAGGATGTCAGATTTTCAGACTGCTGCTGGCTGAGTTTCTTAGGTTCTAGTCTGCAAGCCTGAAGTCTATATTAAAGTGGAAACAATTAAAAGCTCTGACTTTTTCATTGTATTGTAATTACAGCAACATCTCTGGTACAAATTATAACTCACTTACTATTCTAGGCAGTTAGCATCTGGACTGCCACCAAGGAAACCCTTTTTAGGTTATAAAGGGGTATCACTGGGTGCCCTCAGAAAGCTGGAGACTCATAAGGAAGAGGCTTTACTCAAGGCAGAAACAGGGGGAGGGTTATACTCTTCATAGATGAGGCGTCTTATTGAAAATACTTGGGTTCTGACACCCCCTGGAATATTATTGATAGTTAGAAGCCTTTATTTGTTATCTTCATTATTGTGTATATTGCTGTTATCAGAATTTATCCGCAAAATGATCATGGGAGTTTAGTCTGCAGGGAACTACTTTATGAATTTATGTGAATTTTTACTTAAATTAAATTTTTGCTTTCTTTACCATTTCTCTGTCGGAGGCAGCCAATGGAGAATTTCCTTTGGCAGATATATAGGATGTCGTGTCTGAGAGAAAGCAATCAATCATAAATTCTGTAGCAGCTCAGATAAAATCGGGATTTTATCTCTTCTGATGAGTACTGATTCAAATACTCTCAGGTTGCCTCTAGTATCAGTCACAAATTTTTCCAGTGACAAAAATCCTGGCTTGAGCTGACTTAAGCACAATGGGGAATTTACCGTCTCTGGCCATTGAAAACTAAGATGCTGATTTGGCTTTGACTTGATTTAGAGTTGAAGTTTCTCTCTTCTTGAATAGATTTATTCCCAGGTTCCACGTAATACCCCCAGAAACTCCAGGCTTATTCCACCACAAGGCAAAACCCATCAGAGAAGAGCAATAGGTTGTCTGAGGGTTTCTTGTCAAATCCTTGAAATTCACCATATTGGACCAACTTAGGTCACATGCACACTCTTGAATGATCTCTGTGGCCAATGGAGGGCCATGATCCCACTGTGTTAAACATAAGGTATGGGTGGAATCTCACAGCCTGTGGGGCTGAGTCAAGGAGAATGGATCACCACAAGCAAACCCCAAGTAAACAATCCCAATAAATCAGTGCCTTTGCAGGAGGAGAGGGGAATAGTTTCTGGAGAGGAAAATTGCACATGTCCCTCACACCTCTTTAGTATGGACATCTCTAAATGTAGTCCCCAAGGATGGCAGAAGGAGTGGGGCCTCTACCCCCAAAGCGTTGCCCTCATTTCTTTCAGTTAACTCCCAAAATTCTGAAATTATTCTAGACCCAGAAATCTATGGAGAGTCATAATCCTGTTGTGAGGGGGTGATGGAGAATGAACTAATGCATAATCAGAAGGTTTTCCTGAAAGATAAGATCTTCCAATTACTTGCAAATCTCCCCAAAGCATATGAAACAGAGTTTAAATATTTATTTTCTATGAAGGAATTTTGAGAGATATAACTAAGCAATCTAATGATTTTAAATAGGATCCTCCCTGAAAATAACAAGACTCCCATTAACCAAAGACCTACTCTATGCCAGACTCAGTTCTAGATGCTTGGTTAATTATTTCCCACAGCAGCACTCTGGGGAAAATATCATCGTCTCTATTACAATCCAAATGAAGAAACTGTAGGTCAGAGAGCTTAAGTAAGTTTCTGGACCCAGCTAGGATTCAAGCACCCTCTGTTCAACCCCAGACCCCAGAGCCCCAGGCATTGCCCATCCTTTGAAATTATACATGACGGAGAAAATCCATCTCCCTTCCCTAATGGAGCAACAGGGATGAGAAAATCTCTCTGCGGTGTTAGGATGCATTTTTATACTTTTTGTAGTAGGAAAGGGAGAATAGTACTAAACAATTCCGGAGCATCAGCTAGATTTGGGCCACTGGGAGCGGAGGGAAAAATGCTTTGTAGTCTACTCAACAATGAGTTTTGAGTAGAGAAGAATATGATTTCCCAGGCCTCTTATCAGATTCAATTCATGCACCAGGTTTTGCACAAACTGCAATCAGTGCCGACAAGAGTGCTGGAGGTCAGCATTAGCAGACACCACGTGGCTTTCCACCTAGCAGCTACTCCCAAGCACTAATGAAATGATGCATCAAAAAGCCGCCCTGACTCACTACTGGAGTCTGTCCACGCCAGCCTCTGCCACCCCCGCTCCACAGAGACCACACTTACTAAGATCACTGAAGATCCTCTTGCTCCTAAACCCACACGGAAATTCTTCTCTGGGACTCTTTCTGGTCTCTGTGGTGCTTGATCCAGTGGGCCGCTTCTATGCTCTAAATCCTCTCAAACAAGCAATAGCATCACTGCTGGGCTGTCTTCTCTTCCAGGTCGTTTCTAAGACACTTCTTACAATTGGCAGGAGACCCTTCGTATTTTGTTTGGGGTTGATGACCGTGTTAATGACAGATCAAGACCCTGAGCAGTTCCACTTGTTTCTGTGTGTTCAGTATGCCCCCAACAGGTTCAAATCTCGAGATTTTTTATAAATGACCTGACTTTTGCCTAAAGGTCACCCAACAAGAGCACTTGATTCACAAATCCATGATCCTCTGTCCCATTGTAAACCTGCTGTAGAAACTTTTATAAATATTTTGAACTTTGGTATACAGATTTTTGTCATCAAGTTAAGGCAAGCACAGTATATCTTTCCTCATTTAAATAGAATTTAATAAGGAAGTAGGGAAACAGGTGCTGGAGGACTGAAAATATACAAAAGGGAATACTGAGGCATCACAGAAAGTAGCTAAGGGAACAGAGGGAAGAGGTTGGGGTGATTAGGAATCTAGAATCTTGGAGAAGGGGGTATACAGAGAGCTAAGGCCCAGGCCACTGAGGAGGGGCCATGGCCAACTGGTGTGGGGAACTCTGAGGAAGGTCTAGTAGCCTTGGAAAAACTCAGGGAACTGGGACCAATACCTACTGCCAAGATAAAGGTCTTGGAATAGAAACAGTATAAGCAAAAACCAAAACAGGAATGAGCAAGTCCCTTTTCCCTTCCCCTTCAGTCTCTTTATTTTGCCCCCGGGAGCACCTAAAAGGATCCGCTGGCAAAAGTGAAATAGGTTTGCTGAATTCCCAACCCCAGCATCACAAAGCAGAGCATGGAAGAGTGCCTTGCAGCTAAGAGACAAGAGCTTAATAAACACACACCTCTGACCCATTCACTCTCACCACTGTCTTTGAACTTTCTGCAAGGAGCATTATTTGCCCAGAATTTCCATTCCCCAACTCTGCCGGGTCATTAGCCCTAATTACAAAAAATCCAAGGGTCTGTTTGCTCCATGAGATCTTCCTGGATTGATCACAGGAAGGAGAGCAGTTCTTGCCCGCCATGCTGCCCACACTGCTCTCCAGCTGTGCCTGCTAACATCTACAGTGATGAAAATCCATCTCTCCAGCTGCTTTTCCCTTGTGGTTTAAGCATGGCCTGTGCATTTGGTATACTGGGAATTACTGAATAGTTGCCTCCCTGCTGTGTGCAAACAATGCTTAATTTTCTTTGTGGGAGCACTTATGTTTCTTTGACAAGTTCCCATTCCCTCTTGGAAGAGAGGATACTCAATTTCACCCAAACTGTGAAATTAGGTTTGATCCTAAATATTTTAAGTCACTTATGGTTTAGAATAGTCTCATTTCAAATGAATATTCAGTCCAAATCAGGTGCTGTGACCCTTAGCCGCTGTCTAATTTAAAACATCAATTTCATGGTTTCTGTCTGTTTCTCAAGGATTTTTCTTCCCTCCCCCTGGGACCTTGAGCTTGCCTGTGTGCCTCCATTGCAGGGAGAGGAGGAAGATGTCCTGCAGGTGAGGGTACATGAGTGGGAAGAAAATTGATCAGCTGGGATGAAGTCAAGGACTTTCCAGCAGAGCCCAGCTAACTGGTTTCTTGTTGGTCTGCTGTCAGGTGCTGGTGATGCCAGCCGCCCTGATAGGTGGCTCTCTTGGCCTGGATAGTACCTGGTGCTGCTTTCTCATGGGGCATGTTGGATGGCACTCTCTAGCCTGAACATGTCAGGGCAGCATTGGATAGTACTGCTTCCTCACCTTCATCCTTGGAGAACAGTCTGCAGGGGGTCCCACCACGTTCTTCCTTCCAACAGTGGGAGTTTCTGGGGCGTGGCTATCTGGCTTCTGCTACTCTGCCAGTCTCAGGCATTTTACTCTTGAGCTCATTTGTCATCCTTCCCCTGCTACCCTTTGTTATCACAAGGGGCTGATCCTACAGGCTATGTTGTCCAGGCTGCCAGGTCAGCTGGGTTTTGTCCAGAACCAGCAAATAGGAGGATTGGCAAGAGATTGTAGGTGGCATTACTGGCAGCCATGGGGTGTCCTCTGTGGCTCCAGCTCCCACTGGATGGGTTCTCCATGGTCTTTGGCCCTTGCATTCCAGTACTACCTCCATCCTTTGTCTTTCCATCCTAGAGCTAATATTCATTCCTACTTTGCTAATTTCTGGGTTGTTTCATCATTCTCTGTTTGACTCTTGGCTCCTTCATCACCTGTATAACCAATTCCTTGCCCTAAATTCCTTCTGTAATACATACTTAAGTGGATTCTGTTTTTCTGTTTCCCAAGGCCCAGCCTGGCCTAGATCAATGGGAACCTTAGGAACCCCCTCCATACCTACCTTGGCTCTATGAACAGTTCAAGGGTGATCTGTGCCAACTCTCACTCACTACGCCACCTTGCCAGGGCAGGTTGGCAGATCCTACCACCCAGGAAACTCCAGATGAGTAACTGGTTCCAGTCCCTGTACTTTGAAAACCCCCTAAAATTCAGTGGAGAAATGTCCAGAAATTGCATCTTCCCATCCCACTACACGGTATGCTAGGGAGGAAGGACAGAGTGCTGAAAGCTCCCCAAATGTTCTCCTTCAACTCTCTCTCCCTCCTAAAGTGCTCTTCTTTTTCAGGCACAAGAGCTGCCAAACCAGTTGTGCCTTGTTCACACCTCAGTGAGGATTAGGTGGATTTGACCCTGGGACATCTGTCTTCAGTAACTTCTATAACTTCTGCTTGGCCAGTGGGTGAAGGGCTGACAGGCTAGTCAGGTAACCTGGGGGAGAAAGAAGGAGTCTCAAGGAATATTTCACACCTTATATCATATATGTTCCTGTATAAGATATGCCTCTGGCCTAAAGTTTTAAAGATATTCTTAGAAAACTGTAGGATCTGGAGTAAATCCTATGACTCCACTGGAGTAAATCCATTGTGTTGGATTAAATTAAATGAATATCAAAGGAAATCTTGTAGAAGCAGAAGACATAGCAAAAGAGAAACTTGAATTCTTGCAGGAATATGGGCCTACAGAAAGAAAAGAAGAAAGATCTCTCCCTAATGATATTATATTCCTGGATATTCCTAATACTGTCTGGTAGAAGTTACCTCTTTTTCCAGTGAACTACACATCCATTATGCTGACATATGCTTCTCAGAGAGTAAAGTGTACTCTATGTAGATTCATTCATTGTTTTTCATTTCTGACCCCTTACCCTGTAATCACTAAAAGATACATTGAAAAACAGGGTGGCTCCATGGAGCCTTCACATGGAAGTGGTTCAAAGTAAAACAAAACAAAAGCCCACTAAGCTAAAACAAACAAAGCCCATTTGTTCTAATTCTATATGTCATGCCAGACACAATGGATTAAAAACTGTAACGCACTTATTAAGTCTTGAACTTGCCACAACCCCTTTAGTTTTATTTTTATTGTCTGAAATTCTCTAACGATTCAATGTCACTTTTTCTCTTTGGGATCATTAATTTTCAGGGTTAGATAGAGATCAATAGTCATAGTTTGAAATTGGCATTTTTGGAGGAGAAATATGTTGTGCCACTGTGCATAGATTGGATGGTGCCCCAGTTAAGAAAATGGTGTGCTCTTTTATGATTGCGTTCATCGATAGTACCCTGAGCATTATTTTATTCTGTTGTGAAGATTCTGACAGTCTCTTATAGTATCTTATCTATCACTGAGTTTTCTTTTCTCTCCTTTCATATTGGGTCTATGGAGTGGAACTTTATTTAAAAGGCCCTGACATGAGAAAGAATGGCCATGGCCAGGCCATTCTCTTTTAGCACCAAGGAAAGTGGCCAAGTGGTCAGTCACCCAAGTCAAGAACTCAGTGTAGTGCCTGTGCAGCTAGGGTGTGGCTTTAAAGGTAATCAATTTCATTTGGGGGACTATATGACAATGGATATTTTGACGTTACAAAACACTTGGCAAAGTTGGCAATCACTTCCCTGAGCAAGACTACTGCCTGAAGCCTGGCTCAGAGGAGGCAGCCCTCAGAGGCACTCATCTAGGAGGCAGAAATTCACCTTATTTATTTTTCCTTTCAACAAATATTTATTAAGTGCCAGGTGCTATAAATACAACAATAAACAAAACTGATAAAAATCCCTGCCCTCATAGAAATTGTGTGTGTGTGTGTGCATGTGTGAAAAGACAATAAAAAAATTAACCAGGGAATTATGTATCTGTTTGACTAGCTGTCCTATCTTTTAGGTGGTGATAAATATTATGAAGAAAATATAGCAGGAAAGTTTGTGCCAAGGTATGGGTATAGGAGGAGAGTTGCCATTTTAAACATAGTGGCCAGGGAAGGCATCACTGGGAAGGTGATGTTTGATCAGAGACATGAATGGGGGACAGGATGTAGATATTTGGGGAACAGAAAATGCCAAGTCTCTGGGGAAGAAGCATGCTTGATGGACCAAAAAAAATGGCCAGGGTGGCTTGAGCCAAATGACTGGGGGGAGTGGTAGGAACTGAGGTCAGAGAGGTAGCAGGGACCAGATTGTCCAGAGCAAAAACTCGTACTCAGGGTCTACTAGATATTGTTATTTAAGGTAATAAAGAATCTCATGTATTCACATATTACAAATTTGGACTTAATTTTTGTTCACTGTGTTTCAATATGGTTGGTTTCTTTTTTAACCCCATGTCTTTTACGTACTTAAAAATGTTATTTTGAGAAGGAATCTATAGACTTCAACTGTCTGCCAGAGAGATTCACTTCACAAAGAAGGTTAAGAATTCCAGATGCTACTGCAGTACTTCAGCTTTTCCTCTGAGAGATATAATGAATGATCACTCTGGCTGCCATGTTGAGTGTAGGCTAAAGATGGACAAGGGTGGTGGCAGGAGATAAGTTAGGAAGCTATGACAGTGATTCAGGCAAGACATGATGGCAGCTTGTACCAGAGTAGTAGCAGTGGAGGTAGTGGGGAGAGGCTAATTCCTAGAGAGATTTTAAAGGTAGAGCCAACAGGATTTGCTGATGGGTTGGATATGAGCTTAGAGGGAAACAGAGTCAAAAGTGATCATGAGATTTTAGTCCTTAGCAACTGGAAGGATGCTGCTGCTTTCTTTTGAGGTAGGGAAGTATGCAGGGGAGCCAGGGAGGAGGGATGGAGAAGACCAGATTTCGTTTTTGGATATCTTGTTTGAAATGCCTACTAGATATCCCAGTGGAAATATCGTATAGGCAGCTAGAGGTAGAAGTCTAGAAGTGTGGAGGGGAAGTCCAGGCTGGAAACACAAAGTTGGGAATTATCAGTATACACCTGGAGTTAAAGCTGTGTGACCAGATAAGAATTTTTATCTTGCAAAGTGGTACACATGGAAAAGAGATGAGTTTTGATGGTGGTTACCTGGGGTGACCTAATGTTTAGAATTTGCGAAGAGGAGAGGAATCAGACAGGAGAGCAACCAGTGACTTAGGAGGAAATTAGGAGGATTTGATGTCCCTAAACCCAAGGGAAGAAAATGTCAAAGAGGAGTGATTACCTGTTACATGCTGCTGATAGGTCAAGTGATATGAGGCCTGAGTTGAGCATGGATTTAGTAACTTGGAAGTTGTTGGTGACCTAGAAGAGAGTTTTAGCCAAATGACTGGAATGAAAGTCCTATTGAAATAGGTTCAAGAAAGAATAAGGAGAGGGAAGTTGGAGACAATGGGAAGAGGAAACTCCTTTCCAATATTTCCTTCAAAGGGAAACAGAAAATTTAGGTGATAGCTGGAGGGGGTATGAGGATCCAACAATTTTTTTTGAGCTGGAAGAAGTTTCGGCATATTTGAACACTGATAGAAATGATTTTAAAAAGAGATCACACAGATTACTCAGGTGAGTTGGAGGCCATCATTGAAGCAATGTCTTAGAGTAGACAAGATCAGACAACTTAGAGTAGACAACTAGAGGGAGAACAGAGGGGTTGACCTTAAACATGACCTGTGGAGTTCACCCATAGTAACAGGTGGGAAGGCAGGTATAAGAGCAGAGTATTATGGGGAGAAGTGACAGTGAAACATGGAATTTCTCTTTTGGTTTTCACCATTTTTTTTACAAGAAATAAGAAGCATGATAATCAACTAAAAATGAGAATGGATAGGGATAAGAGGTTGGAAATTTGAAAAGAGAGGAAAGGTGTTGAATGGTTGTCTAGTGTGGTGGAAACGTGAATGGAACAGCAAAATGCAGTAGGAGTGCCAAGAAGCATTCAGGACTCTCTTGCTAATTAGTGAGTAAGAATTTCAAATGAATCTATTCAAAATGTTATATTTTTCTTCAGTCATATTAAACTCGTTGGGTACAGACCTGAAGTAGGTAGAGAGTCAATCAAGATTGGGTTTTGTCATGTAAGTTGAAGGGAGGACAGAGCAAGAGAACTGACGGCTGACCCAAGGGAATAACTGATTATGGAATTTATGTAAAGAAATGAGGCTGTGAGGGTGGTGTGGACAGTAAAAAGGTGGTAGAACCAATAGATTGTAGATTCTAGTGCCGTGGAACAATTCTCAGAGTCAAGGCACTAGAGGGAGAGAGGTGAAAAGATAGGAGGTGGAGGACAGAGAACATAGTTAGAATAGAGATTATGGGAGTGATGTGGCTTTTGGTAAGGAGTAGGTTAAAGTTTGACCTTGAGAAAGAGAAGCTGAGTTAGGGTGGAGAGTAAGGTCATCAGAGGGAAGGAAGTTAAGGAACCAAGAGTCCAGCCTCTTGGAAAGATAATCTACTTGGATATTTAAATCACTAAAAATTAGGTAAGGAGTAATGTTGACAATGATAGTAAGTAAGCCTGGGGATAAAATCTTCATGAAATAGCAATGGTGGCAACCGTATCTGCAACAAGAATAGACAATGCCTCATTGTCTAATTGTATATGATTTAAAGCTGGGGTCTGGAATAGTGATCTTCCATTTGCCAGGGTCAAGGCAATGAAAATGATCTTTTTAACACAAACTCGCCTCAACTCTATCTCTGGGAGCTCTCTTCATTGAGTAGGTAGCTGGAGAAAGCATATAATTAACGCTTGTCTTTTTTTTTTTTTGGCAGATTTTATATATTTTTTCATTTTAATTTTGGTTGTTCACCTACTTTTTTCATCATTTACTAGGGTGACAGACACTCTTTGTGGGTGATGGTGAGGGATAACCTAACTTTTATCCATAACTGCCTTTTACCTAGTCAACTTCTAGCTAGTGATGGCGATGTGACACTATTCTGGCCAATGAAATACAAGCAGAAGTAATTGAGTGAGGTTTCTGAGAAAGTTTTTCCTTTCCTGAGAAAAAGAGACAGACTCAATAGTCATTTCCCTTTTACTCTTTGCCCTTGTTTTTTGTTTTCTTTTCTGCAAAGTGGATAGGCGGCCCCAAGGTGCGACAATCATCTTGTAACCATGAGTGACAAATGGCAGAACAGAAAGATAGTAAGAGTCTGAGTTCCTGATTCCACTGTGCAGCCACTCACTGCCCCAGCCCTGACTATTACCTCTGGAATTCTTGTCATGTAAAACAAATCCTTCTTCCTTGAAGCCAGCGCATTAGCTTTGTTTGTTTGTTGTTTTTGCAACTTGCTGCTTCCCTAACTCATAAAGCTACTTTCTTGTGAAGATAGAAATTCTAGACAGTTGAATTTAAGAGGGAATTTCACAGACTTATTTGTGAGTAACCTTATTTTTATAACATCTGTCGACCAAAATGTTTGCTTGAGTCTTCCTCTTCTTCAGGTTACTGCCTTATCCTCATTCCTCAGTCAGATTTATTGTATGAGTAGCCCACACACGCTTTCTCCACTCTTTTGCATTCTACCATATATCAGGCCTGTAGAGTTGATTTCTAGATAACTTCGATGGAAACTGTTATAACTAACATTACTGATGACCCTGTGGCATTTTGTTTTTTGATCCTTATCCCCCTTGAAACCTTTGTAGGGATGGCTCAATTGGCCATTTCCTCCTCCTCTTCCTCCTTGGGCTTCTGCAATATGACCCTTCCCTAGTAGAAGTTCTCAACTTCTGAATTATTTTCTTGACCCTTTTCATAGCTCCTTGTCATCTGCCTAACCCTCACTGTTTCTTCTTTAGTAGTCCCCTTGGTCCTCTCACCCTATTTTTCCTCCACTCCCATCTTCTCGTCTTTCACTCTCTAGGTTTCCCCAAGATGGTTTCATATGCTACTAGGTTTCTACCTGCTTCCAAAAGGTCAGCAATATATAAGTGTATCATTTCATTCTAGACCTCTCACTAGAGTTATAGATGCCTATTTCTAACTGCTTCCAGAACACCTTATTTTAAATATTATTTTATCAAAACTGGATTCTACAGAAATCCTACCTATTCTATCCTATTTTGTTTCTTTTGTCACCACCATTTATCCAAGTGTCCAAGCAAAGACTTTGAAGGCAACTTCAACTCTACTGTATTTTCCCCCCATTTTTCATATCCAGCTGGTGAATAGCTCTATTAATTTGTGCCTTGGAAATATTTCTCAAACATCGGTTCTTTTCTCCATCCTCATTACCTCTGCTTCTATTAGGACCTCCCTTACTTGTATATACCCTCCCTTGACTCACTTCCACAGAGAAGGTTTTCTCTTATGTTTTCTCCATTCTTATGAAGAGCCATCCTCAACCTTTAGAAGAGATATCAGTCCTTTCTTCAACTTGATTATCTACTAAGACAAAAAGACTTGTGATTAATGGCAACATAGAGTAATTTGAGACTCTTGTTAGTTGAAGCCCTTTCCAGCTTTGGACATCCAGTTTTTATTAAGAATTCAGCTCAGAAAAGGGAGTGAAGGATGGCTTGAAGATGAAATCTAACCCTGTATCAAACCAGATCTTCAGAGAGCTAGTTGAAAAGAGATTATCAAGGGTGTTACTCATGACTTCACAGAGACCTCCTTTTGCTCTGTGAGATGTTCCTGTCTCGTGTCAATACCGAGAAGAGTGAGTTGTACTTCCCTTAAGCAATCAGTAACAAATATATAGAGCAATTTATTTTTAACTCTTGATTTGTGGCTCTACCCCAAATGGAGCCTTTTGATCCTTGTTTTTCATTTTTCATTAGCTCCACATTTATTTTATGCCCCTTATATTTATGTATCTTTGGATGTTAACTTCCTTTTTTCTCTAGAATATGGTGAAAACAAATATATAAATAGTCTAGGTTCTTATTATGTTTTTCTCTGGTTATTGTAATATTGGCCTTCCTTGCCCACCTCATATCTCTCCTTCTATATATCCTTTACTTATATATATCCTTTACTTACTCAAATTATTCTTCTGTTTAAAAGCATTTAGTAGTTTTCCTCCTGGCTCTTTAACAGGATATACATATCTCCATATGTACATAATCTTCACAATCCTGCAATATAGTTTCCTAGCCTTGGCCCCGTGCCTCCCCCATGCCCTTTTTTCCAACTATGCCAAGCCAGTCTCTTGGAAATGTGTGTCTCAAGCTTCTAACCTTCATTTTGTTCAAAATGGTAAATATAGTTGTTATATATGTTACATGTATGTATATATGCTGTGCCTGCTACTCATGCTATGCTCATGGTTCCTATTCATCCTTGAAGACACATGTCAAAAGTTACCTCCTCTGTGATGCCTTTTCTGATTCCTTCTAAAAAGAGTTTTTCTTTCCTATAAGTGTTCCTGTAATACTTTTAGGTTCTTTTGCTAATAGTAATTATCACACTGAATTTTATTAATTTGTTCCTTGGTATATTACTTAACCATTTGTTTTCATTCATCTCTGTACTTTGCTTGGCATAGTGTACTGCTTAATAAGTTTGTTTTGATTGTGCAAGTGAACACTACAGTGTTTTTGGGTGGATGTCTGTGGCTGACATTTCACCACCTCATGTGATACTGTGGCCACATGACTTTTTGGATTTGTGGGGTTTGTTCAGTTACAACAGTAAGTTACTTAAAAAAAAGTTTTGATTCCAATAATAGATTTATTGAGTCATAATAATCATCTCTAGGTCAGAATAACTAGAACACAGTTTACTGACAGCTGCTAGTATCTTTTGGGGTCCCACCATTCTATCTTTAAAAAAAATCATTCTATCAATCTCTAACAGAATCTCACTGACTAGAAGGTTAATGATAAATTAGCAATGGTTAGAAGTCTTGAATTAAAATTGGAAACAAGGGCTATTATTAGGGATGCCATTTTTATGGTCGATAGCCACATAAGAATTATTATGAACCGAGACATTTTTGAAAAACAGATTTGGTATGCTTTACTAACTAGTCTTCAGACATTATTTTAGCACCTGTTTGCCAGCAATTTACTAGTCATTTTAGGTGTCAGCAGCTTATTCTTCAACTAGATTGAAGGTAATGTAAGATCAGGGATCACACATTACCTACTATTGGACGTGAGCTGAGCATACTGATGGCAAAATACTAACTGCTATAGCCTATCAAACATGTGCATGATGTGGGAGGGATTCTTCCTGCATCATGGGAATACAGTCTAGTTTAAGCTGTTTTGAAAGTGGAACATCCCTCTTCTTCCTCCTGCTATACCACCCGGTGAGTTTTGTTTTGTTTTCTCCATATTTGGCTCTGTGGGAAGTCATCTGATCTTTGGCCCTAGCCAGGGACTAATGGGCACATGAGATCTTGAGGGTTCTGATCCAAAATAAAATGGGAAAAAAAACCCCAACCAACTGATAGGCTGTTGTCAAAGCAGAACAACTAGTCACCTCTGAAAATACATCCAAGAAATGAAACATTCTCAAAATGTTCACAATAAAGATTTTCCTGATCCTGGCCCAAAGTAGTTATGGCATTCATCCAAAAGGATCTCCTGGACATGAAACCCAAGAAAACATTAAACATAAATTTTCTGTTAGGAGCACTTAAAAGGGTTACATTTTTAAGGAGAAGAGCTGACTTAGCAAGGATGTGCTTTTAGGAGAACTTGTCCTGGAAGCCTTCACTGCTATTTAGCTCTGGCACTGGAATTCATGCAAAGGTTAAACACACCGCCTATAACTATGACCTCAGGAAAAATGGGGAAAAAGCACATAAATACACAAAATCAATCTGCTAGTGCAGCAAGAAAACATAGATGATTAAACCATCATAGAGTGGTTTCTTTGTGTGTTAAAAATAAAACAAAACAAAACAAAACCCAACAACAGAATTCCATTTTAATGTTATTATTGCCAGTTTGAATCCCCAAAGGATCAAATGGTGGTTGAGAGTGATTCTAGTTATGAAAAGATGAATATTTAGCAAATGTATTTTTTCCATTGGTATTAGGCTACAGGCATCCATGGGAGCCAACTATTTATAGTCTCGGATTTGTATTTCTCCTTCTTCTTCTTCTTCTTCTTCTTCTTCTTCTTCTTCTTCTTCTTCGTCTTCTTCTTCTTTAGCATCAGTAGAGTAGGGGTGGGCAGGGTGAAAATAGTCTCACACTAATTTTAGAGAATTTACATAGCATTCTTAGAACATGGTCTTCTCTTTGACTTTCATGAAATGAGCAGTTGGACCAAGGAGAACAGGATACAGATGAGGCATTTTAGTGGGGATCTTTCAGTCTTTGCTGGCATAATACATCTATAAGGTATACTTGAAAAATAACTTGGAGGGTCCTTACTGTGTATACGAAGTGGTTGCTTTTCTATTTAATAAACTTAGACAAGGCTAAGTGTTAGAGAAAAATCTTCCAGTGTTTCTCTGTAAAGTGTTGGTAACATACTGAGTATGTACGACAGAAGTCAAAGTGATGGCAAGATTCTGTCACTATGAGTAGTTACAGTTCCTAACAAATGGCAAGGGACAGGACTGTAACTTGCAGTTCCCTTGTGTGGTGTAGACATGTGGAAAGAGAATGGCAAAAGGAATGGAATGGATTGAATACATACTTTGAAGTTCTCTGATCTTTCTTTCTGTTTTTGAGTGAAATGCAGCCATTATTACATCCCTTACAATAAACATAGAGGTATGTGTGCTGCCCATATCCAGAAGTAAGCCAATCTTCTTTGCTTCAAGGACCAAGAATCCTATAGAAAGGCTGATATTACAAAATTAAGTTTTCAAAAGAAAATACTTTTGCATTTTCAAGCAATGCAATTATTCTATCGATATACAACAAAACTTAACCACATGCCTCAAATGACTTGAGATACTTTTGTTCTTCTTAAAGCTTTCATCTTTTTTAGCCAGCTAGTACAGAACAATACTGAAGTGAGTGAACTTTGCCCAAACATAGTTGTTGTTGTTGTTGTTGTTGTTGTTGTTGTTTTAAGCATAGGGCCTTTTAAATGCCTTAACAATGTCTAAGAAAATTCATGGATCAAGGACACTAGTAGTTGTGTGCTGAATGCCAGCAGGCCAAGAGTTACTGCTATGTGGCGTTCCACAGTGAGAGTCTGGCTGTTCTCATGTCAATCTACATATATAGATCCACTTTTCTCCTACTCAAATCCCCCAATGCCAATCTGGTTCTAATTTTATTAAAATTTTGTCAAAGCTGTTCCTGGACTGGAAACTTGCCTGCTGAGTTTTAGCCCAAGGCAGATTTTAATGGCCAAGTTCTACAGGCATCAAAGGGAGGAGGAGTTAGTTTGAGGGTGCCGTCTCTTCCTGAACGTGACAGCCTGCTCTCCTGCAAAAACTCCACAGATGTGTCGCAAGTTAGGAGACTGGAGAATCTCTGACAGGCAGCCTGGAGTTTAATGACACCTCTCCTTTCCATAGCACCACCTCAGCATAGGCATTTCCTGCCCTTAGAAGTTTTAAATGCTCACACTGATCGAAGCATTTGGAAGTCAGAACTAATTTCACCTACACCCTTTCCTTCATCACAAGCTGTGCTTTTCATGTATTAATTCACTTCTTCTTCACTTGGATTTAGCTTTGGTTATTCATGAATCCTTCATTTTCCCATTTCTCTTATCCCTGAATGAGACACTTGAAGACAAAGGAAAGGGAATTGAGAGCCTGAATTGCCTTGATGAATTCTGAGTTATTGTGAAGACATTTAAGTTTTGCTGAAAGTTTTTAATGAGAAAACAATGCCCAGATAGGCCATGGCCCAAGTCTTACCTTCCCATTGCCTTTACCTTGCAATGGGGCATAATTTTAATTAAACAAAGTTAAAGACAGAGAGGCAGAGGACACAATTACTGTATTAAATTTTCTGGTAGTGGAGACTGAGGGATGCAACTGGACCAATTATGCTAATGGGCACCTCCTTATTAATGGGGTGGTTCAGAAGTAAGTGATTCCCAACCAGAAAGGGGTTGACTAGAATCTACACATTGGTGGTTGGTTCAGGAATAGCCATGTAAAGTCCAGCTTCAAGGCTGATTGACAGCTTTGCTCTGCTTAACCTCCCTAAGGTCAAGAAGCCAAAGAAACGAGATTCAGCAGAATTTGAGGCCACCCAGGTTCTATATGACAATTTTTGACCCCCATTGCATGTGTGTGTTGGGGGAAGGAGGAAGAGGAGAAAAAGAGGAAACGTATCTCCAAAGGGGTCATGACTCAAGCAACAGGTTAATCTATTTGGAGAAAGGTCAAACCCTATAAAATCCATCACAGATACATCAGCCTCCTTCCCATCCAACCACACACACTAACCAGCAAGAGGTTCATAGATTCTGGGGCATCTGTAAAAGGAAAAAGACAATACAGGGTTGGGATAAATTTTTCCTTCTTCTATGGCATTGACTCCTGGCATCTTCACTGCCTTTGTCTTCAGCGAGGGTAGGTAGGCTCAATGGCTCATCCATGGATCCTCACCAGGAGTCCTATTACTTGGTACAAAGTATCTTGCCAAAAAACAAAGTCAGCTGCTACCATTTTAGACTGAGTCCCTCCCAGAACAATTGAATCAGAATTTCTGAGGATGGGACCTGGACAACTATTGTTAGTAGTACCCCAGGTGATTCTAACTTATACCAATGGCTAAGAACCAAAGAACCACAGCATTACATAATTCTATACACCCTGTGGATACAGAATGAATGCAAGGTTGCTGAATAAAAGCAAAGCTGGCACTGTTCTCCTCCATCTGTTCAGAAAAGCCATTTATCCAGACATTTGCTAAGGGCCAGCATATCTAGGTCTTGGGTTAGTTCTCACAATTTCATGTGCATGAGAATTACCTGGAACCTTGTAAAAATAGTCTGGTTCAGTAGGTCTAGGGTGAGGCTGAGTTTCTGTGTGTCCTACAAATTTCCAGGTGATACTGGAGCTGCAGGCCTAGAGACCACAATTTGAGTAACAAGACTAAGAAGGTTCTTTTCCTCTGTCCTGCAGCAATTTCTTGGGCTTCCTTCAGGGTTGACACAAAGTCTGTTTGGACACAGAGGTCTGCTTCTCCATCTGGGTCCTCCTCCCTTCCTGCCTCCCTACCTCTCTTTTGCCTTCTTATATTCTGGCTCTTTTATTCTCATCAAAATATTATCTCTGAAGAGAATACACATGTAAGAGTGTTTTATGAGGACAGTGACAGCAGCTTTGCTTTAACTATTTATTTCTGTTCCCTCACACCCTTCTCCCTACCCCCACCCCCACCTTTTTGACTAGGTTATAAAAACTTAAGCTGGGGTTTTCATGGGAATATTTCAGGCATCCATGAGGCTTCCTGAGAGACAAATTTTAGGGGTTGGAGGAGGGGCAGGAGGGTCAGCACCTTGATAAAGCCTCTAAGGTCACATCACATAGCAAGAATTGATGACATCAATGACATCGTTGATGACATACCTTTGTCTAACAGCCGCTTTGTATACAGACACCTTGTGTTTCTCATTGTAGCACAATTGTGACCGAAGTGAAGATACATTTCTTTTTGGCACTTTCTATCACAGCAGCTAATATTTATAGAGTGTTTTTTTTACAAAGCATTTTTATTATAGAGAATGTGAACGTATCCTAGAAGTAGAGCCCTATGTGCCCATCACTCAACCCCAGCAAACATTAGCCCATGGCTGGTTCTGCTCCATTCATACCTCTGTCTATTTCCCTGGAATCCTAGATATCACAACAATTACAGAATGCTATTTATGAGGCAGGCATCATTTGAGTGATTGATATATATTGGCTCATTTAATTCTCACCACACCCCTATTAGGGAGGCCTCATTATGATCTCCATTTTATAGACGACAAAACAGAGGCAAACAAAGATTAAGTGACTTGCCCACAGTCATACAGCTAGTAAGCACTTGAACCCAGGCAGCCTGTCTCTGTAGGAAATACTCTGAACCACTATACTGCTCAGCTGATCAAGATTTGGGAATTTGAGCCGCCTTCTTTTCCTCTTCTCCCCATGGGAGCACTCAGGACTAGAACTATTGGTATTTCAGCTCTGGATTTGCACTCAATTTTCGAAGCCCACCTACAATGTTGTTCCTTAGGGAAAATGAATCAAGTCTCCCGGTTCCCACCATTTTTTCCAGGACCATTCATAGTGAGCCATGGGTCCCGAGATGATCGAGCTTCCTGGCTTTGTTGCCCTCAGGGCTGTTGATTGCTAGGTTGCCTATAACATTTATGGCATGCTAGGTAGAAAAGGAAAAAAACAGTACAGTGGGATCTTATTTTTGTGAAGAAAAATGGTATATAATAATATTTACATCCACACACACACAAGATTATACACATAGACACACACCAGATATACACACAGAGACTCATACCAAATATACACACAGATGCACATAGTGTTTACACAGAAACATACACACATAGAAACACACAGGTAAGTTTGGTATTATCCTTCTATGCAATTTTCTGTGCTGTTAAAAACATAAAGTTAGGAAGTGCTCTTTGTTCCATTTTTCCCTTCTGTTGGTTTAAAATTATATGTTCCATTTCTATTCTTTTATTGGTTAAGGGTTTTTTTTAACATTGTAGTTTTTGTTACATATCCATGAATATATTTTTGTAATAAAGACAAGAGTTATAATCAGTCTGTGTCCCTCTCTAGGTCAAGACAAGAACATTTACTTCTCTTTGTGCTTCCTCTGCTTTCAATGTTCATATGATCCAGAATGTTACTTCTAAATCGCTCTGTCCTTTTAAATAAATACTTATTTAGAACTAATCCATTCATTGTATTCTTTGCTTATAAATGTTTCTTGGGGCGCCTGGGTGGCTCAGTTGGTTTAAGCATCTGATTTCAGCTCAGGTCATGATCTCACGGTTCACGAGTTCAAGCCCCATATCAGGCTCTGCGCTGTCAGCATGGAGCCTGCTTGGGATCCTCTCTCTCTCCTTCTCTCCCTCTCTCTCTCTGTCTCTCTCTCTACTCCTCCCCTACTCTCACTTTCTCTCTTTCTCAAAATAAATAAATAAACTTAAAAATAAATAAATGTTTCTTATCTCCTACTCCTTCCTACTATGTTCATTTGTTTCTCTGTTGGAGTACATTCTGGAGTATTCCTTTAGAAGATCACCAGTGAATGCTAAATCTTCTGAGATTTGAATCTCTGAAGATATTTGTTTTCTTTCTTAAAGCATAGTTTTCTTTCAGTATTTTATATGTGTTCTTGAGTTTCTGAAATTTCACTATGATGTCTACAGACTGATTTAAAAATTTTGTTGTGTATATGAGTAGTGGCATTCATTCGATCTGAGGATGCTTATCTTTTTTTTTTTTTTTTTGGTTCTGGCAGTTTCTTGGTGATAATTTCCTCAAACATTGCCTGTCTTCCATTCTCTCTATTCTCAGAACAGTAAACTTCCCAAGTATCATCCTTTAGTCTTGTGTGCTCTTGTTCTTGTCATTTCATTGTACTTATGCCTATTCTATACACCCCACGATGCATTGTTATTTTTATGGTAAATGATTAAAATTATTTTAAGGAAATTTAGACATAATGCACATATATGAAAACGTTCAAAATAATATTGGGTATACTGACATATTTTCCTTTCTGGAGTGCTTAATTCCTTCTTGCACAGCCAGGTTTTCATCTGGTACAATTTCTGTTCAGCCTGCAGAACTTGTCTTTGTTGGGGCTCCTGGGTGGCTCAGTCAGTTGAACATTGGACTCTTGATCTCAGCTCAGGCCTTGATCTCAGGGTCACGAGTTCAGGCTCTGCACTGGGCTCCATGCTGATGTGAAGTCTACTTAAAAAAAAAAAAAACCGGGGCACCTGGGTGGCTCAGTCAGTTAAGCATCGACTTCGGCTCAGGTCATGATCTCACGGTTCGTGAGTTCAAGCCCTGTGTCAGGCTCTGTGCTGACAGCTCAGAGCCTGGAGCCTGCTTCAGATTCTGTGTCTCCCTCTCTCTCTCTGCCCTTCCCCCACTCACACTCTGTCTCTCTCTTCCTCTCAAAAATAAATAAAAAGCATTAATTAAAAAAATTAATAAAAAAACCCCAAAACAAAAAAACTTCTCTTTGCATTTCATGTGGTACGGTCTGTGGAGAAAAATTCTTTCAACTTTTGTCTAAGAATGTTTTTATTTCATCTCCAGTTTTGAAAGATGTATTCATTGGGTATAGAATTTCAGAGTTGGCAGGTTTTTTCTTTTAGTACTTAGAGATGTCATGCCATTGTCTTCTGGCCACTATTTTTGATGAGAAGCTAGTTCTCATCCTTATTATTCTTTCCTTATATAAAATATGTGCCTCATCCCACCTTTTGAAGCCTCCATTTGCTTTCAAGATTTTCTGATTTGGTTTGTTGTTTATTTTCAACTGTTTGACTATAATGTGCCTAAGTGTGGATTTTTTGTTGTTGTTGTTTTTAGATTGTTTGGGGTTTGCTGATCTTGTATCTGTGGGTTTATATCTTTCAACAATTTTGAAAAAATTTCAGCCATTATCTCTTCAAATACTTCTTCAGTCCCTTTCTTTTTTTTCTCTTTCTGGAATCCCAATTATATATATACAATCTGTTATATGTGTGTGAATATTTCCCTCCAGACTATATAATTTGTCTTCCAATCTTATTTACGGTGTTTTTCCCCATTCTGTGCATAAATTTGAATATCTTATATGGATGTCACTGAATAAGAACATTATAACTCTGTACTGGTCTTTTTTTGGCGATTTGGGCATTATGTACAACATGTAAAATTGGGTAGCCTGCAAATGCCATTGTCAACTTTAAAATAGTTTGTCAGTTGAGTTATGAACACATAGCATGCCATGTTGTAATGACATGTTGAAGACAGTTGTAGTTCTAGGTGTTTTTATACATTTTGGGTAACATTAAAAATACTTATTCATTTATATATTAGAGTTCAGCTTAAGTTTTGGTTCAAAAAATTCGCTTTCTAAAATTGTTGCAAAACCACTGATCTAGATGATACTCTGGCAATTGGGTTTTGACTGGTAGTATGTATATGAAAGTCTGTTCTGATTGTTGTTTGGGCTTTAGTTTTGTTTTGTTTTAACTGAAGGAGCACTCTTTTGCTGTTACCTTTATGTGATAGGAACTTAGTTCAATATTCTCTGTGGCTCACTAGGGACAGACCTGCTCTGAATCCTATACCATTTCTCTGCCTTAAGAAGCTGTTGTGGACTCCCAAAGATTTTTTTCTTAGCTCTCCTGCCCATGGAGAGCTCTAGGTATGGCAGAGGACCTTGAGATTAACTTTTTTAAAATTATAAAACTTTAAAAAATGAATTAATATTAAACATAAGGTGGCTAAAGCAGAAAACTTCGCAAATGTTAATAAACATTAATGGGCATTTATCAAATGCCCTTGCTAAATTTTGTAGTGTTGGGTACTTAAGTTACTTTTTAGATTGTTTGATTTGGAGCCATGTTAGTTATGTAAATTTACTTGTGAAAATAGTATCTGGCTCTGAGTTTATCTGCTTTTTCTTTCTCTAAAGATCAGAGCCAGATTTACTATGGCGCAAGTGAAACACAAGCTTCATCCAGGGTCTTTCACTTGAGTGGACCCCCAAGACAGCTGAGTTGTTGCTGAAGGTTGTAGAGTGTTCATGGGCAGGGGAGCCAGACTGAAACCTGAGAGCACTTCCATATAAGCATTTCTGCTAAGTTACAAGAGAAAAAAACTAATCTCTAAAGCTCCAGGATTTGTGTGTATGTGTGTGTGTGTGTGTGTGTGTGTGTGTATGTGTGTGTGTGACTTATTTTCTCATTCTAAATTGAAATACACATCAGTCACTGATTTTATAATTAAAAGTTTGTATTCTTTTTACAAAGAGGCCTCCTAAACTATATAAGCCTCAAGCTTCACATAGACTCTTATCCACCCCTGGTATTGATGGTATTATTCATTTTTTATATTACATTTTTTTCTGACCATAAAAATATAATTATGGAACAGTATCTTTCATGGTGCCATTGTATGAGTTTAAAAAGTCATCCTCTCAGGGTATCTGAGGGGGCTCAGTTGGTTAAGCGTCTGACTCTTGATCTCAGCCCAGGTCACGATCTCACAGTTCGTGAGATCAAGCCGCGTGTTGGACTGGACTCTGCACTGACAATGTGGAGACTGCTTGGGATATTCTCTCTCTCCCTCTCTCTCTGCCCCTCTCCCTCTCATTCTTACTCTCTCTCTCTCTCAAAATAAATAAATATACTTAAAAAAAATTTAAATTAAAAGTCATCCTCTCTGAACAGAGGTAGTGCATGGGTCCATGACATGGAGTGCTCTGTGGGCTTGGTTCCCTTCTTCAGTGCACAACTGCATAACTGCATGTGGCAACCTGAGGTCCATCAAAGAATTTAGAAAATGCAGAGAAGTTTATAAATAGAAATAAAGATTACTTATAATTCCACCTAAAAATAACTAGAGTTCACATTTTGATGTACTATACACACACACAAACACACAATTGGCATCACATTGCATATCCAATTTTTTATCACTTTTTTTGGCATAGCATTATATATTAAGAATGTTCTCATGAAGTGAAATATTCCTTGAAACACCATTTCTAATTAATTGCATAATAGTTCATCATAGGGCTATTCCTTAATAAATTTTGCATTTTTCTAATACTGGTCATTTGGTTTGGTACCTACTTTTTCTATTATAAATAACATTATGTGGAACATCTCTATGCATACATTTTGATTCTAGGTTCTTAATTTCCTTGTGACAGATTCCTGGGAGGTTAATTGTGGATCAAATGGTTAAAGCTTTTATTTTAAAGCATTTAAGGCACGTTCTCAAATCATTTTCCTGAGATGTTGTTCAAATACATGGGCTACCATGAGTTCATTCTACTCCATGTCTCCCTGACATAGTTTTAATAAAGGAAGTGGCACATTATTATTATTATTATTATTATTATTATTATTAAAGGCAACTGCCCCTTTACTTTCTGTAATCCTCTACAGTGCTGATTTGGTTATGTGGCTCTAGACCAGAAGAACAGCTCACCCAAGACAATGTAATGTCTGGCCTAAATTTTACAAAACTATCTTATTTCTTCACCCTGGAGTGAAGCAGACACTCATGTCTGACAGCATTATAAGTAACTCAGATCAAAGTATTGATCAGGAGTGGATATGTTGTTTTCCAGTGGGAGGATAAGGATGGAGAAGCCAATCTATTATTGCCTCTATCAGCTATCTCACTGAAAAGCGATTGAGCTAATGATACCAACTTATAATTGTCAATTTGTTTTAGCTAGAAAGTAGGCAATAACTCATTGTATTGTCAAGGCATCTGTTAAGAGGATACTGTTGAGGATGTCAGTTTCCAAATTTGATGCTCTTCTCCTTTGTGTACATTTTTTAAAAAGAGAAACAAAACCCAATCTTTTCTTAAATGAGAAATGTAGATGGCTCTTCAACCTCTCTTTCTGATCTCCAAGAACATATGTTTTGCCATTTAATTAGAATTCTGTTCTGACTACCTGATCTTTGCTAGTGTCAGAGCTCCATCTCCTCACCTAGAGTCTATAGAAATAATCAGAAGCTAATCAGTATCCTTGCTTCCATGAAATGAAATCATAAAACTTTAGGGAACCTGAAGAAATCCTTGGAATCCTGTAGTTCAGAGTTGTAAACCTGTAGCCTTTAGGCTGAATCTGACTTATAGCTATATTTAGTTTAGTTTATAGTATTTTTTAAAGTTATTTTTATTTAGTTTTATTTACTTATTTATTTATTTATTTATTTATTTGATATACCAAATTGTTACACCTTTATTTTAATTGCTTTAGAAAATAGCCATTGTATCAAGCATGGTAACTTGGCTGCCAACATAGTTATTCCCAACAGTCAGAGTAATACAAAAATCTGCCAAAAAACAAGAGTCCAGGGCCAGATGGCTTTCCAGGGGGATTCTACCAAACATTTAAGGAAGAGTTAACACCTATTCTCTTGAAACTGTTCCAAAAAATAGGAATGGAAAGAAAACTTCCAAATTCTTTCTATGAAGCCAGCATTACCTTGATTCCAAAACCAGAGACCCCACTAAAAAGGAGAACTATAGACCAATTTCCCTGGTGAACATGGATGCAAAAATCCTCAACAAGGAATTAGCCAACCTGATCCAGTAATACATTAAAAAAAGTATTCACTGCGACCAAGTGGGATTTATACCTGGGATGCAGGGCTGGTTCAATATCTGCAAAAAAATTAACATGATTCATCATATCAATAAAAGAAAGGACAAGAACCATATGATCCTCTCAATAGTTTTTATTTATTTTGAGAGAGAGAGAAGGAAAGAGAGAGAGGGAGAGAGAGAGTAAGAGCGGGAGAGGGGCAGAGAAAGAGGGAGAGAGAGAAAATCCCAAACAGGCTCTCTGCTGTTAGTGTGGAGCCCATTGAGGGGCTCAGTCTCATGAACCATGAGGTCATGACCTGAGCTGAAATCAAGACTCAGCCGCTTAACCGACTGAGCCACCCAGGTGCCCCGTTTATAGTATTTTTATATCTTAGGAATAATTATGGTTAATATGTAATAAGCTCTTATCCCTTCACATATGTTGTGTTATTTAATCCTGACAATTATTTTATGAGTATTATTATTGTCTTTATTTTACAGGTGATAAAACCAAGAACTAGTGATTTTAAGGAACTTGCCAAATATTGGAATCAGTAAGAGGTAAACCTGGGGTCTGAACTCAGACAGCATAGTTCCAGAACCTACTTTCCTAACTGCTACAAGGAAGGAATTGCCAACATTAAAAAAAAAAAAAGTCAAGCGATTTCACGGAATCATGGGATTCATGCCCTCTCTTGAACAGTTGTAACATATGGTGAGTGTCCACTGGAGGTGAAGAGTATTCTCCCCTTTTGATTGGATACATGTTCTCAAATTTGCCTTTCTTTAATCTAGCCTAGTTCTCTCATTTGTATAATAGCTTGACCTTTGTCTGCATTTATTACCCCTGATCTAATTCAGTTGTTCTCAGCTGGGGTGATTTTGCCTCCCCACCGCAGGGGACATTTGGCAATGTCTGAAGATATATTTGATGGTCCTAACTGGGGTGGACTGGGGATGGGGGTGCTACTGGTGTCTAGTGGGTAAATGTCAGGCATGCTTACAAACACCTAAAGAATTATGTGTTCCAAAATGCTGAGGTTGGGTGACACCCATTGGATTTAACATTCCCCATTTCATAGGTGGGAAAAAAAGACTAGAAAGGACATGAGTTGCTCCAGATCCCAAAGCAAGTCAAAGTCAAGGGTGGGAAGGCCCACATATCTCACTTCTCCCTGACCATTTTCCAGGTTATAAGCTTTGCAAGCCTTGAACAGAGATTTTTTAAAAAAAAATTTTTTTAACGTTTTACTTATTTTTGAGACAGAGAGAGACAGAGCATGAACGGGGGAGGGGCAGAGAGAGAGGGAGACACAGAATCGGAAGCAGGCTCCAGGCTCTGAGCCATCAGCCCAGAGCCCGACGCGGGGCTCGAACTCATGGACCGTGAGATCATGACCTGAGCCGAAGTCGGACACCCAACCGACTGAGCCACCCAGGGGACCCGAACAGAGATTTTTATAAATGGTATCTTTCTAGTTTGCTTTGTTAAAATGAGAAAAAGAGAACTAAATATTACAATTGTTGTGAAAAACCTTCATTGTCTGTCTATTGAATGGAAGATTTGCCAATTAAGAATCCTCTAATTAGCTTTACATGAAAAATGGTATGCTTTCAAAGTAGCTGGCAGGATCCAACTATAAATCACACCCTTTTCAAAGAATCTCTAATATGTATTTATTACATAACAGGCACATGTTGGCTGGGAATATTGCTTTTTCTTCATAAAGTGTGCAGTTTACAAGGAAGAGGAGAGACACTACTTTCAGTTTTGATTCAGTTAATGACCAGGAAATTCACAGTAAATCTCTAAACTATATCCCTTTATTGTGGGTTTTTATGATTTTGTAGTCAGGTGAGATAAGGTGGTAGTCTTAGCTCAAACCTCTATACTCCTTTGCTTTACATAGATTCTGTTCAGACTGTTGCTATTGTTCAACATACATGTTTTAGGTTGAATATTTCTGAGACTTCCTGAAGACCTGAAATGGATTACATAGACCAGTTACCTTCATTATTTGCCTCTTTACTCAAAAGGCAAGAGAGAAGACAGAGCTGGGAATTTAAACACATATGAAGGATATAATCATAGCTAAAATTTCCTACCTGGCAGGCACTGTCAGAAGTGCTTAGTGTGGACTATCTTATTTAATCTCATTTTACCAGTGTTTCCTGCAGGATACTCTATTGATATACATGATGAAAAATATATATCTTACATAATCAAAACTCCAAGGTAGGAGAGCTCTGGGGTTGGTTGATTTGGTGACTTAACAGTGCCTTCAAGGACTCAAGTTCTTTCCATCATTCTAGACTCTCCTTTTCAGGGTGGTAGCCTGAGGTAGCAACATGGCTGTTGTAGTTCTGGTCATCACATTATTACTTTGTGTGTGTGTGTCTCTCTCTCTTTTTTAATTCAGTGCAGAAACCTTTCTAGAGCCCTCCTGCATACATCCCTTTGCACCTGATTGGCTGCAATTATGTCATTTGTCCATTCTTTAGTTGCTCACTGTCAAGGGGAATGGAGTTACCATATGGGTATAGTGAAACACTGGACTGTGAGGAGGAGGGTTAGCTGAACAAGATCCGGGTTCTATTAACAGAAAGAAAGGGGATGACTGACAGGTAGGAAATCACAGGGTCTCTTACAACCATTTTGAGCTCAACCCAGCTCAAACTGGGCATGATAGCAGCCCTTTTCTAAGCAAGTGGGTTGAAATCCACGTGGTAGAATTACTCAGTTCAAACTTTTAGGAGCCCAGGACAAGATAGTGCAAGCAGAGACAGGGCTTAAAGGGTGCGCTGCCCTGCCCTACTGGCAGGCCTAGGAACCAGACCCCTACACGCTGGTTTGTCACCAGGCAGGCAGTCCCAGGTGCTCCTCTCTCTGCCCGTTGGCGAAGACCAAGCTCTGGCTCTACAAGCTGACACCAAGAAAACCAAACTCATACTCACCATCAGCTGATAAGCTTTCCCTCTCAAAACCAAGGAAAGGCCTGGGTCTTTCTCACTCACTCTGGTGCCACGTTTTCTCCTCTGAGACTTGCCTTGAGGTTCATTTTCAACTGATTTCATCCAGATTAACACTGGTGAGGAATCCATTAATGAATGCTCCTATGCTTCATGGTTGTTTCCTTCTACTGTGATAGTCCAGACTACTGGACAGCAAATCAGTATTTATGTTGGCTCTATATCGACACTAGAGTCTGAGTCTGAATCCTAATTCCAGCAACTGCTAGTGGGGGACCTGGTGAGTTACTTGATTTCTCTAAACCCTAGATAATGATGGTAATGACATCTCTCTCTCAAGGTGCAGATTAAATGAAAATATGCACACAAAATGTTTAGAACAATGCCTGACACATAGTAGGACTCAATGAATAGTAACTATTAATATTATTAGTTAGGAAATAGGCACAAGTTCTGGAGTGTTCCATAGCTGACCAATTAGTAACACTGCAGTGTCAAAATCTAGAATCAGACAAATAGGTTTCTTCTACTTTTGGCTGATCCTCTAGGCCTAAATTTTATCCCTTAAAAAAATGTCCTGTAAATGTAAAACAAGACTGTTGTGAGAATTTAATAAAATAGTACACCCCGTGTTTAATTAAATACAACTATTAATACATATTCCAATTCTCAGAGACAATGTGTCTTTGCTCTGTCAAGACTCGGTGTATCCATATTCCATGAGCTCTTCTGATTTGGGTTTTTTTTCCCTCTGCCTCCCTGCTAGTGTCATCGGAGCCCTCTCCCAGCCTCCAGAGATTGTGGAAGTTTATTTAAACTTCAGATTTACAAACTGGCTGTCCTCCCCCATTCTTCAAAGTCCTGGGCCTAATTGGAATGCAAATGTCTCCCCTGGTAGCTGAGCATTGCTTCTGTCACTCCGGGAAGGCCCTTGGCCATCCAGGGCTGGATGGGAGGCAAAACGTACCCCACCCCCGGGGTTTTCCATCTTTGTGGGGAGAAAATGATGATGATGTATGAGACAGTGATGCTTTGGAGTCCAAGGAAGACATGACAGACGGGATAATATGGGAGGAAAATACTGTCTTCGTAATGGAGACTGATGGCCTTTGCTTGTCTTCCTGGCATTGTTAGGACTGGGGCTGAGCCGGGCCTTCCTCATGCAGTGGCAGGTTGGGTATGTCGTCCATGATGCCCTCAGTGGTAGTCTTCAACCAAGGGGTGGGGGATGGGAGAAGCAAACAGAGGGGGCTTGTGGGGGTGTTGAGCGCAGGCCTCAACCCCCCTTGGCTTTGACATGCATGTTTGTCAGGAGTGACAGGCCTCTCTGGATCTGTTCATAACTGCTGGCTTTGGGGTCTTTTGGCTTCCACCCACTCTGCCTCCCCAAACCCCCAATAAAAAACAACTATGTTAAACTAAAAACTCTTAAAAAGAAAAGGCCCCAGATCCCTACCAAACCACTCCTACTCCCCCTTCAGGCCCCTACTTGGCTGCAGGAAAGAAAGCCTAAAACTAGAGTAGGAATGTCATCTTTAGAAATCATCTTTTGGAGCAGTTTTATTAATTTCACTTCTCTGTGGTTACCACATGTTTGGGGAAGACAATTGGTTTCACAGATCTGTGTGGGAGGCTGAAGATTTGGCTCTGAGGCGGCAGAGAAAACCTACCGCGAGAACAGGCTCACTAATTGACATACAGCAAAGATGTTCTTTAAGGAAACTTTTCTCCTACTGCCTGTTTTTTTTTTTTTAAATCTAATTTTTAATTTTTAAGTTAATTGTATTTTTTAAAAGAGAGGCTCTATTTTTATTTTTCCTCTACTCATCCATTTCCCACCCCGATTCCCTCCCCACAATTTCCATTCCAGAAATGAAAAGGAAGACTGGACCAAGTATTAAGTCACAATTTTAGCTTCAAAGTCGCTGCCAGTGGCTACCAATCCAAGGCCAGGGCTCCAAAAGAAATGAGTCCTTGCCTCCTGGGCTCCCATCTCTGACACCTCCAGCTGAGACGTTTCTGGCCGGAGCATGGTCCTGGCAAGGTACAGAGAAGCAGGTGATTCCGGGCCATGCATGAGCCCTCTTGTACTTGGGAGAAGTCTGTTCACAGTTACTGAGGGCACTGTTGCAGGACCTCCCTGGTATATTTTTTGAGATGTCAGCTTTTTTGAGATGTCAGCTTGAATGACTGCATCATCCAGATAGAAATCAGTTCTGATTCTAAATAAATAATAGGCCAAGCTAAAAAAAAAAAAAAAAAAACAACTCAATTGTTTGATCTGCGGGTGGTGGTGGGTGAGTAGCTGCTGTTTTAGAACTTTGAATGTGGGTCCCTTGGCATTAGCTTTATTTAAAATAGAGTAGTAGCTCTTCATGCTCTCTGAAAAGTTAATAGCCCACCTTAAAGGAGATGGTAGCCCCGCAGCCTTTTACGTTGCTAATTATACTGCCCTAGTGGGAGGAAGAGTACATGGCACTTTGGAGAACTCCCAGAAGACAGGGTTCCTCCCCAGCAGCTTCCATGATGACTTGAGATGGGTAAGAGGTTTACCAGCAGATGTTTGAGAACTTGACGCGAAATAGGAGTGACAACCGGGACTTACATCTTTGCCCAAACATTCAAGAGATCCCTCAACTGGTTCCCCAGGTGTGGTTGGAAGCAACCATGGTCACTTTTCCTTTCCCTCTGTTCTTTCATTTGCTCCATCCTCTACTTCTTTGTGCCATGTAATCAGGTCCAGAGTGAGCTGGGAGGGGTTTGTCCCCACTGTCTCCATTCTGCCCCAAAGTTTCCCCGAACTATCATGAAAGTGAGCAGTGTGGCTGAGCCAGTCACTTGTGTGAATCCCGAAGAACTGGCTTGGTGAAGTTATGGCAAGGCAGGGAGGTGCTCTAGAGGTCCTGGTGTGGGTGGGAGGCTGGTCCAAGTGCAGACCATGACAAGAAAGCTGCCATGGAGCCCTTCTAGAGCTCCTGGGGTGAGGAATTGAATCTTAGCTCTGTTGTTTTTGTGACCTTGGCTGAGATCAAAACCCTCCCCAGAAAAATGGGAGTTATAGCATATCAGCCTGCCAAAGAGGGGTATTATTTCAAACGCGAAAGCATTACGTTAAAAAAAAAAAAGTGAGACCCAGGGGAAGGAAGGAAAAAGGGGGCCGTCAGTGGAGAGGAAGTGACACGTTTCGTGAAATCGGAGCTTTTTAAGGTTGTTTTGGGCACAGTTTCAAGAGGAAGTGCCGGTTTATTAAGACAAACAATTGCTAATCTAATCTCTACCAAGAGACATATTTAAGTTCAAGCACATTTTTTTTTTTTTTGCCTCTTCTGGATTCTGGATTTTCAATTGAATGCTGGAATATGAGTGTAAATCCAATGGAAGCAAAACAATTTACGGAAGAACCATTTCTGATTTCTGTTACATGTATGAAGTTGGAGAAAATTGATCAGCAATCCAGAATGATTTGATTTTTTGGACTTCTGCCTCAAGCCCCCTTTCCTAATTAAGTAATTAATCTTCCTTTAATGAAGACTTCCTCCTTTGAAGGTTCCCCAGACCCCTGTTCTTGTCAGCCTGCCCTCTTCCAGGCTCTGAGGCCCCTCAGGCACATGTACGTCATGACCACATCGCCAGGCTCCAAAGGCCTGATTGCTTGCCTGCTTTCTCTACTAAACTGGCTTCTTGAAGACTAAAAACACCTAGCCCATGTTAAATGCTCAATAAACATTAGGTCAATGTTGAATATGGTTGGGATATAGAGAAATAAGGATCATCTCTTTATTAGTTTTGTATTGCCATGTAACAAATTACCACAAATCGAGTGGCTTAAAACAACACACATTTATTAACACAGTTTAATTCACTAACGCAGTTTCCCTGCATCAGGAGTCAGGGCACAGCTTAGGTGAGTCCTCTGCTCAAGGTCTCAGAAGGGCTGCAATCAGGTGTTGACCTGGGCTGCAGTCTCACCTGGGGGCTCTGAGGGATGATCTGTTTCCAAGCTCATTGAGGTTTTGTTAAGAATTCATTTCCTTGTGGTTGACTGATGTGGTCCCTGCTTCTTTCTTACTGGCTGTTGGCTGGAAGCCACCCTTAGGTCCTAGAAGCCACCAGCAATTTACAACGTGGATGTTTGCATCTTGAAGGCTGGCAGGAGAATCTTTCTCACTGTAACTGGCTAGGATGGAATCCACATAGCATAACGTAATTAAAGGAGTGACATCTCCTCACCCTTGCCTACTCTATTAGCTAAAAGTGATTCCCAGGTCTTGCTTACACTCAGGAGATGCGATTATTCAGGGTATAAACCAGGGGAGGGGGCAAGCTCAGGGTCTATCTACCTCAATCTCTATGTATAACTAATTCCACTAGGACAAGAACTTTCATTCCAAAAAAAAAAAAAAACCCAAAAAACAAAACAAAACAAAAACTTGTTTCTTTTCTTTGAGGCTTGCGGGAGAATAGCTTACTATTTCTAGTATGTGCTCTATTATCTGAATCAGTTTCTATATTTTGTAGTTGCTTGTCCAGAAAAATACAGTGACCTGATATTTATCAAATAACATGCTATATAAAAGTCTTTGTGTTAATTATTCAACTATTGGTTCTCAGCTCCAAGTCCCTGTGACAATGGGACTCTGCAAACTGTATTTCCCCTTTGTTAGCTGGCTTCCTGTTAGGTTCTTCCGATAAGGATTAGAGGAGAGGAGCAGGAGAGGAGACTTGTTCCTTCCTATTTGGCTGCTCATGCTGGCATCTCCCCTTCACCCAGCAGTGACAGTTGGTTCTGGTTCAGCTTCTTCCAGCACTTCTAGAGCCAGCCTCAGTATACTCCTCAGAGAGCACACTAGCAGGGTGGTATTCCCTTCATGGAGGTCTGAGCCCAGCCCCATGGGATCTTTCTCTAAGCTTGTAGGTTCTGATCACTCCATTCTTCTCTCTTCATTCTCCTTAGTGCTGGTGGCAATTGCCTGCAGTTATTACCTTGGTGTTAGTTCAGTGTTTTCATTTTGCTTTTTCAGTCCTCCAACACATATTTAACCAAACCCCTATATTATATTCTCTCTGTTAAAATACCTAGCATGGTTTGTTTTTCTGACTGGCCCTGATAGATACAGTATCATAATTTTCATCCAAGTTGCCAAGACATTATAGGGTTTCAATAACTGCTATTGGAATTTTATATGCCAAAGGAACTGACATTTAACAAAGAATTGAAACCCACCTTCTGGTTCCCAAGTTGATGCTTTTAGAATGTTGGGGCCATAGTTGACTTTGCCAGTCTGTATAAGGCTTCCTGGCTAACTAGTAAGAGATATAAATAGGCTCACAGGGGGTGATTCATTTATTTCCCAAACTATAGTGAATCATGACTAGAGACTCCAGCCTCTGAGAAGCCCAGACTTAGAAATTAGTAAAGCTATTTGTGTGAAGTTATGGAATATACTCAGATATCCCTATTTCGCAGATGAGGAAACAGAGTAATTTCCATGCAAGGCCTTCTTGCCAGTAGAAGGCTTCAAGTCAGGCACTATAGTTACAAGTGTCTTCTCACCTGGACACTAATGAACTGATTTCTCTTCCTGTGTCCCCTAACTTTTTTTAATGACATCTGTACCCATGTTCAAAATCTATGAATTACTAAAAGATGACTCTGTCTGACTTTCTCTCTTAAATTAGGTCTGCTGATCTTACTCCATAATGTCTCCTTCATTTGTGTTCTATAGTCTCTGAGTTTTGTTAGGCCCTCTTTATCTCTTTCCCACGCTATTAAAATAGCCTTGTGATTAGTCTTTCTGCTGTTATCTATTTGGTCCACTCCTACCAGAAAAACATATCTCAAATAGAACTCATAATATTGCTTCTTTCCTCAGAATGCCCTACAGGGTAACAGTCAAATATCTCAGGTGGAAAGGTAAACTTCCTTCAAAATTTGTTCTCAACCTCTGTCCTGATTCTCTCTTTTATGTGTTCTTCATGCCAGCCAGACCTGTCCACAGCCACTAGAGCCTGGTCTATACTCCTACTGAACCTGGCTTTCCCCCTGCTGCAGGTCACACACCCCCTTATCATGGACTCCTCCTCCCCAACCCTATCTCCTCTCCCTAGAGACACTCTCACGTTCCACTTCCTCCACTCAGCCTTCCCTTAATTCTCCTAACTGAAGAACCTCTTCTTTTTACTTTCTGAAATGACCATATAAGTCACACGTAGATGGTGATGATAACTATAGGAGCAGTACAGCTAAGCTAACACCTGACGATGGTCTATTCTGCTCCCCAGCACTGTATACACTCTTGACCCACATTATCTCATTTAACTCTCATGGAGTTCCTATGAAATATGAACTTTTATTTGTATTGCTGAGTAAGCCGCCTTAGTAAGGTTACATAAATTGTTCAAAATCTCATAGCTCATTTTATGTCTTATGTAAATTATTTGTATTCTCTTTTATTTATCCTCCAAATGGATAATTGAGATCAGGGAGCATTCTTTGTTCAGCTGTGACCCCTATTCTAAGCCTATGGAGTATCTTGTGCATGGTGGGCAGTAAATCACCAATTTGCTGAAGAGTCTCAGAATTCACAACTTTTGCCACCAAATTGGTCATGTTTTTTGGTGCTGAATTTTATTTTATTTAAATTTTTTTTTGTTATCTATCAAGCATACACCTGTGTTCTATGTAATGTAAGTTGAGATGGGGAGCAAAAAATTGTTTCTAAGAAGTTTGGAATAAATTGATTCCTGTTTTCCTTCTGTTATAGTTTGAGAGAGGGTCTGTTTTTTTTTTTTTTTTAAACATTTATTTATTTTTGAGACAGAGAGAGACAGAGCATGAACGGGGGAGGGTCAGAGAGAGAGGGAGACACAGAATCTGAAACAGGCTCCAGGCTCTGAGCTGTCAGCACAGAGCCTGACGCGGGGCTCGAACTCACAGACCGCAAGATCATGACCTGAGCTGAAGTCGGCCGCTTAACCGACTGAGCCACCCAGGCGCCCCAGAGAGAGGGTCTGTCTTTATTTGAGAGGGATCCTGAAGTCTCTGCTTCAGGAAGTTACAAACAAATTTAGGAGCACTTTCAGTTTGTAAAGAAACTCTGCTCAAAATGCAAAGAATCCTTCTGAGTGTTTGCTGGTGATCCCTCTGTTTTCAAAGTTTGCATTTTTGCTTATTGGCATATATTTTTTTTTTTAATATTTTTTTTTTCAACGTTTTTTATTTATTTTTGGGACAGAGAGAGACAGAGCATGAACGGGGGAGGGGCAGAGAGAGAGGGAGACACAGAATCGGAAACAGGCTCCAGGCTCCGAGCCATCAGCCCAGAGCCTGACGCGGGGCTCGAACTCACGGACCGTGAGATCGTGACCTGGCTGAAGTCGGACGCTTAACCGACTGCGCCACCCAGGCGCCCCTGGCATATATTTTTTAAAGCAGGGCATTGCCTGACACAATGTGGGAGGCACATCCCTTTGGAAAAACTGAATGTCGCTGGGCTTGGGGTAGGAATCATTCAAAAGCTACTCAAATGATTTATTAAACAGAAAGTCAGGAGCATAGATTCAAGGTCACGAGTTAGAACCGTGGGGTTGAGAAGGAGCTCAATTTTCTTGGAAATAATAAGGCTGACCTTTTAGGAGGGTAGCTTTGGGGAGACGGTTGTATAGAGAAGTCCTCAAGATTCACATGCAGAGGGACACAATTTTGGTAAATGCATTCAGCTGCCTTTTGCTCTGATTTCTGAGCTGCTGGTGCTCCTGGATTTGAGATGGCTTTCAGAGAACCAGAGGCTCCTTATGCAGCCCCACATCTAGGTGGCCATTTCATATTCTTGTGAGGGGCCCAGGGGACAGAGATGGAAGTGTCTGAGGTGTGGGGGAAGAGTGAGGAAGGTCAGGAAAGAGGCTAGGGTAACCAGACTGCTTGTCAAACAAGTGGAATAGGCGTGGAGGGGAAATGGTCATTCAGCGTTTCTCTTTCTCTTTTCTGGGCACCTTGTCCAGGAGCCACTACTCTAACCCTTGATGAGGGATGGTCACTAAAGTATCCCCACTTTGTACATAGAGGCATCATAAATGGCCTGCCCTTGGTGGCACCGGATTTGCAGCATTTCCTGCACTGAGCATGAAGTCCTGTTACTTTCTCTGCACTGTTCTGGCTTTGGTTAGGGTTGTTCTGGGTCATAGGGCAGAGATACCTGGCCACCATGGGGTTGTGCCCTCCTTGAAAGCATTACGATGCTGGATGCCTTGACTGGCTCTAGCCCCCTGGGCTGCGTGTACACAGGCATTGGACCGTGCATTGGCACACTCTTCGGCCTGGACCCACAACTGTGCAGACCTGGGCCTGCGGAAGCCATGGATGTTGCTCTGCTGGCCAACACTGGCAAGGAGACCTGAGCCCTTCTATTGTTGGCCCCACAGACAGGCTGAGCAGGCAGTCTAGGGAGATGCATTGTGATTCAGAGGATACTGAAAGGCGGCACAACCATATAATATGTCGTAAACATGGATCACTTATAAGCATGGAAAGGGGCACTAATTAATAATTATGTTGGGGCCACAAGCAAAAAAATGGAGTTGAATCTGGAAAACCTGGAAGCACTGTACCTAAAGGTACCTTGGTCTCAATTCAACTTAACATTTCTTAAGCATCTCTGCACCAGTCATCATCCCCTTTCACAACTGGGCATGGACCTGTCAACGAGTAATGCCAGGATAGAAGATTAGATGCAATTGTGGAAGCGGGGAGAAACCAAAAGGCAACAAAAGGAGGGAAAGTTTACTCTCTGGGCAGGGGTGGGAAGGGGGCACAGGGAAGATGTTAATGCAAGGAGTTTTCAAAGACATGTTTTGGAGGCATATGGATGGCAGAAGGGGGTTCTAGAAAGGGAGAACAGCAAATGCAAAGTCACAGATACTTGAAAGCACAGAGCACATTTGAAGGATTGTAAGAAAATGGAGAGTAAAGTGGGAAGTGGGAGTGACAGGAGATAAAGCTAAATGGAAGCCAGGTCACAAGCCGCCCGTAGGCCAGGCCGGACAGCTTGGACATGCTTGGAACAGGATTGGCAATTGTGGCCCATGGGCTAAATCTAGTCTGCCTTTTGTTTTTGCAAACCAAGTTTTATTAGACTTCAACCAAGCTCATTCATTATGTGTCATATAAGGCTGCTTTCACACTACAACAGCAGAGTTGAGTTGCAACAGACTACATGGCCCACCAAACCTAAAATACCTGCTCTCTCTGGGGCACCTGGGTGGCTCAGTCAGTTGAGCATCTGACTTCAGCTCAGGTCATGCTCTCGCAGTTCATGAGTTCGAGCCCTGCATTGGGCTCACTGCCATCAGCCTGTCAGCGCAGAGCCCATTATGGATCCTCTGTCCCCCTCTCTCTCTGCCCCTACCCCACTTATGCTCTTTCTCTGTCTCTCGCTCAAAAAAAAAAAAAAAAAAAAAAAAAAAAACAAAAAAAACCAAATAAAACATTAAAAAAATGTGTATCTGCTCTTTCTTTACAGAGAAAGTTTGGCGACCCCTAGCTGAGCCATGGTGGACCACTGAAGGACTTTAAGTAATAACATAATATCTCTGATTTAGAAAGATTTCATGGGGTATGAGGGAGGATAGATGGGTGGGAGAGGAAGGGTAGGAGGCTATTGTGATAGACTTGTGAGTAGCATTCAGTCTTATGAAGGGACCACCATATGCCAGACACAGTGCTAGGCTGGGAATTCACAGAGAGGACACAATCCACTCCTCATGCCCATCACAAACCAGACAAGAAAAGGTAAGGACTTGGACCAAGGCAGTATAAATGATGATGGATATGAGAGGGTGAACCAGAGAGAGGTTTAGAGAGTTGGACCAAAAAATGTTAGGGCTCTGGGTTTGGGATGAGGTGGTTGGTGGTGACCTTCTCTGAAATGGGGACACTTGAGGAGAAGCAGGTTTACTTCTACTTAGCTCTCTTATGGCCTCCTTGAACTCACTATATTTGTCCTATTAGATAAAATTCTTAACAGCTTTCTAGAGGCATAGATGTTTTAAGTGGGTTCAGATTTATCTGATACTGACACTTGAACAAGAATTCATTTACCAGAATGTATACCATCTTAATTCATGTTGACCTAGAAAAGAGCTAATCCCTGACCAAATTTGGAGGAAGAGGTCCTATATGGTCTCATGGGAAGTCTATGCTACAAGTGCTCCCCTGAGCCAACAGGTGGAAAGGACTGACTTCCTCATGCTGGTAACACCAGTGCCAGATTGACTTCTAGAGCATAGTAGGTGCTCAGTGAATGTGCACTGGATGAAAATTTGAGGTTGGATCACTTAGGGTCCTAGCAAAAAAAGACGGTAAACTCAAGATAGTAGGCTTTAATTGAAGCCTGTTTTGTGGAGGGTATCTACAGAGGTGGGGGCAGGTGCGTGGAAGCATCGGGGATAGTGATGCAACTGAAGACTAGCAACAATGGAAACTGACCTAAAGGGGAAGGAAAGGTGTCACCAAACCAGTGTGAGTCATAGCCATAAAAGAGGGGTGCCATTCAGAGACAGCTGAGATTAGCTGGGGCTGCAAGGAATTTCAGCCACTGAGGAAACTATAACTTGTCATGGAGTTGAGGGGGGTGGGCGCAGAAGGGGAGGAGAGGCAAATCAGCACTTCAGCCCCTCACTCCTCCTTCTGATCTGCTGATGTCTCCCACTGGCTGAACCCAGTCAGGAGTCTGGGAGCAGGGGAACCACAATAACACAATGGGTAGTGGCTATCCTCCCAGCACAAACAGCTGGGAAGAGAAGAGCCTCTCTCATTTCTTTTAGTTTTTGGGGAACTTGGGCCTGGCCACACTTGTACTATTGAATTGTAGTATGGAATTGTTAGTAGCAATATTGAAGTACTTGGACAAATATGTCATTATTTAGCAAAATAAATACTTATTGTTCATATATTTCTGTAAATAGTTCTGGCACACCTAGCAAGTGCCAGGTGCTTTACTGAGTCATAAACAGAGATGATAGACAGTGCCGGATGGAGCATCCTTGTACACAGGGCTTTCTGCGTATTCTAGTAGCATAGATCCCTGGCAGTGAGGTCCTGGGCCAAGGGGCATTCACAGTTTATACTCTGACAGACCTGACAAATCACCTCTCTGATAAAGCCACTGTATACTCTAGGGGCATTTGAGCATATGTCCACTTTACCACATTGTCTCCTTGGTCACTGGTGAGGTGAAGAATTTTTTTTCCCATATTTTTATCAGTCCTTCGTAATTTTTCTTTGGTGAAACATAGTGGTTTAGAGCTTAGTGCTTGAAACCAGGCTGCTATGTGGATTCAAACTCTATCTTTGTCACTATTGGCTGTGTGAACTTAGGCAAGTTATTTAACCCCTTGCCCCCCCCTTCTTCATGTGTGAAATGAGGATAATGATGTTATCTACCCTTTGGGGTTTTAGAGATTGTTAAGTGCCTGGCGCATAGTGAGCTTGATGTAAGAATTAGCTGTCATGATATTTGCTCACATCCTTTGCCCATTTTTCTCTCCCAGCGATATTGATGTGTGACCAGGACTAAGGGCCGCCGGATAGAAGACAGGCCATTTCTGTAGCTCTTGTCCAATTTCTGAAATGGTCTGCTATCCCTGTAATGTGACCGTGCACTGACACGGTAACACTTCACTTTCCTACCTGGACGATAGCCAAGGGTGCATTTTGAGCAGGCAGAGGGTCATCTGAGTGTGTTGGTTCTTCTGATGTCTTTGGGGTCCTGGTCATTGGGATTTGACTGAGGTTCCCCCAGAGTCACTTTTGTGCCAGGGAAGGACGGCCAGTTCCTGCAGGCCCACAGAGGCCTTTGAGCTCGGCCAGTCTTTTCGCAGGCAGCCACCAGGTGGAACCGCTTCAGAGCTTGGGGCCTGCAGGAGTCCAGGTGCTCTGAGGCTCACTTGCAGAGGCTGAGGGCTGTGGTTGTGGCTGCCTGAGCTATTGCTGCCTTTGGGGAGATCACACGCCCACAAGGGGAATGCCTCAGGTTGCCGAAAAAAAAATTGAAGGAGGAAGAGAAGGGCCGCTTCCTTTACAGGCCAGCCTCTCAGTTACGCAACTCTGACTGTACATTTTCAGACTTTCCATACAAGTGAAGGTCACCTGAAGAGAGACTGAAAAGTTTGTATCATAGTCACAGGAAAGTTTAAAGGTGTGAGTGTTTGTAGAGTCCTACTGAGGCTTCCACAGGCGACAGAGGGAAGTCACCGTCAAGTCACCAGCGCTGGCACCAGAGTGACTCTTCTTTATTGATGCCAGCTATGTGCCAGGAGTTGTCCGACGTGCTAGCTCTAATTCTTGTACAGCAAGGAACATGTGATCTTGGTGATGAGGAAAAGAAAGCTCAAAACATTTAACTATCGTGACCAAGATCCATCAGCTGAAAAGCGGCAGGCCATATTTTGAAAACAGGTATTCTGCTGTCAGTTTATGTTCTTCCCGCTGTCCAGTGTGTGGGATTGCAGAGTTTAGAAGTGGAAAGGCCGTTAGAATTCGTGATTCCTCTGTGCCCGAGATCACAAAGTTAGTGGCAACACTGGAACTAGAATCTTCTATCTCTTATTCAAGTACTTTTTCCAGCCAATGAGTTTATTTCATAAAAGTCGTGGCTAAAAACAAGTGGTGAATGAATAAGCAACATGTAATATCTGGCAGTCAGCTGGGGAAGGTGGCAAGGAGTTATAAGTTGTAGATTCGGATTTTGTTTCTACTGCTTCCTAGCTGTGTGGGCAAGTTACAGAACTTATGTGAGCCCCAGTCTGTCATCTGTAAAATGGTAATAATAATAACACTGAAATAAAAACACTGAAAGTGAGTTGATGTAAGATGTGTAACATACACTAGGTACTTACATTATCTCTAAAAGGACAATTTTGAAATGGTGTTGGATCCAAGGTTATTTTTAACTCAAGGCAGCTTGAAAGTGGGATCTGAAAAGGTAGAGCTATTTGTTGAAACTGGAAGCTGTGTAATGCTTAGTTCAGAGTCCAGGTTCTAGAATCAAGACTGTGTGTATTCAAATATCAGCTCCATCACTGGTTAGCTGTGTGGCCTCAGGCAAGTCACCTAACCCCTCTGTACCACAGTTACTCATCTGTGATTGAGAGTCATGGCATTTATCTCATTAGGGCTGTGCATGGATTAAATGAGACAATGCAGGAAGGGCATGAGCATGGTGTATTGATGCAGTAGATCCCCAGCAAATGTTCATCATCATTGGAAGAATCAGGAAACCTAGGGTCTGAGGTTAGAACTAATATGATACAGTCATAATAAATACACAGGCAGAAAGATCTACTCTGTGGGTTCAGAGTACATTTTGTAAAATAGTCATTGACAGTCCTGCCTATACATAACTTGATTTGGCAGGTGGACTCCTCCAATACTGTTGATGTAATTTGGCCAGTTGTTTTCAATTGACTTTTAGAAAATAAGTGATGGTGGGGTGCCTGAGTGCCTCAGTAAGTTGACCATTTGACTCTTGATTTCAGCTCAGGTCATGATCTTATGGTTTGTGGGATAGAGTCCCACATCAGGCTTTGCACTGACAGCATGGAGCCTGTTTGGGGTTCTCCCTCTCCCTCTCTCTCTGCCCCTCCCCTGCTTGTGTGCTCTCTCTCAAAATAAATAAATAGACATTTAAACAAATAAGTGATGGTTTGATTGAAGGCATGAAAAAGGAAGTCCTTCACTCTACATACATACTAATGACAGGAATAGGAATCACTTCTTTTCTGGAGGACAATTGAACAATGTATGAAAAATCATAAAAATGTGCCTGGTATTTGAGCCATGCTTTGGCTTTATTTAAGAAAATTGTTAAGGATGTCCACAAAGATTCATTCATTTATTTTTTCAGAGACACTAAATGTCTACTATGTGCCCTTGCTATGCTCTGGGGTAGCATAGTGAAAAATGGAGTCACAGATGCTGCCCTCACAAAACTGATCATCTAATAGGGAGGATCGCCATTAGACAAAGAATTACATGACCAATTAATGAATCACAAATATGTTGAATGCAACAAAGGAGCTGTGTAGTGTCCATGAGCACAAACAACCAGGGGACCTAATCCAGTCAGGACAATCTTGGAAGGCTTCCTGAAGAAGCTACATTTTGGCTGAGACTTGAGAGGCTGAGAGTGGAGAGTGAGAAGGAGTGCTCCAAGTAGGTGAATCACTACATGCCAAGGCCATGTTCCTTCCAGCTGCAGAGTGTCAAGGGATTTGGAGGAAGCTGTGAGGAGCCTGCTTGGAAGACTTCAACCATACAGATGTCCATCACAGAATTTCTTACAAGAGTGAAAAGCTGAAAAACCAAATGATACCCAAACCCTAAATGTCTAACAATAAAGGTTGGTTAAATAAGTTGTGGTATCCATTCAAAGGAATATAGCAGCTCTGTACAGCCTCCTGTAGCACAGAAGACTAATTTATGATAAAAAAGAAACGCAAGATACGTTGTTTTATGAACAAAAGTTAACTATATGTGCTGTATAATTCTATTTTCATTAAAGAAAAATAATGTGTATAGGCATAGAGAAGTATGGGGGCACACTTACCAACATGTTAACAGTAGTTATTTCTGGATGGTGAGGTAGTAGAAATTTTCATTTTTTAAATATTTATTATTTATTTATTTATTTATTTATTTATTTATTTATTTATTTATCTTAGAGAGAGTGTGCCTGAGCAGGGGAGAGAGGTGGAGGGACAGAGAGAGAGAAAGAATCTCAGGAAGGCTTCACGCTCTGCACAGAACCTGATACAGGGCTCAATCTCATGAGCCCGGGATCATGACCTGAGCCCAAATCAAGAGTCAGACATTCAACCGACTGAGCCACCCAGGGTCCCCTTCTTTTGTTTATCTATACTTTATAATGACCACACACACACACAGACACACACACACAGTATGACTATGTTACTTTGTAACAAAACCCTTTTTTTTAAAGGATATCCTAAGTTGCAAGTTTAAGATAGTGGCGAAGTGTAGGGGGCTCTAGAGCTGGCAGTCTCAACCCTGGGACCCCAGGTAGATTTTTGTGAGCCTAACTTGCCTCTTTGCAGAGCGTGGTTGTTGTGTGGATTACATAATGTACTTAATGCCTAGAAAGTGCTTAGCGTTTTGGCCCATTAGTAAGAAAGAGCTTGACTATGTTAGCTAGTAATGTTAAAAAGAAATATAACAAATATTTACAAACACCCTCTAGAAGCGCTTCTCGAGGCTGGTTGGTTTTGCATTTAGGATGATGTCAGGGGAAGAGGGTCCCATTCTACGATCATGGTTGGCCATGTTGTATGTGTGTGGATGGCAGGGAGGGGTGAGGAGGAGTGCCCAGAAACAGCCTAGGGCAGAGCAGACCCAAGGTTTCCATGGCAAACCATGAGACTAACAGATTCCCTCCATAGCCCACACCCAATTCCCTTCTCCCCTGTGTCCACCTCCCACCCTTTCCTCTCACCTTCCTCCCACCACCTCTCTCCTATAGTCTCTGCTGAGTTGGAAATTCCTCTGAGGCCAGAGGCATGCATTAGGCAGGTTGTACATCAGTTTCCCTGTGCTGTGTGCAGGTGCTACCTTTGGCTTTTATCAGTAGGGAGACGTGTTAGAGACTCCCCCATGGGGTCTGACGTTAGATAGGAGTGGTAGCAGGGAGACAGCAGGGATAGACAGATGCCAAGAGTTATTTTGGGGGGAAATAAAAGATCTTGGTGAAGGACGATGAGAACACAAACTTTGGAGTCCAACAGGGGTGGACAAGGGGTGATGATAAGTAGCCTACCTGGCATTCTATTTAGATTAGTTTTCTTCCCTCGCAGGTTTTGTGAGCATGGTTGCTAGAGGGAGAGATGGGAGTAGTTCTCTGATGCCCTTCAGAGAACCAGGGAAGCAGCAAGCCAGCGTGTCTCGTGGGTAAAGATAAGTTTGACTTTCGGTATGTTGTATGTTGACTTTGAGTAGCTATTAAGACTGCCAGTTGGAAATATCCCATCTGGTAACTGAAATGATGGATAGACAGAAATTTCTGAACCATCTTATTAATTTATACCTATCCTTATGGGGGTAAATAAGAGAAGGTAAGACCTTTGAAAGAGAGCGCAGAGAGGAAAAGAAGAAAAACAACATTCAGAGTTCAAGTTTGTAGAGGGGGCAGTTTCAAAGTTTGATACAGGTTGATGAATCAAGTTGGGTGATGGTCAAAATCACCAGGATCAAGTAACTAAAACCTGCACTTGTTTTTTAGGAAACAATTCTCTAGATCCTTCAACATAATCCATTTGGTGGAGCCAATGTGAACTCCTCTATTGCCCAGATCCTCTGCTTTTTAAACATACCGGGCACATTCCCCTATTTATGCTGTTTGTTCTTCACCATCCAGGAAGCTCTGTCAGGATCCTGGCAATCTTTCAAGGTCCAGTTCAGGTCCTACCACTGTGAATACTTTATCCTCTCTCTAGCCCACCACAGTCTAACTCTCTTGCTCCTAAACTCCTAAAGTGTTTCCTGACTGCTGCTCTTTTCACATTTATTCTTTATGTCTGGGATGGGAAGTGGACTTCATCCCACATGCTGATACTGGTCAGCTCCCAATGACTGCTCAGAGAATTCTGGGATGTTTTCCAGATTCAATGGGAAGAAGCCATGGTCAATATGCATGTCTGTCAAGAGCACTGGAGTGGAGAGGGTGGTGCATGTGCTATTTGCTGACCATAGTAAATGATTGTCTTAGTTTGAGTTCCCCAAAAGAAGATGCTGAGACAAAGGCTTGGGTTCAGGTAGTCAATCTGGGAAATGAATCCTAGAACCCACAAATGGCAGAGTGTGAAGATGAGACAAAGCAGGGAGAGAGGTGAAGGAAGAAAGTGTCTGTTAAAATATGGGCTACCATGCGTGTGCAATCGTGGTCTGCCTCAGAATCTCCCAAACCTCAGGAGGAGACCAGAGAGCTACAGACACCTGAGTGAAAAGCTGCCGGAATGTGGTCAAGACTCTGTCACAGACGCAGCCAGGTGAGTACAGACAAGGTGTCCACAGGTCCACCACAGATGCCTGGTCCTGTTTTCTTTTCACCTCCTCTCAGAGGAGAAGCACAGAGCCCTGTGAAAAGCAGATGGCAAAAACACCTAAAAAGTGTTCAACCATTACACAATAAATGATTGTTGATTACTCTATGAAGAGAGGGAAAAGGGAGAATCATGATATTCACCAATCGGAGTTCCTGGTTTCAAGTCCAAGATTGTGCTGGTCTGATTAGCTGCTATGAAATCCAGCTGTTGGGGCAAAGCAGTATGCTTCTAATTTAGATCGTTTTTATCACACAGGTATCACTCAGAAGGCCAGAGAATATATTCCTAGGAGAACAACTTTGGGTTCTGAGAAAACGTGGGGGATGTCTTAATGAAAGCTCTTTTCCCTGTGTCACAAACAGAGCAGCATGGATTGCCCTGGGAGGCAGTTGAAGGGTCTTTTTAAAGATGCAGTACTGGGCTATCCCATCACATGGTATTTATGCACTTTGCATTTTAAAACTATCTTTTGTAGCCAAAAGTGCTTCCACCTTCAACTTGCCACAGGTGATGATAATGATTGCTAAGTAAACCAAACACAAAATGCTTTCAAAGGTGTATACTCTGGGGCATCTGGGTGGCTCAGTCGGCTAAGCATCTAACTTCTGCTTAGGTCATGATCTTGTGGTTCATGAGTTTGAGCCCCACATCAGGCTCTGTGCTGACGGTGCAGAGTCTGCTTGGGATTCTCTCTCTCTCCCTCTCTGTGTGTCCCTCCCCCACTTGTGCACTCTCTCTCTCAAAGTAAATAAATAAACTTAAAAAACAAAAGGTGTGCACACTTGTAGAAATCTATACCAGAATCTCACTGCTATGAACTGAATTGTGTCCCTGCAAAACTATGTTCAAGCCCTAACCCCTAATGTGACTGTATTTGGAGATACTGCCTATAAGGAAGTAGCTAAGGTTAAATGATATCATGGGGGGTGGGGGTGGGGCTGATCTGATAGATTAGTGTCCTTAAGAGACACAGAGAGCTAGAGCTCTTGTGTATGCTCTTTCTCTCACCCTCTCTGTCTTTCTCTCCCTCTCTGTCTCTGTCTCTCTCACCACCACCCTCTTTCCACTATGTAAGGACATAGCAAGAAGATGGCTGCCTGTTAGCCAGGAAGAGATCCCTCACCAGAAATGAATTGGCTGGCACTTTGCTCTTGGACTGAGCCTCCAGAACTGTGAGAGAAAATAGTTTCTGTTGTGTAAGCCACTCAGTCTGTGGCATTTTGTTACGGCAGGCTGAGCTGACTATTACAACCACTCGAGCCCATCTGTAATGGTTCATGCTGAAGTCTCGGAAATAGTGCTACAAAAATAAGTCTTACACTGAGAAGGGCTTTGTCATCTAAACATCTCACTATGATTTCCACCATGGCCTGGAGGGAGAGTTTGGCCAGGAATTCCTATGCCCGTCCCAGAATCAGAGAACGTGGTTCTCTAGCATTTAGGAAAATGACTGGCTCACAGCAGAAGCTTGATAAAAGTTTGGTGGATGTAACCTTTGAGCATCTCAGGGCTGAAATGGATATATTCCATCTTCTTTCCCAGGGCTTTTTATTTTAGTCAGCACTGCCTTTTCTCTAATGTCACATAGTTTAAAGCTACCACATGTCAAAGCTACCTTAAATTGTAATCTGGAATCAAAGCCCTACCTGAGTAATCTTGGGCCAGTTAAAAGCCTTAGTTTGGGTTCCCCCCGAAAGTTTCAAATCTCAGTAGTTTATTTGGGCCGTACAGGAAATGCCAGTATGGTGGTGGGGAGACGACAGGGAAAGGAAGGCAGCCGATCAAACTGTGTTGCCAAACACATCACCACTGTGGGCCAGTGGAGCTTAGGCCCCCTGGGGAACTTGGAAGATCATGCTAGAACATATGCCTCATAATTAAATCCCCACCCTGTCAACCAAGGGGTGAGGAGGCCAGGGAATGTGTACATCACCTCCTGTCAATTACTGGTTGGTGACTGCTCCTAGAGTATGTTAATTCCCCAACATATCTGGCATGCCAGAACACAGCAGGCAGAAGGTCTTGGGCCACATCCTGGCATTTAGAAGTTGAGCTACTAGGTGCTGAAATTGTAAGGACCAAGGACATATGGACATAGCATCTGCTATCTGTGAAAGGAAGTTTAGTGCCCAATTCATTAAATGAGTTGCTATTTGCAATGCACTTAGAACACTGTAGGGTACACAAATGCTGTGGGTAAGTGTGGCTTATTATACTGTCCATACACAGACACAGTTGTCTTTTTTTGTTTGTTTATTTATTTTGAGAGAGAGAGAGAGAGCAAGGTAAAGAGAGAGGGAGAGAGAGAGAATCCCAAGCAGGCTCCAAGCTGTCAGCACAGAGGCCCCTGCAGGGCTCGATCTCACGAACTGTGAGATCATGACCTGAGCTAAAATCAAGAGTCGGGTGCTCAACTGCCCCCAGACACAGTGGTTTTCTGATCCCATATGCTCTTCAAGAACTTTCTCATTCTCTAATAAGGAGTAGAGTCTGTTCCTCCTCCTCCTGGACCAGTGGGACTTGGTGACTACCTTGATGAACACAATACAGAAGTGAAGTCTCTGGCTTCCAAGGCTAGGTCATGAAGGCCTGCCTATCTTTCTGTCTCTGTCTTTCTCTCTGTGTGTATATGTATATGTAATGTGTATGTGTATGTGTATGTATATGTACTGTATATGTATATGTATACACACACATACACACACGTACACACACATGCCTGCACCCTGGGATTCCTACCCTGAGGCTGCCACCCTGGAGAGATCACATGAAGAGACTACATAGGAACAGAGAGATGGCCATCAAGCCTCCACTGTTGGAGGTATCCTAGAACTGGTGTCCAGTGGGGGAGCAGAGAAGCCTCTGAGATGACCCAAGACACAGCCATCTAAAAACTACAAGCACAGGAATGACCCTGAGCCAGATACGCCCAATGACACGGGGCCTGAATTCCTGATCCACAGAAACCGTGAGAGGTAATAGATGATTATTGTTATTTTAAGACACTAAGTTTTGAGATAACTTCCTATGTCACCATAGTAACTGGAACAGTGCTTGTTGAATAAAATAAATAAAGTCTCACCTCCTTTACTCACAAGCTCTCCTAAGATATGAAAGGAAACTTTCATATTCTGGATTCCATAGTCTAGCAGATGGTCATAGCCCAAGCTCATGTTCCCTAAAAGTCAGATCCCCACAGTGCTGATATGGTAAGGTTCTTATGTAAGGCTGAAATGTTAAGGGTAGTGTGCAAAGGTTAGGTTTAGTCTGGGACTGCACGTTGTGCTAATTCCTCAATACCAGTTTTGTTCAACTTCTACCCAGTAGGGGCCTGGTTGTCTGGTCACTCACCTCCAGCTCCAGAAACAGGCCCCGAATGATCTAAGCCACTGGGGAATCCCAGGCTTCTGGCCATGGTGATTGGACCACACAGGTCAGGCATAAGCCAATCAGCATTTGGATTTCATTTGGGATTGGTTAGGGATGGTGTAATCAGCACCATATCCAGGACTTTTGCTCGGGATTCTAGGATATAGGAGCATCCTTCCTCTGGGAAGTTGGGACTTCAAATAGACACACTGCAGTCATTTTGCTCCCATGAGGGAAGCCAGACTGAGGATGGAGTCTACACAGGGAGAGGCATATTGAAAGAATCACATAAAAATTAGTCTAGAGTCTTGATCAAACCATGCCCAAAGCCCAGACTACATCTGCGTTTTCAGGTGCAGGAGCCAAGAAGTCACCTTTATTGTTTAAGCCACTTTGGTATGCATTTTCTATTACTTGCAACCAAAAGTATCCAAATTGATTCAGGTATCCACACATTAGCCACTGATACTAGAACCCTTCTCCGGAGATCAAAGAGAGGAGTAATATTTAATCTATATAAAATTTCTTAACATTCTCTTTGGACATTTTTTGATAAAACCTTGAGTGTTGCTAAAGAAATAACTACCAATTTCTTGCTACATCTTGGGTGTAAGTGTGTATATATTGTAAAAACACCAGGGAAAGATCTGTTCCCGATCTCTCTCTTATCTTCTTGTGGAGTCAGGCATTCTTTGTCTTGTACATGGATATCTCGCCCCTGTCTCTTCAGATCATTTTCCTTCTCTGGGTGTTTGTCTCTGTGTCCACATTTGTCCTTTTTAAAGGACACCAGTCATATTGGGTTAGGGCCCATCCTAATGACCTCATTTTAACTTCATTACCTCTAGTATGGGCCTGATTTAAATAAGATCACATTCTGAGGTACTGAGGGTCAGGGATTCAAGATATTTTTACTGGGGGACATAATTCAACTCGTAAGAGTGGGGTAGAGGGAGTGGCTTGGGAGGATGTATGTGGAAATGACAAGACATCAGACATAGAAAAGTTCAACAAACCAAACACGGTTTCGGAGTTGTCCACATGTAGGAAGGCCTTGCTTTGATTTGTGGAAGGGATGACAGGAGCTCCTGACAGGAGACACTGCCTCTACTGAGACACAGAGGTGAAGCTGAAAGAAGCAGAGCCAGGTTCCTAAAACACAGAGCCTGGTTTTTTTTTTTTTTTTCTAGCCTGGATGTTTCCATTATAACAATCTCTGTTTTGTTGGGTAATTTTTTTTTTTTTGAAGGAATACACACAAAGCTTTCTCATTGCTTCCAACTGAATGAAATTTATGAAGCTTCTTGTACAGTGTGTTCATTGTTTAGATTGGGATAATTGAAGTGTCAGGAATATTTGCTTATTGAAAAACAACTCAGGGAGGCCCTGAGCACCCAGCCAGGCTGGGGCCACAAGTCGTACCACCTTCAGGACAGCCTTTTTTGTAATGCCTTTCACAGCAGTGCTGTCTTCCCAGGTAAATTAATTTCACACCTGGGGAGGAGCACTGGATTAGGAGTCCAAGAGCCCTATTTCTAATATGAAATTCACCATTCACTCACTGTGTGACTAACTTTGAATAAATCATTTAACTTCTCTGGGTTTCTCTGACCTGAATGACAAGGTCTTGTCTACCTCACAAGAGATATACAGGGGTACGGTGTGCCTCAGAAGGGACAACCTATGTGAAGACACTCTATGAAGCATAAAATGTTACACAAGTATGTATTATTAGTGATAAAAATTAATCATTTCTACTTTTGCTCAGAGGATGACATTGAACTAAGAAACCCTACTGAGTCAATGTTCTGCTTATTCTCCATTTTCTCTCCACCCTTTTCTGGCCCACCCTGTGCCTTGGGAGGCTAACAACTATGTGTTGCACTAGCTATACTTCCTTATCTTGTGGCTTCTGCTTGGGTTTGGCCAATGAGAGCTGTTCATAGGAAATGGGGAAAATGTGGCCAGAGAGAAGCTCGGGTATGTATTCCTCCTGCTCTCTCCTTGACCATTGGAGGTTGAGGCATGAGCTGTGTTCTCATATAGCCACCGCTCTGATGGGACACCTCTTCCAGCCCTGTGGTCCTTACTGGGATAACATCATTCCCTCTTCTCCTCTTCACATTGAGGAGGATGGATGATCCTTGATGCCTGTCTCTGCAAACAGCCCCTTCATGATCACTCTTTGGCTCTTTGAATGTGCCATCTGATTCCCAAGGGACCCTAACTGTGGCCATGATGACCACCATGTGGACACTAACTCAACTTTTCCTGAATGAAGAATTATCTCTCTTGTTTGGGACAGTCTGTGTCTTCTCTTGTTTTTAGCCACTGGGAAGGTCTGCGAAAAGGATTCTGTCCTGAAGAAATGTGTACAACTGGATCTTGAAGGATTATAGGGATTTGGAAGCCTTTGCTGTTTCCCATCAGCAAACCAGATGCTTTCTGTCAGTTGAAGGGAGGCTAGGGCCCTGCCTGCTCTTTCTCTGGTCCCTCCTGTCACTCCCTGTGCTTGAACTTGAACTCCCAAATTCAGCCAGTTCTTCCTTTGCACTCACCCCTTCTGCTGTCAACCACCTGCAGGCAGGTTATCCCGATCTTTGGTGGGACCCACGGAATGTCCACATGGGACACAGCTACTCTCCTCTCTCCTGCTCCCAGCACTCAGCTTCCCTGCCTGTCTTCATGCTGCTCAGGCTTGGAACCCTGGCTCATTCTTAGCATCTCTGCTCCTATGTGTCAGCAGGTACCACCAATCATTGTTTCTCTCTTTCAGAATATTTCTTGTGTTCCTCTTTGCACTCTTATCATCTCAGTTCAGAGCCCCCTGTGCCTCCTGAATTTCTGTGTCAGGATTTCCAAGTGGCCTTCCTTTTTACAGTCTGTCCCCAATGAAAGATAGCCCATAGACTTTTGCCACACTAGCTTTCCTGAAACTTGGCTTTCATTTTGTCCCTTCTCTGTATGACCTTCCACGACTCTCTGCTGCCCATGAGACAGAATCCGAACCCTGATCTTGGCATTCAAAGCAACATACAGTCTGCTTCTTGGCCTATTTATTCCCTGATGAACCTGCTCTTCCCTCTCACTCCCATCTGACCACACCAGGGGCTTTCCAGCCTCCAGCCTAGTACTCACTTCCTACCCATCCCAGGGGGGCTCCCATCTTGCTTCCTCAGGTGAACACCATCTATTCTCCAGAGCTGGACTCCAATGCTACTTGCTTTCTGAAACCCTGGCTACCTCAAGCCAAGGTGATATTTCCCTCCTTTCGAGCCCCGTGGGAAGTCTCAGGACATGTTTGCCAAAGTGAACTTCAACTCCTGAGGACATTATTGACCCTAGTCATTTGAGGCTTCTAACAATGTTGGGGCTACGTGTCCTGTAAGGTAGGAGGCCCATATCACTTACTAAATGAACAAATAAATACACAAAATACATTGGCTTATTCAAACTGCTGATTCTTTGAGGGATTGGGTGCTCGTGTATATTCTGCATCTCAGTGGGTCTGTGGCACTAATGCTGCTGCATGTTTACTCAGTTGGGCAGTGGGTCTAAGAAGGAATGGGGCCATGATACGAGGATGGGGATGATGACAATACAATTTAAAATGTCTATCATGTATTGAGTGTCTGCTGTGTGCCAGTACTGCACACACATGATCTGCTCCTTTGCTTATAATCCGCCTGTGAAATAAGGATTGTTACTGTCTCTGTATATCAGGGAATGGAAGCCCAGAGCAACTAAGTAAATTGTTCTACATCATACACCTGGTTGGGGGCAAGGCTGAATTTGAACCCAGTCTGATGATGCGAAAGCCTCTTCTACCAACCAAATACCGACAGCCCTCGGAAGTCTCCAGGGCTCTGCCATATGTAAATGCCTGCGTGGATTGTGTCTAACTTCTCTTCCTCCTACTGAGGGCAGGTTACTATCTTTTTTTTTTTTTTAATTTTCTATTTTATTTTAGAGAGAGAGAACGTGAGCTGGGGAGAGGGGTGAAGAGAGAGAGCGGGAGAGAGATAATCTTAAGCAGGCTCTACGCTCACCAAGGAGCCCAATGCGGGGCTCAGTCTCCCAACCCTGGGATCAGGACCTGAGGCAAAATTGAGAGTCAGACGCTCATCCGACTGAGCCACCCATGCGTCCTGGGCAGGATACTATCTTAAAGCTCTTTGTATGCCCCCAGTGATGCCAAGGACAGTGCCTTGCACACCATAGTTTGTTAATTGGTTCCCAGCTCTCACCCACTCCACGTCTGAATTGCAAGTGCTCCTTGTAGGAGGAGCTGGGCAGGGTTATTCGCTGGCATTGAATAGGAATTCCCTTGCCACCCCCCGCCCCCTTATTCTAAAACCTTTAGTTTTTCTAATTGTCTTTGAAGCTCTCCCCTGTTATGGCTTTGTTTTGTGTCAACTTGGCTAAGCTGGTAGTGTTTCCCAGAATCCCTTGCCCTGCATGGCTCCAGGTCAGGCCTGGCCACAAGGGGCATTTGCTTGATACTGAGAAGGCAGAGGGGAAGCAGTGGCAACACAGGACAGGTGGAGAGCGCCAGGCGGGCACCTGAGCGCACGCTCACCCGGAGGCTCGTCCTGTTGGCCAGCAGCCGCACCTGAGCCTGCTTCTCTTCCAGCTCCCACCCAGTCCCCTCCTACAGACTCCGTGAGCCACAGGCTTGCTGTGCATGCAGGCCCACAGAGAAGGTGCCAGCTTTTGCAGGAGCCCTATGCTGTCCGAGTTGGAGGCCATGAGAGCCATGGGTTCCAGCCTGTGCTCATTGGTTCCAGTGCTTCCCGCACTTCCAGTTTGGGAAGCTTCCCCCACTTTAAGTCCCATGTCCCCTCCTGATTACCAGGGCTGCTGACCGACAGTGAGCTGAGGTCCCCAGCAGATGCAGAGGCAACAACCTGCCGTCGCCTCCTCCAGTTCCCATAGTTGTGCAAGGTCTAACCTTTATGACAAATGCCTTGTTCTGTGTTACCGAGAGCATCTCTGATCAAACTAGCTGCTGCAGTCATCGTCCCAGGTCCCCAGGGTCCAGTGTCCTTGGTCACGTGGCTGCCCCACAGAAATGTGTTCATGGAGATTGGGCAAAGTCACCATCAAAGCAGGAAGAAGCCTAAGATTGGGCAGCCCCTCATAACCCTTTCTGATTTCCTCCCCACAAGACTGTGGTGTTGTTTCTGGAGGCAGGAGCTAGATCAGATCTGACTCGTAGTGAAACCCAGTGTAAAAGGCCACAGAGTTACTCAGGGCTGTATCTGCCTGAGCAAACTTGAGCTGAACTCAACTCTGCTCTCACTGCTTTTGGAGGTTGTGTGGCCACCCCCACCCCTTTATGGTTGCTCTCAGATGTCACTGGCCTCCAGCTGCTGTGCATGGAGCTGGGCTTGTGATTAGTCACAGTCAGACTAGAGTAAGGTCTTGCCTATAGTAAGCGCTATGATCCCAGAGGCTCTGAAGACTGATGCTCAAAGGTATCTGCCTTCATCCAGGTGTTTTAAAGTCTAAAATTTCACCATTAGAGAGTCATTCCTTTGGATTACTCTCCTGATGTTTGTTATTAAAATGACATACACCTTTGGTAAAGGGATCATCTGCAGAGTGCAGTGGAAAGAACATGATTTCTGGAATTATCTAGCTCTGAATGCTGTGAGACTTTGATAAAATAATTACTAATCCTTTCAAGCTACAGTTTCTGCCTATTAAAATGAGAATAATAATATCCAATTTGGTGTATGTCAGTCTGTTTAGGCTATAATAACAAAAATATCATTGACTGAGTGGTTTATCAACAACAGAGATTTATTCTCACATTCTGGAGGCTGGGAAGTCCAAGATCAAGATCCAGACAGGTTCTGTGTCTGGTGAGGTCCTGCTTCCTTGTTCAAAGATCATCATCTCGCTGTGTCCTCATGTGGTGGAGGGGGCAAAGAACCTCTCCAAGGGCCCTTTTATAGGACACTAATCTCATTCATGAGGGCTCTATTTCACATCACCTCCTATCCCCCCAGAGACCCCACCTCCTGATATCATCACAATGGGGGTTTGGATTTCAACATATGAATTTCAGGGGACACAGGCATACAAGTCCCTCATAGTATAGAAGCTAACAAATGTGAAAAGGAACTGGCACAATGCCTGGCACACAGGTGATGTTGAGTGAATGTTAGCATTTACTACGGATTCCCTTTCCGTGAACTGAGTAGTGCACTAGAATTTTTGGTAGGGTGCTGGGTGTGTGCCACCATTGCTGTGTTCTCGTCACAGCTGGGACCTAGCAGGGGAGTGCGTGAGGTTTTGCTAAGAATGTGTGTCCATGTGTTTCAATGGGGTAGGAGGGGAGGGAGAGACAGGGACAGAGACAGAGATGAGAGAGAGAGTTTTAGAAGAGAGAAAGGTCACCAGAAGAAGAGATGAATAGATTATTTCAAAAAACTGGATTGTTTCCATCTGCTTTTCTCTACTTCCATTGCCACTATCCTAATTCAAGGTCATCCTCTCTGTCCTGGATTACTTCAATAGACTTACCTGGTTCTTTTGGTTTTATTCTTATTTCTTTTGAGTTTGTTCTCTTCTTGGAAACTTTGGAAACTTTTTGAAAATGCAAATTAGATCTTACTTAAAACCCTGAGAACACGTTAACTCTTTGTATTATTCTTGGCATCTGATCGTCCTGGTCCCAGTCTACCCCTCCTCCCCTCAGCTTCATTTCCTTCTTCTCCCCCCTCACTCATTATAGGTTAGCCACCAGAAATCTCCCAGAATCCGGGATCAATGAGCGCAAAGCCTTGCCCATGCTTCTGTCTCCCCTACTCCCCCTGCCCCTTTCCTCCTTCCCTTCCTCTCTCCTTCATTCTTCTGACAGCCTTCATATCTTTGTTCATATGTGATTTTCTCAGGAACACTGTTCTCCTAGGCCCACCTCTTATTCTTTCTTAAGGAAGATCTCTTCTTTGCTTTTCTCCTTAGAGCCTGTGTCACATTTCAGAATCATGGGATTACGTGAATAGTTGCTTTCTGAAACACAACAGTCTTGTTCCCTGTTGTATTGCCAGCAGCCAGCCCATTGCCGGACACACACAAGTTTCCATAATGCTGGTTAATGGTGAGTAAATATTCCACATCATAATCCTGGGATAAATCTAACTGTATGGAATTCACATTTTTTTCAACTTTTAGAAACTGTTTATTTTCTTTCTACCTTATTTCCATTTTGCTTGCCTTTGTGGAAGAGCCACTGAACACCACTCAATGGTTGTTCCTATCCATCTGGTGGCCTGAGCAGTGGGAGCTGGGGGGCTGAGCACCTGAGTCTTCAATAGGAAACTGCCAAGTAGGTACAGAGTGGACCTGCCCGCCTTCAGACGTGAACTGAGGAGCTGGAACGGCCCATTCATCTGGAAATTCCTCTTTGGTCACAGCCTTTTTTTTTTTTTAAGTTTATTTATTTATTCCGAGAGAGAGAGAGAGAGAGAGAGAGAGAGAGAGAGAGAGAAGGGGGTGGGGCAGAGAAAGAAGGAGAGAGAGAGAATTCTAAGCAGGCTCTGAGCTGTCAGTGCGATGTGAAGCCGGACGTGGGGCTCAAACTCACGAACCATGAGATGGTGACCTGAGCTGAAATCAAGAGTTGGATGCTTAACCCACTGAGCCACCCAGGCGCCCCAGGTCACAGCCTTTTAGTAGTAGCCTGATCTTCCTTTTCAGTCTCTTCAGGCTCTCTGTAGAAGTACAGATCAGACAGACCTCCCGTGGGTGTTCATGGGAGATGGTGCCATGTGTGTGCAGAACTTTCTGGGCCAGCATCCGCCACGTCCGACCCACTGAGTGAGCTTTCTTGCTGTTGCAAGGAATGACAATGTCCACACAGTGCAGAGGAGAGTCTGTGTTACCCAGAGCGGTGGTAGGTAGGTTAACAGAAGACGCCCCTGAGAGAGGCTGGTGGTCAACACTGGGATCAGTAACCATCAGAAGACACTGGGGAGGCTGCCTGCATCTGGTTAGTGAAGGTTCCAGGAGTGAAGCGGCCCACGATAGGAGTGGTTCTGGTGGCAGCAGCAAACTTCAGCACAGCCCACGGGCGGGTATTCCTGGAATATATGACGCTCTCACTACCTGGGATTTCAATGGCAACAATGGCACGAGCTGTCAGCAGAAGCTTCTCCCAGGCTCTCTTCAGATTTATGGTGTAGATGCCATCACTTTTCCTTCTGCAGATGTACTGTTCCATTTGAAAGTCAAGGTTGGTGCCTCTGAGTGGGTTCCTGCTGTGGGTTCCTCCTCTGCTTGCAGGATATCAAGGGCTCTGGACACTATGAATGTTCCCTTTAAGTTACAATGGGAATGCAGAACTGTGCCCTGTGGGCCCCTCTCTGGGCAGCGCAGAAAAAGGTGGAATTTGCATTTTTTCTCCTCACAGATGGGTCATAGTTCTTAGGTTTGCAAATCCCAGAATCTTAGAAAAGCCACCCAGAAAACTGAGATCCTGTTTATCTCTATATTTAATTTTTTGTTTCCTTAGTTTTCTTTTTAAAACTGAGACATATAACTTAACACAGAGTAAACTGCATAAATATTAAATGCATAGATGGTGAGTTTTTCGTTCGTATACATCCATGGAACCAGCACCCCAGTCAAGATCATCCCAGAATCCAGTAGGTTCCTTTGTACCCTTCTGGTTCCCTAACACCCTCCCTGCTCTCCCTGGCCTGGTGAGCTGACATCCGCTGATTTCCAGCTCTCTAGGCTATCCTTGTCTACTTCACACCCTCATGTACATGGGATCATATGGTGTATATGTTTCTTGTTTCTGGCTTCTTTTCCTCAGTATGTTTTGAGATCCTCTCAAGTTGCTGTGTATAGTGATACTTCCTTGTTTCACTCTGCTTTTGCTTAATTAGTGAGTATTATTTTGTTGAGCATATACACCACAATTAATCCATTTTACTATTGCCAGACATTCCGCCGTTTGCATCTTTGGGCTGTCATGAGTGAAGCTGCTTTGGACATTCTTGCACACATGTTTTGGTGAGCCTGTTGCTGGGGATAGAATGAGGAGTGGAATTGGTGGATCTTTGTCTTGAAACGAGGTTCTTTTGTCCTATGTTCTTATGTCTTATGTCCTTCAAAAAATCCTGGCACATCTCAATCTGAACTTACAACTGAGATAAGCCATGGGTGCACTAGGCTTCTTGCCTGCGAGGAATCCTTTCTGTGGCTGTAAGGGCATTTCCAGGGTTTGTGTCAAAGTCATTTTACTATTTGACACTGACCCTATGTGATAGGCCTAAGCAACATAACATCATAATCTGAAGGGGGTTCTGCCAGTTGAAGCCTAGGCAGCCTAAGTCATCTCAGAAATGGACCTCTCAGCTAATAAGAATCCACTCTTTGTTTAAATCAGTGACCCACAGAAACATTTCCAGGACACTGTTTTTCAAATACAGTGATCCTAAGGCAATAGTTTTTGGCAGTTCCTGTAAAATGCTGTAGCTGTTACTTACTAATCCGCCCTTGATTTGCTGACTGATACTACAGTTGGCAGGAAAATTGACTGTTTGCTATATCCTAGTCAGGGGAGACTTTCTGACATAACCTTGTAGTGATTTTTTTCCCCTATCAACAGAAGCACATAGGGTAATAAGCTGTGACTATTGAACAACATTCACCAAATTCTGCGTGCCCTTTTCCCAAAAGATACATTACACCAAAGGAGGAAAAAATGCAACGCCTGTAGATTCTTTCACTAAAAGTTTCCTTATCCAGAAAGGGTGCTTGCTTCATGTTTCATACTTCTTCCAGAGAGTTTGCAAGCATCCTTCAATGCCCTTAAAGAGGTAAGAAAAACTCAGAGTCTGTTCCAGGAGAGGTGACACGTGTAGTTGGAGTACCTTCCTCATTGGAGGCAGTGGACCTATTGCTTCCCTAAACCACAGACAGGGCTGAGACCTCCCCATAGCTCCTTCTAAGAACTCAAAAGGCTCATCAGCTTGGGGAGGGGAGCTAGGATCACCCAGCAGGGGAAGAATAAAATGTTCAGTAGAGAGGTGGAAGCATATAGGAAATATCTGAATCATGCTCAAAGTGGAAACTCAGAGACAACCACGTCATTTGGACACCTGGCTCCTGCAACATCCTTCTCATTGCAGTGAAAAGCACCCCAGGAACAGGAGGCAGCCCCCAGTTTTGGCTAAATTCTAAAATAACATTAAATGATTTCATTCCATGCTCACTAGAAGCCTACTAGAAGCAGATGTTACCATCACCCCCAATTCTAAGTGGTGGAATGGGAATTTGAACCTAGGCAGTCAAACTCTAGAGCCCACAGGGGTTCCAGTACAAGGTGACACCCTCCATTCTCCACCCTACCTTTTTTAAACTTCATCTGAAAATATCACACAAGGTCAACTTTACCACATAGAGGAGATAAAGAAACAAATAAATATGAGGGAGGAGGAAATGGAAAATACAACTCCCACTAGGGTCTGGCTATTAATGTGTCTGCACTGTTCCTACACTTGAATAGATCTGGTTCTGAGTCTGCTACTGAAAAGGAACCAAAAATGACCTTGAATTGAAACTCTTGCATAGGAAGGTGACGTGATGAGCTCAGAGAGACCACAGCACATCTCTGCAAGGGCTCTGAGCACCACCGTCATGGTTGCTTCCAGTTGGCTAGGCGGGGGGTGCTGCCTAGGTGGTTTCCAGTTCCGATGAACTTCCTGACTGCCAACGCCAAGCTTGGGGTTTCCTCTCTACCGAGTGGAGAAGATGGGAGGTGATATGGCCTTTCCAAGGGGGAGACTCTTCCATCAGTGACTTCTTAAGGTGTGTTTGTGGAGGCAGAACCTCAGTTAACATGAGCATGGGGCAGGATTCTCTGGAGCAAATACCAGTGTCAACCAAGCCCTCCCTGACCTCATTTCCTCTTGTTCTTATCTTCTCTGCTTCAACCACATTCGCCCTTTTGCTCTTCCCAGAACATGTCAGGCACATTCCTGCCTCAGGGCCTTTGCACATGCTTTGTTTTGCCTGGAAAGTTTTCCCCTAGATATCCCTTGATATGACTTGTGTTCTCTCTCAAACCTTTCCTCAAACATCTCCTTCTCAGCAAGACCTTCCTTAGTTACATATTCTAGCCACAATTGCATTCTGAACTCCAACACTCCCCCCACACCAACACACACACCAACACACACACACACACACACACACACACACACACACACACACTCCCTCTCCCATTCCTTGTTTCAGTTTTCTCAGCACACCCCACTATACCATCTACCATACATTTTACTGACTTCTCCCATTTTTGGACTGTCTCGCCCTGCTGAAAGTAAACTCTGTGAAGCAAGGATTTTTGTCTATTTGGATGTGTATCCCAGCACCTAGAATACTGTGTATCCAGTGCTCAATAAAAAAGTGTTGCATGAATTAGCGAGTGAATTAATGCATCCTAACTCTGCCATTCAAAAACCAGGCAACCGTTCACAAATTAGTTAACTTTTTCTATGCCTCATTTCTGCAACTGTAAAATTGGGATGATAATTCCTACCTTCGTGTTGTGAGTTTCAAACAAAATTATAAAAGGGTATACCAGCACAATTCTTGCATGTACTTAGTGATTTACTTTGTGAGTTTAATGAAAGTAATACAAATAATAGTAGCAAACATTTGTAGATTATTTCCTCTGAGCCAGGTGCTGCTTTAATCATTTAACATACCTTAATTCATTTAAGTCTTACAACATCCTATAAGGTGTGTACTATTATTGTCATCATCCTTACTTGAGAAATAAAGAAACTGCAGAGGAAATTTGCCCAAGGCCACATGACTAGAAAATCATTGAATGTGGATTTGAATTCAGGTCCATCTGTCTCCAAAGTCCATAACTTAACCACATCACCCACTGCTTCCCCATGGCAAGAAGACATAATTTATATAATACAGGTGTTTCATTTTTAAACTACTAGAGTGTGTTCATGGATCATGCTTGATAATCATTCAATTTCCAAATCAATTGGAATATTTAGATAGTGGCCAAATTGGATTTAACTCTAAGCTACGAAATATCTTTGGCCATGAAATATTACCATTGAAGAGATACTTGGAAACTGGGTTTTATTTAGACACAGTCTACATGACCCAATACATTTACATTTTTAGATAGAGAGCAGTGTCACTTAGTTTCCAAAGCTGAATGGAAACAAACAGCAGGGCCATGTAGACACACCCTACACTGAGCACCTGCTTTTGAGGCTGCCTCAAATATTATCCTTGTTTTTCTTGTGAATTGACTTCCATCACTTGTGATTCCTGTGCACCTAGCATATCTCATAACAAGCAGTCAGTCATTCATTGTCTATTTTAAGTTTGGTTGTTCAAATGCTAGGTCCCACTCATGGGAGAGAACTCGGGGAGGTTGTGTCTTCCCCATTCACGGTGTTGGTTCTATAAGTCACTGTGTGCTCAACAGGGGGGCTCACACACACACACACACACACACACATTCACAAATCATCTTTAAAGGTTTTCAGTTCCCTTTTCTCTGTTTTTGGTTTCTATTGCCTTCCCAGTAGTGGCTAAGACAATGCCAGTTTGTCTTTCTTCTCATGATTTCTCTAGAAGGCTTCATGGCCCAGGAGTTCAGCTGGGACCCAGTTTTAATTTCTCATTGTTTTCAGTCTGGCTCTTTTTCTTGTGAGGGATAGTAAGCCATTCAAGCCAGCTTAAGACAAAGGCTTTCAGCATACTGTATTATGTCACATTATGTATCTAAAAAATTGTTTTTAATGTTTATTTATTTTTGAGAGAGAGAGAGAGAGAGAAAGCAAGTAGAGAAGGGGCAGAGAGAGAAGGAGACATAGAATCCTAAATAGGCTCCAGGCTCTGAGCTGTCAGCACAGAACCAGATGTGGGACTCAAACTTGTGAACTATGAGATGATGACCTGAGCCTAAGTTAGACACTTAACTGACTGAGCCACCCAGGTGCCCCTAAAATTTTTTAATTGTTTATTTATTTTGAGAGAGAGAGGGAGAGAATTTGAGCAGGGAAGGGGCAGAGAGAGAGGGGGAGAGAGAGGAGGAGAGAGAGAATTCCAAGCAGGTTCCACACTGTCAGCTCAGAGCCTGACATGGGGCTCGATCCCATGACCCTGGTAACACGCTGTGAGCCAAAATCAAGAGTTGGATGCTCAATCAACTGAGCTGCCCAGGAGCCTGTATGTCACATTATTTTTAAAAGATAAAGGAGCTTTCATGGAAATCCTAGAACAGGAGCCATGTTAAGTCTTGGCATCAAAGAGCCCAGAGCTCAAAGGTGACTCTAGATTCACAAAGGCTCCTGGGTTTCAGCTGCAGGATCTCATGGATCTTTGATTTCTATGACTAAGCAACACACTACATGTCTACTTCTGGCCCTAGTACCAATTAATGGCTATGTTTGCTTCAAGTTCAGGGCCTTAAGAGAGAATCTTATTGGTCCAGTTCCTCTTTTAGTGCAGACTGTAAATCACTGACTGGGCTATGGATTCTGTATAGTTGGCCCAGGTGCCTAGCCAAGAGTCAGTCATCTATGGGCAGAGGAGGTGGGGCACTGAGTCCTTAATGTGGCCGTCTGGGCTTGCCCCTTTAGTAGGAAATGTGGGCAGGGTGGATCCCCACGGAAGAGGCTGTGGGTGGGTTGGCACAGTACTGACCTTTCCAGAATACCATCTTGTAAAAGAATGATGTGTTACCCAAATCTCACAGTGTTATACCAAGGTAAGATGTTGTTATATTGACAAAGATACAGATGCACCTGGGAAAGACATCTGCAAAGCCACATGTGTATGTCTTTGCCATTAGCGTGCTTAAAACATGAAACAAATGTCATCATTTCTTTGTGATATGTTTTATCTGAAAACATTCATTCTTTTGTCTGACAAGTTTAGCTGTTAGAGCTGTGTGGCTTTCTTGGTCAGGGTCTCCAAGTTTTGGTGAGCAGATTGCACTTAGCACAATTTTAGCTGATGCCATTCATAGAGATGTCAATGTGATAACTAAACTGAAGCTGCATTAACCTTTGCAGTTTCCCAGCTAGTTGTTGAGGTTTGCTGTGATTGAGCTGGTCAAAACCCATTGACTGGTTACTACCTTGATTAAGTATCCACAGTGCCATGGGCCTGTCTTACACAGACAGAATCTATTCACGGCTTCAGAGGTCCCTTGTGTCACATATATGGTGCCCATGGTGCTGGTAAGCTTTCCTCTGAGGACTGGCCCACTGCTATCTAGGGGCCCTGAAGAACAAGAAACATATAGAGGGGCCTTTTTGATCAATATGAGAATATTAAGGAGCAGGTCAAGGTCCAGGTCTGGATGCATTGCTGCAGTGGGTAGGAGAGTTATGGTGGGGGGTGGGGGCACTGCTGATATGAAGGCAGAAGGCCTGACAAATGTGACCTGCATTACGATCCTGGCAGAACAAAACCCCCCTGGACATAGACCAAATCCTCACACTTAAGGTAAATGTCTTAAGACGAGTTGAATCACTGCCCACAGCAAGCATCAGACCTGCATTTGTCTGAATCATACTCTCTTTTCTTCAGCCCCCAGCAGAAGCCAGTCTCACTGAAGATCCACAGCACCCGAGCTGTGCTTCTCTGTGGCCCATGTCACTTTCTGCCTGTCTTGATAACCTCTATCAGATCTTTCCCCACCCTCTGACAGAAACTTCTTTTAAAAAAACATAAATGTTTGATTCATCCTAGGGTTTCTGCCATGGCTTGGAACATGGCAGGCATCAAATAAATATTTGTTGGGTAAATGGAAGTAAGAACCTAAATTGCCTTTTCAGTCACCAGATTGGCTGTTGGTCCATGTTACTTCATTTTTCTCTTTGCACAGGTACAGTATTTGGCACTGGAGGAATGTCTGAGTGGGGAACGATTGCTGACAGAAGCTAATTTCAGTGTCAAGTTTATTTACAATTTTCAGATGTCTCTAAAGTAGGTTCTGTGAAATGCTATCAGTCTATCTTGTAAAATATGGAAGGGTACCCAAGCATAGTTAATTACCAGAAAGAAGACGGAATTCGTAGGGGCAGATCAGGAAAGCTTTTTGAGCCTACTATAAGCATTTTACATACGTTAACTCATTTAACACAACAACCCTGTGGGAAAGGTACTATTATCCCATTTTACAGATGCGTCTGGTGTCCTGTGGTCCATGCAGTCTGAATCGCTGGGCTCTGGGACCCCCTTCTCCTTAGTTTTCTCCTTTTTCCCTCCCATTCTGTTTGTACCTTATAAATTCAAAATATTATTTGATAAATGTTAAATCTTGCTAAATAGAAAATAGTAAAATATGCAAAGTTTCACAAACCATTATCATGTGACAGATGCTTCTCCAACAGCACATGTATTTGCCTTCTCAGGAAGCCTTGAGTGGTCAAAGATGAGGTGATGATACTTCCTGATTTCATCCTAGGGAGACCATGCTGGCTCTTTTTTGCCCTCCCTGAAGTAGGGAGATCTTTGATATTCCTCAAAATAGAGTGTCGGTAAGATATAAGAATCCATTTCTTACTCATATTAATGCTTCTCAGAGCATAATGTTGGTGCAGCATTTCTCAAAACCACACAAAAACTTCCTTCACTGGTGTGACGATGGAGAGAGATGTGACAAAGGCAAGAGTCAGACAGCCCTGTACTGTATGTGTGGCCTCTCTGACAACCACTGTGTCTGCCTGGGCAGATCCGTTTTTCCAGTGACGCCAGATGAAGGAATGCACTGCTTTGAATCTGCTCTGACTTTCCAAGACAGGACTACAAAACCTCCACTGTTATCTGGCTAAACAATTCCCACTTCCTGGAAGGGACCCTTTATTCCCTGCCTATTTTTATTGTTGACATTTTTGGGTGGACGACAGAGAAAGCCTCCTCACCAGAAGCTGGAAGCTGTGTCTGAGACACAGTGGCCAAGTCAAATGGCAGAAAGGTTTGGTTGGTCCTCGAGGACAAAACAATTCACTCTTCCAGGAACTTAGATGTCCTGTGTACACACTGCTCAAAGAGCAGTGGTTACATAATTCAAGTATTATCCTTGGCCAAAGCAGAGAATTAAAGTGGCGTCCAGAGTCCTGGTTTAGCGAGACAAGTACTTCCCGATAATGCAACACTATTCCTACATCCACATACCTAGAAGAGCCAGGATTACACTGGCACTCAAATGTTTGTGAAATGAATGTGTGAACAAGAAAGAATCTCGGGGCGCCTGGGCGGCTCAGTCGGCTAAGCATCCGCTGCTAGATTTCAGCTCAGGTCATGATTGCGTGGTTGGTGAGATCCAGCCCTGTGTGGGGCTCTGCATGGACAGCACCGAGACTGCTTGGGATTCTCTCTCCTTCCCTCCCTCAAAAATAAATAAATAAACATTTTTAAAAGATGAAAAAAAGGAAAAAGAATCTAGAAAGTTATCAATTATAAATGTCAAAAGTAATTATCTTGCTAATAGCTACAAATTCTGATTTTTCTCTTGTAAATATGCATTACTTGCATGATAACCCCAGTTTTACTGGAAATTACTGATCTGTAGGTGAGGTGAGGCTGTGTTATGGCCAAGCTCAGCTTCATTGTCACAGGAATGGCTACAAAATTTGTCGATCAGTTCCTAGAAAACTGGGCCCTTTACAGAATCTGGATCAAGTTAACATTTTCGAGCTAATGGAGAAGTAACTACTTTGTTCTCTGAGCAAAGGGTTTCTTGAAATCACAGAATATTAGAGGTCATCTTGCCCAATCTTCTTAGTTTTCAGATGGTTTGAGCCCAAAGAAGCTTGAGACTTTGGCCTTGAGCAAGCCAGTGATGAGACTGGGCATTGGAACTCGGCTCTCCCAGGATGTGGAGAAACGGGAACCCTCTTGCACTGTTGGTGGGAATGCAAACTGGTGCAGCCACTCTGGAAAACAGTGTGGAGGTTTCTCAAAAAATTAAAAATAGACCTACCCTATGACCCAGTAGTAGCACTGCTAGGAATTTACCGAAGGGATACAGGAATACTGATGCATAGGGGCACTTGTACCCCAATGTTTATAGCAGCACTTTCAACAATAGCCAAATTATGAAAAAGCCTAAATGTCCATCAACTGATGAATGGATAAAGAAATTGTGGTTTATATACACAATGGAGTACTACGTGGCAATGAGAAAGAATGAAATATGGCCCTTTGTAGCAACGTGGATGGAACTGGAGAGTGTGATGCTAAGTGAAATAAGCCATACAGAGAAAGACAGATACCATATGTTTTCACTCTTATGTGGATCCTGAGAAACTTAACAGAAACCCATGGGGGAGGGGAAGGAAAAAAAAAAGAGGTTAGAGTGGGAGAGAGCCAAAGCATAAGAGACTCTTAAAACCTGAGAACAAACTGAGGGTTGATGGGGGGGTGAGAGGGAGGGCAGGGTAGGTGATGGGCATTGAAGAGGGCATCTTTTGGGATGAGCACTGGGTGTTGTATGGAAACCAATTTGACAATAAATTTCATATAATAAAAAAATTTAAAAAAATAAAAAATAAAATAAAAAAGAACTCGGCCCTCCCGACTGTAAGCCCATTTTGCACTCAGGCAAAAATCCAGCGAGAAATTGGCCGCATACTCAATCAGGTAATTGAAGAAAGGTTAACAAAGGGACTATTTAAAAAGTATGGATGGAGTTAAGAAGACCATCAGAGGAAGTGGAGCACCCCAGGTCACACAAAGATGGAGAGCTGTTACACTCACAGGCTTTAGGAGGCAAGGGAAGGAGCAGTTCCAGAAGCCGAGGGAGGAGGGGCACCCAGAAGTCGCTCGACAGGCACTGGCTTTGGGTAGAGGGACCCAGCTTGTGGGCAGCAGCCTGAGCGTGGGGGACACAAATAGCCCAACCTTATCCTTTTCCCAAATGGAAGCCAAAGGTCAAGGGAGCCTGGTGATTCAGTTCAAAGAGGATAATACAGCAGGGCCCAGAGCAGAGTGAACACAGGTGGAAAGCAGGTTCCAGCATGTTCGCCCTCCAGTCCTATTTTCCCTCTCACTGCAGCTTTAGAACAGGTCCAATAACCTGGACCACTGAGGTTACATTTTTAAAAAGTCTTAGGATATGCATAATATAATACATATTAGAAATACAAATAGTATTTCATAATAGATAATACATAATAGAAATAATACATAATATTATAATACATAATAGAAATAATGTACATATATAATACAAATAATACATATAATACATAATAGGAAAACCAGAACATGTAGCTGTTTAAAGTGATTATAAATACTTTCAACATTTATGATTGATACACTTCTAGATTTTTTTCTATCCATGCCACACATATTTATTGGATGTCAATGTTCACACTGTTGTAGGCAATGTGTATATTGAAATGAAGAAAACGGACACAGATTCTTTCCCTCAAGGGGCTAACATTCTAGTGGGGATGAGTCATGATAAACAAGATAAATAACCCAAATGATAGTGTGTTAGATAATGATTAAGTGGTAAGAAGAAAAATAAAACAGGGGAAAGGAATAAGACTGTAATTGGGGAGGTGTTATACTTTTAAATAAGGTGGCCAGGTGTGTGTGTGTGTGTGTTTGTGTGTGTGTGTGTGAAGAGAAAGAGAGAGAGCGATGACTGTCTATTTGTAGGGCTTTTCCTCTGGCTAAGCGCTGACTGTTCAGGTGATGGGGAGTGTAGGTGGTGTGACCTCCCCCCTCCCTCGCAGTTTCAAAATGTCTCTCTTTAGATTTTTTAAAGGGCAAAGCTTTCTCCACTCCTTATATTAACCATTTTAAAAGTGCCAGGGGGAATCCTCAGTGCAAGTTTATTAGCCAAATTCTTGATGTCTATCTGTCCCTTTCTAACTGAGTGACTTGGGGGAAGTCATTTAACCTCTCAGATTCCTCATGTGCAAAAACCAGGGTTTGGGTGACAAAGGAAATGAGATTAGATCTGTGAGGGACCTAGCTGCAGCACAAAGTGGATGGTTAGTAGATGATGGCTTCTTTCCTTCTCTGGGCAGAACTGCATGAAAGACATGTTCTGGTAAAACTGTAGACTCAAGATCCACAGAACTGGACAGTTTGCTGAACAGTGTCTTAATAGTAATAGCTGGCATCAGTTGACCACTTATGTATGCCAGACTCCCCCTTGCATGGTTGATAGCTCATAGGTCATAGAAGCCAGGCTTGACTTCAAATGTGGCTGACATCAAAGCCAGTGTTCTCTTTGTCAAGCACTGGGTTCCTCTTCTCACCTGCCCTCCTCAGTCCCCATGAGGAAAGGTCAAGGTTGGATTGAGCCACAGTGTAGGCAAGCGTTTCCTCATAGTCTGAAAGCCCATGAATATCTTTAGATTACCAGGTCTATTATGACCTTGGAAAAGCTTCTTGACTAAATCCAACCAATGCAATGGTTTTAATGATGGGATGCTGGGCTGATCGTGGATCACCTGGGCAATTAAAAAAAAAAGCCAGGACTTTACCCCTTGGAGTCCTAGTTAAGTGGGTTTGGGGAAAGGCCTGAGTGTCTGTATTTTTCAACATGGCTTCAAGTATTTCTGATGTATAGCCAGGTTTGGATGATATCTTCCTAGGGCCCAAACAAATGCACCTCAGAGATCTATTTCCTTTTCCCAGCTGCCACCAGACTCATGAATTACAAATCTTCCAAATGGATGTTGGCCTCCTGGGTAATCTAACCCAGGCTTCATCCAACAACTTTGATACGAGTCCTGGGACAGGCCAAGGTCTAGTTGCCTTGAAGCACTAAGAAGAAAGACTTCCTCCTGGCCAGCCCATCAGTCAGAGTTCTTTGGCTACTGTAGGAACATTCTATCAGCTGTACTATCCTACAGTCCACAGCTTTTATAAGGATGTTATGAGAGAAACCTCGTCAAACACTTTGCTGAAATCAAGTAATACAATGTCTATGCTGCTCCGTTTACTCCACACATGAGAAGCCCCATCCACAACAAAGTACAATGGCATAACTCTTTATCAGTGAGCCCACACTAACTGCCAGTGATTAGCAACTTCATTTCCAAAGGCTTAGCAGTATTTTTTTGAGAAACAGAAGGACCTACTGTCTTCTTGGTAGGTTTCCACAAATGTGAGCTGGAAAATTGTACTCACATCAATCAGTAGTAAAATCAACTTGGGCCTCACTTAGGCCTAACACTGCGTTTCCATCAAGAAAAAGGGCTCAGGGGGCATCTGAGTGGCTCAGTTAAGCATCCGACTTTGGCTCAGGTCATGATCTCACGGTTTGTGGGTTCAAGTCCCGCATATTTGGGCTCTGTGCTTACAGTGCAGAGACTGCTTGGGATTCTCTCTCTCTCTCTCTCTCTCTCTGTCTCTCTACCCCTCCCCTCAAAATAAATAAACTTAAAAAAAAATCAAGTAGACAAAAATAAAACAAGAATTTTAAAATTATCTTGGGCCATCTGGGTGGCTCAGTTTGTTAAGCGTCTGACTTCAGCTCACGTCATGATCTCACAGTTTGTGAGTTCATGTCCTGTATCGGGCTCTTTGCTGACAGCTCCGAGCCTGGAACCTGCTTCAGATTCTGTGTCTGCCCTCTCTCTGCCCCTCCCCCACTATCTCTCTGTCTTTCTCTCTCTCTCTGTCTCAAATATAAATAAACATTAAAAAAAAAGGAACAAGTGCTCAGATTATCAGCATATCAGGGCAGGAAGAAAGTGCTGGAATAACTAATATAGTGGTCTCGAAGTTGTACATTTACCATCTTTCTTTGATAATCAAGAAAGGCAAAAGCTACACAGTCATTCATATTAAATGTTGATCATTTAGTTAGTCTACACTGGCAACCTCAGACCCACTACCCATCCTATTGCTTCCTTGATGACAGCAAGTGCACATGACCTCTCCCTTCATCCATAACAGCAAACGTGGAGTCAAGGTTCCTAATTAGAGGGGAAGTTTGTTTGTTTTTTAAATTGTTTATGTTTTTTATTTTATTTTGTTTTTCAGACGAGGTGATCTTCTCTTACATTTGGGTTGAGGGTGATTGTCAATTCCCTATGACTCTTTATGTGCCACAGCCAAGTACTTTGAAAGTGAATTTTATTTGCTTAAGGAGGTGACTTAATTGACATTGCCCAGTGTATCTGATCTCTTTGTTACCTTTCATCTTTTTGCTCATGGAGTGAAACCCTTTATTTGCCTCATTTATCCTAGGGTCCCCTATTTGAATGAGACCCTCTGTGTAAAAATCAATGTATTAAAAAATTATAATAGTGATAAAACCTTGAAGAAGTATTCTTTACTTTAGCAGGGGGTTCACTATGTGATCCTTTAGGTAGTGAACACAGCCAAGAAAATATATTTAAATCTGTGCTTTCATTTTACTCACTGCATGTCACATATGCTAGTCTATATATGTAAAGATTGTCTTGTCATCATCCATTAGCTACTTTCGTTTCTCATAAAATAACAAACCCATATATTCTTTGGTCTTGTTATAAAATATGATTTTAAGTTATTATTTCTCTGGGTATTATTTTTTAATCATTGAAGAACATGTAAAAATGTTGAAGGATCATATTGATAGCCAGCATCTATGGAGCGCATTGATAACAGACACTGCTCTCTAAAGGCCATACATGCATTCGGTTATTAAAACTACTTATGAAGTTATGACATTAAGCTATCATTATTTTTCTATCTTTATCTTGAACCATTTTGGTTTTTTTTTTTTTCTAAAAAAAGAAAAACTTAGAGGAAGCCAGTATTTTTTTCTCCCTTGGGAGAAAAAAAAAGAATTCTAATATATTAATAAAATACTTCCTCACTGTTCTTTTGGCTTCCCAAGTCAGCTTGAACTAAGCCTGCATGAATGAGTCTTTAATGTTAAGTCTAGAAACTTTTATCAAGGAGTAGTAGTAGATTTATATTACTAGACACAGGATGGGATTTAAAGATGACAGAGTTACTAATCATTCATTTGTTCATTCTCATAACAAGAATTTATTGAGCACTTATGATATGTAGGACACCGTGGTAGACATTAGGGATACAGGGATGAAGAACACTCACTCTTCAGATTCCTCTTCAACGTCCATTACAGTAAATTACCTACGTGCAGGTTCCACTTAGTTCACTGGACAAATTATCTGATGTATTTTAGAGGCGGATTCCTTCTTCCCAGTGCTGACCCCAACTTGCCTGATTCTCCCTTATTCTTACTTGTGTACTGTTCTTGAGGACTACCTGAGTTTTTATTGGGCTACTTCATGCTCTACCACTTGGTCTGGATCCAAGGTTCTTGGTGGCACAAAATCCATTTAATTCCCAATCTACTCCCCAGAGACTTTCTGATGAGTGGATTCCTTGTGTCTCACACCCTTGAACTACCCAGTCTTTTAGACATAGGGGAATTTATCTACAGACAGTGATGGTTATCTGACCCAGTACAGGCATTGATTAAATGGTGACGCTCTCACCCAGCCCAGGGGTCATGACCTTTTCTTGGGTATTCTTTCTTCCAAATTGGGCAGAAGGTCCACCTTGTGATTTGTCTGAAAACCCTGTTAAAGTTTGTCTCTCTAGCTACTTCATCCTTTGACCCAGTGTTTGAAAATTTGTCAAAGCCAATTCCTGTAAAATAATAATGCCCCACTTAGTCTCTGATCTAGATGTAGGCTAGATTTCCAGAAACCATAGAAATAATTGGGAAGGGGAGTGGGGGAAATAAAACCTCAGAGCAACCAAAATAGCAGTCATTGAGGCCATGAGCTCAAGCCCATGTAGACTTGTAGGCTCAGTGTGTTAGCTGCCTGTTGCTGCTGTAACAAATCCCCCCCCCCGCCCCGACTTAGTAGTTTAAAACAGTGTAAATGTATTGTCTTACAATTTTGGAGATAAGAAGTTTGAAATGGGTCTCACTAGGCTAAGATCAAGGTGTCAGGAGGGCTATATTCCTTTGTGGGGGCTCATGGGGAGACTCCATTTGCTTTGCTTTTCCAGCTTCTAGCTTCCAGCTGCCTGGATTCCTTAGTTTACAGCCACCTTCCATCTTCAAAGGCAGCAATGGTTGGTTGAGTCTTCCTCATATCCAATCACTCCAACACTCCTGCTTCTCTCTTTCACTCACAAAGAATTTTGTGATTATATTGGGACCAACTCATAGTCCAGAATGATCTCCATATCTCAATGTCAGCTGAATTCCCCTTCCCATGTAACATAACACATCCAAGGATTCTAGGGATTCAGACATAAACATCTTTGGGGAGGGACATTATTCTGACTTGCACACCCAGGCTCAACTCCACACATCATTAGTCCATAGTAATACAAATATGGTTATTTGGTGTGTGAGCTGTTAAAAGCAGAGAGCACACTGTGAATGACAGACAACTGTCTGCAATAGGAAATGAGAGCTGGGAGTCCAATGTCAAAAGAAGAGATTAAAACCGAAAATCAGCCCCAGAACCAGGAAATTGCAGGAGTCTGAGGTCATAGAGAATACAGAGACTTCTGTCTACTTCAGTGACTCCTTGGGGTGTTCTGTTTTATGGCACAAAACTTTAAACACTGTTCAAAATTGTGACCCTGAGTCATTAATAAAATGTTTAAAACTCAAGCAGCATACCACATTAAATTTTTTTTTGATATTTATTTATTTTTGAGAGAGAAAGAGAGAGAGGAAAAGACAGAGTGCAAGTGGGGGAGGAGCAGAGAGAGAAAGACAGAGACACAGAATCTGAAGCAGGCTCCAGGCTATGAACTATCAGCACAGAGCCCAATGCGGGGCTAGAACCCACAAACCATGAGATCATGACCTGAGCTGAAGTCGGATGCTTAACTGACTGAGCCACCCAGGCACCCTGATACCACATTTTTTAAAAAAGGATTTAAACAATGAAATCATAAAACATCCAGCAGAAATCTAATGAATATTCACTGACTTCTGAATGAGAAAGGATTTTCTAAGCAGGAAAATGAAGGAAGAAATAAAAAAAGAAAAAGGAACCATATTTTAATATAAATAGATGTTAATATTTACACATTAAAACCACATTATTTAATTACACATTGTAAACAAATTAAAAGGTAAGGAGCAAGTTGTGAAAATTATTTGTCAGAAATAGTATAGTCAGTAATCTTAACAGAATTCACACAAATCCATGAGAAAAATATTAAGCCCACAAGAAAAAAAATGGGCATATTTTATGTAGAAAATATTAGTGGCAAATTAGTATATTAAAATGTTTAAATTTAATGGTAGTAAAAAGTCAAAGAGTTATGACAGTTTTAACTTATCGAATTAACAGTGATTTTTAAAAAAATGATAATGTTTAATGTTGGTAAGGGTGTTGTAAATTAACACTCTTTTACGTTGCTGGGGATATATAAATGATACAAATCTTTTGGAAGGCAGTTTGACTGTATGTATGAAGAGCCTACAGATATATTTTGACATATGAATTCCACTTACAGGTATTTATTCAAGAGAAATAAAAATAGACACAAAGATTTTGCAAAAAAGATGCCATCCTTATTTATAATAAAAACAACAGATTTACCCAATGAAAGTAATAGTTAAGTGATGATTACAGATGATGGTCAGACAGAGCCATTAAAACATATTTTCAAAGAATGTTTAATGATATAGAAAACATTAAGTGAATTGTGACATTTAAAAACACTTCAGCATACATTTTATGCAGAATAAGATGAGAAAAATTACAGCAAATGTTAATAGAGTTATGGATTTGTGATTAACTTTTGCCTTATTTTTTCTTTCCCAAATTTATAAGCTTTTGAAAATAAGCATGTGTTTAGTTTCATGCTTAGAAAGTATTGTTTTGTTTTTAACAATCAAAAGTAGAGAGGGCATGTAGTACACTTTAGAAAGATTTTTATATAAAATTGTTGAATGGTTTGGGTGTTTGAAACTTCATTTGTGTAAACAATTCATCTACATGCAGTCCTGTCTCCCAAGATGGTGGATAAGACACTGATGTACTTTGGATATACTGACTTATTTTAATGAAAAATAAAACTCTAAATTCATAGAATTGGTTAAGTGTTTGGCTTATCAGAGCATTTTCCAAAGTGTGTTTCAGGAAACTGGAGTGTTTTAAGTTGCCCTGGGAGAAAAAGTATTTGGAGTTCAAATGAAATTGGGAAATCCTGTATACTGTTTTCTCTTCTTGGAGAGTCGCAATTTACATTTTCAAGGGTCTGAAAATTCCTAAAATAATGAATCTGCACAATTGTTTTGAAGTATGGTTGATATACAATGTTACATTAATTTTAGGTGTATAACATAGTGATTCAGCACTCTATACGTTATGCTGTGCTCACCATAAGAGTAGCTACCATCTGTCACCTTACAATGCTATTGTAATATCACTGATTGTATTCCCTATGCTGTGCTTTCATTCCTGTGCCTTATTCATTCCATGGAAACTTGCTCAGTTTTGTTTCAACCAGAGTTTCCCAAAGTGGTACTCTTCTGAATTCTACTAACACCTATTAACATCTCCTTCCAAATCATGTTTCAGGTATGTTACACACTTGAAAAAATCACGGGTTTAAGAAAAGCTCACCTGACTCACTTTTGCTCACAGTTTTGTAGACTGTGAACTAGAAGATGTGAGTCCAGTTTCAATGAACTTTTCTAGAACTGTCAGGAAAATTCTATTTGGAAGGATAATAAGGTATGATTGGGCAAACTTGAAGCTTTATGTGATGGTTATATGCTTGGGAAGACTTCAAGCTCTCTCTTTTAAGTTTATTTACATATTTTGAGAGAGAGAGAGAGAGCACGCACATGCGTGGGGGAGGGGCAAAGACAGAGGGAGAGAGGAATTCTAAGCAGGATCTGCACTGGCAGTGCAGAGCCCTACACAGAACTCAAACTCACGAACCAGACTTCACAGACTGAGCCATCCAGGTGCCCCCTCAAGCTCTCTTGCATGCTGCAAGATTCCCCTCTCCCACATCCCACATCCCTTCACCAGTCCCAAGCAGTGAAAAGCTGCCAGCCTCAAGTACTCTGAGTTGCTGAAGGTTTTCAGGTTTTCCTTTCCAAGCACACTATGCCCAAAGGGGATGGGACTTTCCAGGCACGAAGCCTGAAGGAGAACACTTCTCCAACTTCCTGCTCCAGATTGCAGAATACTGTGCAGTCCCATAGTTACACCTGGTACCTCTGGATGAGATGATAGGGTCCATTGCTAGAAAGTAAGCCTTACGTTAGAAGATAAAGAGGATGCGTGGGGCCACCAGAGAATGGTGCAAATGAGTTCTTATGTCTTTCAGCAAGTGGCCTGTGAGTGCCTTCTCTCTCTCCAGTCTTTTACCCTCTTCCCACAAGGTCTATTTCATCCTTTTGAACCCGTGGGCTTTTCCTTAAGGTGCAGGATGCCAGGCAATGTGCTGTTCTTGGAGCTGAGGGAGCCATGCTGTGATCTTCAGGTCCACCCAAAACACTGTCTTTGGCTCATATTGACATTCTTAAACAGCACTCATTAAGCGTCCTGTTATGTCCCCAGAATCTCTGACCCTTTTATCTGGCTTCCCCAGAGTCTCAGGAAAAAGTGGAAGTAAGTAAGCAGGAGGTGAGAAACCTATGCCATCCTGCTTAGCTTCACAGATCCCCATGACACTAGGGTAAGCTGGGAGCTCCATGATCATCACATCTCATCTCATGTAGGTATCTAGGCTTTGGAGGAGAGAGGAGCATTCAGAGAGGCCTCTAGATCCACATTTGCCACTGCAATCACAGTAACTCTGCTTTTGAATATATTAAGGCAAGATTTAGTTTGAAAACAGATCCCTGCTGCTAAAAGAAAAAGCTGAAGGCAATGGATCTAGTCCAGCTTCATGCATGAATCTCTCTGTATCGAGTAATCATGTAGCTTCTTCCTACAGCCCTCCAGTGATGGGGAGCTCATTACCATTCCATATTTGGTCGTATAGTATATGAAACAGAAATCTGATTCCCTGAGACTCCTACCCATTTGTCTCAGTTCTGCTTTTTGGAGACAGATGGAAATAGTTTAAACCAATTTCTAGCTTTAAGCTCTACCAGGGAAGGGACTTTGTCAATTTTGATTTTTGGTGCGTCTCTGGAATAATTTCTGGCATTCAGGGAGACCTTATTAAGTGATTAATAAGTAAATAGATGCATGAGTACCCTTATGTATCTGTTGTAAGATTACCATATGACTTGCATCTTAAAAATGACATACCTAAGGGCTCATGTGATGACAACTTCCCTATCCCTTCTTAGTCAGTGTCCTCTCTATCAAAGAAGTCTAGGATAGAGTAGCAATATGCTAAGGATCTTTGGGTATGGGGCAAGGAGACTTGGGATTTAACTTACTCTGCTCTGTGCTTCTGAAAAAAGCTAAAACAGGCACTGTATAAAGGCAACTTGACAATCATGAAGAAAGCTACCAGCCTCGTGTTAGGGAATAAAGTATGACCCAGACATGAGGGTCATGCTTATGTATCCTCATCATTGATGGCCACCAATGTAATAGGCTTGAGAGGCACTGGAAAACCCCACCAGTTCCCGTGATAAGGTGAGAAACTTCACCATTAGCAAGCCATTCCTTTGGATAAAGTACTTATCTTTCTTCTAAGCGTAAACATTAGTCATATTGTGTTGCCAGCATCTTAGAGTGAATTAACTGACTGGGTTGTTTTCTTTAAGGATAAAAGTCCTTTGAGATGCTGACTTCTGGGGGGAGGAAGAACTGAGTATCAGAGAGAGAAGGGGACAGGCAAGTTAGCTGGAGGGTGAAAGAAGTACATTTTGTTACACTTGATACATGCGTAGGCTCCATGCAAGCTGCCCTGTTTAGAAAAGGCTATTTGGGGGACGGTGTTGGTCTGGCTCCATGGAAACCCTTTGAAACTGCAGACAACCCCCACCCGCTATTGTGAGTTTTCCATATGAATATGATGCCACAGGACCAATGCACTCAAACATTTTGGAAGAGAGGTGCTAGATATGTTTAAATGACTATCAGGCCGGTGGGGAAGATGTCCAAGCTTGCCTGAGACTATCCTCTCACCACAGAAGGGAAAAACCAATCCCTGGCAAGCACGAGGCTGATTATCAGCCGTGTGATGAAGTGTTACTTCCTGTGCAGGACATTCACAATTCTTGAGAAATTCTTTCCCAATCAGAGTGAATGACAGTTTTAGAAAATGAAGGCCTTTGTTTTTTTCCTCTAAGCATGCGCTCCCTCCTTTACTTCCCTTCCCCCAAATCATATACTTATCCCAGAGAAAAGATTTGATTTTGGATTGTGTGCCCACATGGGGTGGTGGGGAGTTTAAAAAATGTAATTTTTCTGCCCTAACTGAACTTGAATTGCCCATACAGACATCTCTTTCATAGTCCTTGCAGCCAAATGTTGCTTTTTGTTCCTTTTCAGATAATGCAACTAATATCATTATCCATGTGGGGGTGTGTTTACTATTCTGAGATCACATTAGCATTACTCATTTAACGATCTGCAATGTTTTGAAACCAGTGTGTCTCACCATATCCCAGAGTGGGATTTTTTTGTCTACTGATGTTTGATTGATAAGGACCGCCCCTGACCATGACCTTAAAAGATGTGCAGTCCGTAGGGTGTGGGATTGAGGCTCAAGGAGGCAAAGGCCACCCTATCAGCAGGATCACTGTTGACTCCTGCTCAGCAAATGACAGTGCACACTCTGTAGCAGGTTGGATGCTCTCTGAACTGGCGGAAGGCCCAGGAAGCTGCTCTGAGCTGCCCAGACGGAGCAACCAAGACTGAAACTGGAGCTGTCAAAGGTGGCTGCTTGAGTTTTCCATTCTGGCTGATTAGAAGGATAATGAGGCACTGTGTTCATTTATCGATCACACATGGAAAAAAATGCCTGTTTTATGGCAGGCTCTGGGCACAAGGGTGAGGGTAATGACTGGTAAGACATCACCTTTACCCCAAAGGAGTTTTCAGTCTAGCAGAGAGACAGACAGATAAACAAGTGTGGTAGATACCTTACAAAGATAGACTGTGCAGATCAGAGAAAGTACTCCGCTCTCTAAGGAGGGGGTGGGGAAGGAGGTGGTTAGAGAAGACAAGAGAGAGAGAATGCATAGGCTGGGCCTCCAAGAGTAAATAGGCACTTGCCTAGGCAGCAATGAGGTACACATGCAATATATATAAGTGTATACATATATATATATACATATCTATATATATGTATATATATATACATTTGCAAATAAGTTGAACAGCATGATGCTTTGGGGGAACTTCTAAAAGTTTGACGGCTAGGGTCTAAGTTGGAGGGAGGAAAGGGAGAAGATTAGAGATGAAATATGGGGGCAAGGTGAAAAAGCCCCTTGCAGACTGTGCAAAGGGGTTTTTATTCTACCCTGTAAGCAATGGAAGCCACTGGCTAGACATTAAGTAATGTAGTGACTTAACAGACCTTCATTTTAGAATGGTCACTTGGGTAACCAAGAGGAGAATAGGTCTGAAAGACTCAGGAAAACCAGCTGAGAGGCTATCAAAATAATTCACAGAAGACATGAGAGATGAAGCTGAGGCAGTGACAGTGAAAGGGTTAGAGAAGGGGTAGAGAAGTTTTTGAAAGCTGGAATCCCCAAGACTTGATGGCCGTGTGGTAGAAGGAGCGGTTGGGAGGTGAAGGAAGATGAGAGAGCCGAGTCAACGCCCAGGGTTCTGGTTTGAGTGACCAGAAATGACATGGGGAGGAGAGAGTGTAAGAGAACTAGCTCAGTTTTGTGCCTCCTCAATTTGAGATGTTTGTGGGCTGCCCAAGTGGAGAGGCCCAGCATGCACTTGCTTAAGTGGGTTTGATGCTCAAGAAAATAGGTCAGAGGTGAGGAAGAAAACATGAAAGTTGTTTACATGTAGGTGGTTAAAACCATGGCTGAGAATGGCCATGTTCTATGAGAAGGACCAAAAGTCAGGGACAGATCTTTGGACTCATCAACTGGAAGAAGTGGGCAAAGAAAAAGGGGCCAGAAAGGGAAACTATGGAAGAGAAGGAAGGCGAGCTGGATACAAGAAGGCAGGGAAGAGCGTTTTGAAATGAAGACATGATCCACAATGTCAGACACTTGGGGGAGGCCAGTGAGGTGTGGACAGGGGAAGCCTGCTGGAGAAGGCCATCAGTGGTGTTGAGGTAGAGTGGCTACAGTGGGGCACCAGGCAAGGAGGACAAGATGTGGTGGAAGAGCAGGTGGGAGGTGAGTAAATGGAGACTGTGAGTGTTGACAATGCATGTGAAAGGCTTGCCTATGAAAAGGAGAGATCTTCGCCAAAATATTTGGAACTACTGATTTTTGTCTGCAAGTTATTTCACAAGCGAAAAGGCTAGGGCAGCTGGATGGGAGGAGAAAGACTTAAAGGTGAACATTTAAACCACTGAGCACTTTCCACTGTGTTCTTGGCCCTGGGCTGGCTCCTTTGCCATCATGATCCTGAGTATTTTTCTTTCATCTCGTCTTTCATTTTCTTCCATGTTTTCCGCTGCTGCTCCCCTCCCCATCTCTGCTGAAACTGGACTTGCTCCCTGAGGGCGTTCCAGATCCAGATGCAACCAGAGAAGTCCAAGACTTTTACAGGGGTAAAAATAATAATAAGTGTTGAACAGTAATAAGTCATGTAATTAAACCCTAATAAGCCATTAAAGAAGAACCTAGGCAAGAATTCTGTCAGAGTGGAAATGAGGGTATAGCCCCGACACGCCAGAGGGTCAGGGTGGTGAATGTGTGTCCCAGGAGGTGATGGTGCCCTGTACCCATCACACAGAGCTTGCCTGCCCTGTGTTGTTATTAACAGCATATCCTAAACCCGCCTCTTCTACTTGTATAATTGTGGAGTCGTAATCACCTATTTCAAAGAACTGGGAGCCTCAGACAACTGAAAAATCAAGACACAGATTGACAAGAACACAGAAGACACACCTTCCTGAGTGCAGAGGTGGTGAACTGAAAGAAGTAACGGGTGGAACAACCGTCAGGGTTTCCAACTTCTCTAACTTGGAAGGAGTCATTAGGTGAATAAATAGCACACTCCCACTCAACCCAGCAGAAGCCAGAATGACCCAGTGGGTAGATTGGGAGAAGTAATAGAAGTTGTTAAGTGTTCCCATGTCAAGTTTTTAATAGAGTTCAGGATCCAGCGGGGCCCTAGACAGTGTGTGAAGTAGGCCAAATTTAGTTCCTCCCATGGCTCCTTCCACCATTCTCTCTCCCTCCTACACAACGGTTTCTATATTATAAGCTCAGAGGAAGTACCAGGCACTGGACCAAGCATATTGAATATATTCACTCATTTGTATCTTACAGGCATCTACTTGGATAGCTACTATTACCACTCCCATTTTATAAATGAAGAAACTGAAGTTTGTGGGATTAAGTAACTTGATCAGGACACATTGTTAGGTGATCCAGATGTATCTACATTCTTTATGTCCATGCTTTTAGTCACTTAGCAATAAGACTATAGCCAAGATATCATCTTTGAGTTTTGTCCTCTGTTGGGTATTTCCTGTCAAAGTATTACTACTCCTCCCAAAGATTTCTGGTACTGGACATAGCTTCAGGAATCTCTAATCTGACATAAGTCACTTCCTGCTTTGATATATAATGCATTCATGAAAACATATGAAAATCAAAAGGATGGATATCAAATAATAGACTTAGATATTAGTTTAAGGGGTGGAAGGACTCCCAGAGATTTAAAAAATAATTATAAAAATGCAACTATGCCTTGCCTTCTAGATACTATATTTGACACCACACATCCATATTCACTGTGCTGTTTAATTTGTTCTTTTTCTTCATAACTGAACATATAATCAACCTATCTTTCATTGAACATCTAATTGAGACCAAAGACTGGCCACTTTTAGCATATCTAATCATTTCTATTTTTGTCCTAATTTTATTAAACTGATGAGACCTCTCTGCTTATTTTTACTAATATCAGCATTTTCTTTTTCTGTTTCCCACTCATTTTTATAAATGAATATTTGAATAATCAGACAATTGCATGAACCTTCCATTACTAAGATGGTACCACTGTAAAAACTGAAGAGTTACACAGCTCTGTGACAGGAAAATTCCCAGTGTTGTTTTGTCAGCTAATGAATGAGCATCTGAACGCAGCATGTGGAAAACAATTCAGGGGTAGGAGTGTCTAAGATATTGAAAGTGTGGGCAGTATGATCGTTAAACATATGACAGTCAAGGACTATAAATAGATCAGTTTAGTGAATGTTTAAGGAGGGTCTACTGTGTTCTTTGCCTTGTGCTAGGCCTGTGGACACTAAGAATGACCTGTAGCCCATGAGACTTTTGAATGGGCCCATTTATTGGAGTGATATTTGGGATTAAGAGGGATAGCATCAAGTTTTTTTGGCCAGACTTCACAGGTGGCCATTGCACAGGGGTTCAGCTCACATTTATTAAGATATATTAGGTTCTGGGAATTAGTCCAATGGCTAAGGACAGAGAGACATAGTGATGTGCCCTAAGGAGCTTCCAGACCAGTGTGGATACAAACAAACAGATAATTCCTTTATAATTCAGTTAATGTGTATAAACAGGATACTATGGGAATATAGGAAAGGACTCCCAGTCGATCCTGAAAATTTGGAGAATGCTTCTTGGAAGATTCCTAAAGAATAGGTAGGAATTAGCCAAGTATGGAGAAATAGAAAGGGTGATTTAGATAGAATGAACAACAAAAGCAAAAATGTAGACAAACGTTTGGGGCTGCAGTTCTGAATCTCTGTGAGACAGAGTGGGAGTCAAGGTTGAAGGGTTACAGAAGGACCAAGGCATGCTAAATACTACATGAAAAAAGTCTCAAATCATCATATCTGGAACTGGACTGTGTACAAATGGCTCCTCAGCCATTATTTATTGCTGAAATACTGGAGTAATTTTGATTTTCCCTCAAATGTAACTAAAACCACCTTCCTACTCTAATGATGGGCTAACTTGGGAACTCTTTGAGTTCTCTGATAAAATAAAAACAGAAAAATACCACCATCTGGAAGAACTATTAACCCCTTGAAAATAACGATGCACAAACTAGATTTCTAATTAGGCTCCAAAAAATGAAGTTAATTTATCCATAGGCATAATCCTATCACAGGAGTGAGATCCACCAAGCCGACCAGATATGATTTTTAAACAGATTTATTCCTCTAGGATTTGAGAAGTAGATTATAGTAACCCTGGTGTGATCTCCAGAGGCCTTTTATATGAGGGCAGTATCCACCTCAGTCCTTTTCAAAACACACGAGCTGTACTTGTAACTGCATAAACCCTCTGCCCAGAGTAACCTGACCTCCCTCCCAAGACCACCCAGCAGACCACCTCCTGTTAGCACTCTCCATCTCACTGCTCCTCATCCAACTTTTCTGGTTTTTCATAGCTCGGCTCCCCAAATGTATTACTTCTTACTTTTATTTTTAATAGCTTCATTAAGATATACTTCCCATACCACACAATTCACCCAATTAAAGCCACTTCAGTGGCATCTAGTGTATCCACAGAGTTGTATGTCCATCACCACTATCAATTTTAGGACATTTCACCACCCAAAAAGAAAAACCACACTCCTTAGCTGTCCGTTACGCTCCAACCTCCTGTGCCCCTCAGCTCCAGACAACCACTAATCGACTTTCTGTCTGTATAGATTTGCCTGTTCCAGACACTTCATACACATGGAATCACACAATATGTGGCCCTTTGTGACTGGCTCCTTTCACTGCTTACCTATCATTTAATGACCTGACCTCAGAACCTTGTCCTTGGATACTGTATGAGTATCTTCCTCTTGGCTTCATCTACCACCAGTTAGAACCATGTACCACTGGTTAGAATCAGATGTGCCTGACTATTCTGGTAGCCTCGTGGTTGGCTTGGGGAGCATCCTGGAGCTATGACCAACCCTTTCTCTTGGCACACCAGAGAACGAAGAGAATATCTGGAAAAGGTAACTTCCCCACTTCACTGGCTAAGAGGTTGCAAGTACCCTTGGAGTACCCAAAGAAATGATATTACAGATTATAACAATTTACTGGACATAAAGCACTATGATTCACTGAGTTCCCTTGCAGATCATCATTTCAGTTAGACCTGTGAATCCTCTTTACACATTTATCTGCATTTATCTGGAAAATGCTTTGTCAATCACAAAGGCGGAAATCTTGTTTATACTATCCGCAGTCAGGAGAAACAATTTTCTTTTGGTGTCACATTATTTCTTTTTAGGAAGGCATTGACTTCACAGGTTGTGATGCCCATGGTGTTGCGAATTATCTTGAAATATTTCAGCCTCTCTAGTTCCTTGAGTTGGCCAGGAAATAACAGCAGTGAGTAGACATGAGGGACCTTATGATGGGATTGTGAGTTCAGACACCCCCAGTGTTGGGCTTGTGCAAAAAGGAAACCAAGAGGAGGAACTATTCATCAGTACCCATCCTCACCCACGCGTCTATAATTACCAACAACAGTTGCAGTGCAACCCCAAAACATAAACATGGTGAGCTGGCTGAAGCCCAGGGCTCTATTTATAGCCTCCATGGACCTACTAATAGCCTTAACCCCCTCCTTGAAACAAACCCCCAAATTGGGAGCAAGGGGCAAAGGGGTAGTCTCTGTTGTGAGGTGAAGTGATGACTTATATTTCCAGTTCAACATGGTCCATGTATGAATGGCCATTGAAAATATCTAGCCGTTCTGAGAGAGGCATATCTCAAAAATAAACTTCTTTTTTTTTTTTCTGGGAAGGCCAGACAAGAACACAGAGCCAAAGGATTTCCAACTCAGACTTCAAAATTATAGGGTTTAATTGGGAGGTGTGACAGGGGCGCGTCATTGTTGCTTGGATGTTTGACCTGAACTGTGTTTGTTCAGGCAAGACAGGAAGTGGTCATGAAGGGTGACATAGTGGAAAGAGCAGGGGCTAGGGAGTCAGGCAGCTCCACATTTAGCTGGGTAACCTTGAACAAGTTTCCTGGTCTCTCTGAACTTTATTTTTCTCCTCTGTAAAATGGGAACACTAAAAATATCTACCTCATGGGGAGCTGCTAGAATCATATGAGACATATACAGATCCTCACATGGGATTTTTTATGAACAAATCATTAGGGATGCCTTATCATAAATCAGGATTTCTGAAAGATTTGGCTGATACAACTCACAGTGGGTAATTCTGTCATGTCTTTGGGATGGCCTATATTATATATTTTTTTAAGTTATAAAGAATTAAAAGATATTTTTAGAGATTCTTCTCCTAGATAGATCCTACAAACCTATTTTGGAAAGTTGAAAATGATTTAGCTTTCTGTACATTATGTATTTTCAATATTCAAAGATAATATCTATTTATATAGCATAGTTGCAAATTCCATTTCTTGCACATTTTAATAAGGAACAACCCATTTGATGGGATTGTTAAGTGACATCGTATCTATTTTAATATTCAGGAAAACAAAGCATAGAAATTCTATATTGAGGTAAAATTTTATTTAATCTTAAAGAGGATCAGAGAGGTTATTGCAACCATCCCCTCCTCCACTCATCTACAACATCCCTGAGACATGGGCACCCAACTTCTGCTTGAACCCTTAAAAAACCAGGGATCCCGGGGTGCCTGGGTGGCTCAGTTGGTTAAGCGGCCTACTTTGGCTCAGGTCATGATCTCGCAGTTTGTGAGTTCAAGCCCTGCATTGGCTTCTATGCTGACAGCTCAGAGCCTGGAGCCTGCTTCGGATTCTGTGTCTCCCTCTCTCTCTGCCCCTCCCCTCCTCATGCTCTGTATCTCTCAGTCTCTCACAAAATGAATAAACATTAGAAAAAACAAAACAAAACAAAACTTAAAACTAGAGGCCCAGAGGCAATTCAGTCCATTTTGAGGATCACTGATTACAGTTAAGAAGTTATTCCTTCTATTGAGCCCAGTTTGATCTCTCTTACTCTCATTCATTGGTCCTGTTTATCCAGTAAGGAAACATAACAAAACAAAACAAAACAAAACAAAACAAAACAAACGCCTTCCTCTACATGATGGGCATGATGGCCCTCAAACTTTGGAAGAAAGAGACCAGGGTTCTTCAAGTCTTCTCTCCAGGCAAACATTCTTAGCTCTCTCACAGAGCTGCAAGAAAAGTGCAGATGTCTTGCTCAGTTAAATTCCTTTTTTGGGGGTTGGTTTGTTCGTTTATCTATTTATTTATTTATGAGCATTATCAGCCATTCCTCTTCTTTCTCTCTGTTTCAAGCTGCCTTGACTCTCCATATATGGACTAAATCCAAGTGTGTAAACTAAATGCAATAACATTTTCTTCTCTGTCCCTCAGGTAGGCTGGACCACTCTCATCCCTAAGTTTGCTGATGAATGTTGGGGAACACAGATCTCATCTGCTTCTATGTTAAACCAAGCTAAAAGTGGTTTGGAGGTAAGCCTGGGTGTGCCCATGCTTGTCAGCGCATCCACACACACACACTTGTGTAGGGCATTCCAAAGTCAAAAAGAAATTGTTAGTTATCCTGCTTTGGGTTTCTATGTAAGTATAGATGATTATCCATTTGCCCTTGGGGACATCATGCACATTTGTATGTAAACTTATAAAATCTCTAGCCACAAAATCCTATATAATAGTCCTTGCACCAAGACCAAAATGATATTTACTTGATAATAGTTCTTGTAAGATGATCTTGACATGATGATAATAATAGTAATAATAACAATAGCAGCAATGATACTCATGGTTTACTTGCTAACTTACTTGCTTAGCTTGCTAACTCTTAGGCACCATGCTAAAAACACCTATCTTCATAATAGGAAAAATTATGTGATAGATGTTATTACCCTATTTACAGATGAGGAAAATCAAGTTCTCAAATGTTGAAGTAACCTTGCCCAGGGTCCCCAGATGAGTACTTGATGACTGTCACTGTCAGGATCACAGCCACGGTTGTTGAAGTCCAAAGTCCCAGCAGCTGGATTCCAAGTCGCTTGCTATTTAGTGACTTAAAGTCATGGTTCTCAGACAGGAAAAGCAGGAGGAACGCTACAAGGACTCTCTAAAGCATGGACTCAGGGTGTGTCAATACCACACGTAGCTGGAACCGAGACAAAGGCACCAGGGCAGAGGCTGGGCAGCCCTCCAGGACCACCAGAGGCTCCCTGACACAGGTGTGAGGGATGCAGCCCAGAGGATGAGCCCAGAAAGGGCTCAGGGAGGAAAGGATCAAGGGAAGGGATTTTTCTATTTGCCCAGAGCAAAGAGTTGCATACACCATGGCTGGGCTCCACAGCCAACATCAGCATACACACGATAGAGGTATACATTACAGACCACGGAGGGGGCAAATGCAATTCCTTTTCATCTGGCGTTTGAAGTCTCATTTACCCATGTCCATTGGAAAGATTAGCACGTACCTGGTCTGCTGCAATATTGTGGCTTTGCAAATTGGGCTCGAAACAACATTTAGGGAATTAAATCATACTTAAAATGAACTAGGATAGCTGGTTCCTTAAGGACATTAATTATAACAACATATAACAATACAAAATAATAATAATGACTGTTATTATAATATATATATTATATATATAATATATATATTATATTTACTTACTGGATAATTATATATATATAATATATAATAATAAGCCACTGTTAATTATTCGGTAAAGTGAAGAATTATTATGAAATCATTCCCAAATTCCTTTTTGAAACCCAAGTTATCAACTTGAGGTGTCAGATCACGTCTTGTTCACATCCCCTACTGTCTCAAATATGGTAGAAATAATATTCAAGCAATGAGGCACAGGGACTCCTATGATAATCATTTATATTTTGATGCCTTTTCTGTTTTCAACCTTTATCATGTACATTCCCATATCTGATGTGAATTGAGTTGTTCAATAGGTGGAGTGTTTTGCAGTGTATGAAACTGCTCCCTATCACCACCCCCTGTTAACAGAGAAGGAAAAATGAGACTTGGAGAGAAGTAGCTTAGCCAAGGTCACCAGCCAGAAAATGGTGAAGTCAAGATTTTAACCCATGTCACTTAAAATGTAGCATATCGTGCAACTTCTAAAGCCAAACAATAGATGATTTTTGAGCAATTTCGAGGGAAATGGTAACTGACACTTAAAGATACTATGTCTCTTAGCAACCACAGAAGTTTCATGAAGTTCATTTGATTTATAGCAAGATTCACACCCGGAACCAGGCCGCTAGCATTAGACTGTTGCCCTGCCCAAGTTCCCAGAGGCCGTTGTGCAACACAGCACATTCGCTGTTTCTGAGTACAGAGAAAAGAGATGACTAATGGGCATGTCATCAACCAGAAATGGATAGAAAAATTCTTGCCCTTTCCCTGATACTGAGTGAACCAGTGCAATCAACCACTAGAACCCTAGTTCACAACCCCAAAGGGAGGAGTGACATGAATTTCAGATGCTTTCTCTTAAAACCTCTTGCACCCAGGAACTGTCCTATTCTAAATAATCTGCCCTTTTCTGTGCAGCTAGAAAAAAAGCATTGCTTGCTAATCCAGGAAAAGAAGTTTGGACAGTGAAGCATGACCCTGGTCTTCCCCCCTCTGCCGATGTATCTGTTGTACACTTCTTTGTTTGCATATTTATTCATTTATCTTTGTACAAATACAGAAAACACCACAAAGACAATTTCTCCTAAAGAGAAAAACTACAAGTGTATATTCTCACCATCCTAATTCCTCAATCAGTTTCAATTTTGGAATCTTCAGCAGATGTGATCATGTACACGTGACCTTCTATAGACGCAAGATGGAGGTTGGCTTTTGTGTTTCACTTAGTGTTAGGATGAAAACAATCTTCAAGCTTTGAGCAAACTTTCTAATACCTTTCCACTGATCCTTAAAACGTAACAATGATGTGGGACAATTGTAGCTTGTATTAATATAGAAGTTAAAGTTACAAACATAAGAACTTGGGGAGAACAGAAGATCTAACTGGGTGAGACTACTCACTTCGCTATGGGGACCTAGCCCTATAGCTAAGGGACAGATGGCCCTGTCTGCTCTGCACTAGCAGATTACAGTACAGGCACGGGGTCATTCACAAACAGAGTCCTATATGCAACAAAAGCACACTGAGCGATCAACGTTTTAGCCCTTGTGTCAGGGGCAGCGATGCACACAGGTAATACCAACACGTGGAAGACATATTTTTCTATTCTCGGGAAGTTCAGATTCTAACTGTGAGGACACATGTTGAAAAAACCATTTCAATGCAGTAGAGAACAGAGTAGAGAGGGCTCTGGGCCTTTAGAGAAGGGAGTAGTGACCAGAGGCTCCAAGAAGTCTCCCCAGAGAGGGAGGCCTTGGAGGAATTGGTGTGAATACAGGCATGTTTGCTATTCTAGGAATATTTTCCCCAGACAACACACCTCCTCATCTTTTCCCTCTTTTATTATCTCCCCATTTGTATCTCCTCTCTGCCTCTCTCCCCAGGCTTCCCATTCTCTGTTGGGGAAAGATGGCTTCCTTTGCAGACTGGTGGAAATAGTAGTGTAAATGTTGCTATGGCCTGCCTAACATGGTGTTTTCTCTGGCATCTACTCTCTCTGGGGGCCAATTAAGTTGTCGTCGTCGTCGTTGTTGTTGTTTGTAAATCCTTCCCCCTCCAGTTCGTGTTTGCTTCGAGCTGTATGTAAAGCAAAGACACAGATTGTGTGGTTACAATGCTTAAGGAATCCAAGTGGTTGGTGCTGTCCACTGTAAGATGTATGTAAAATTGCCACTATATATATATATATATATATATATATATATATATATATCCAAAGCTGCAAATTGATTGCTCTTTGCCTAAAAGGCATTCTACCTCCAGAGGTCAGAGAAGGGGAACTTAAAAAAAATTTTTTTAATGTTTATTTATTTTTGAGAGAGAGAGAGAGAGAGAAAGAGCACAGTGCGGGAGGGGCAGAGAGAGAGGGAGACACAGAATCCGAAGCAGGCTCCAGGCTCTGAGCTGTCAGCACAGAGCCCAATGCAGGGCTCGAACTCAAAAACTGTGAGAACATGACCTGAGCTGAAGTTGGATGCTCAACCAACTGAGCCACCCAGGTGCCCCAAGAAGCGGAACTTTTAATATCTGACATGGCTCAGGAAGGATGTACAATCCATGGTCCAGATCTATGACCTCCAGCTAGGACACAACTCTCCTGAAGGCACCCAGGCAACACCTCATTCTCCTGTAAAGCAGTGCACAGATCACCCAGTTGTCTAGTAAGTCAGCAAAGCCTAGAGAGTCGACTACAGAAATGTTCTGCTAATGCCTCTGTAGTCATCTCTCAGGGCCTATGGATCCATTAACACCTCACATGAACTGATGCTTGAAGGTCCTTCATTCCATTATCTCTTTCTTTGATGGCTCCTCCCTGCCAACCCAAGAATAAGTTTGGTTTTACATATCTAAAGGGTTCCTTCCACTAGCAACCAGGAGTGCAGGATAGCTCATTACTGCTAAGATGCAACTATCTTCTAGAGAGAGTGAGTCAGGTGGTGGCCCTGCAAATATTGCTATCTGCGCTCCACCCATCCTCCTACCCACTCTTCCTCAGAGACCCCTTTTCTTCTTTCTCAGAGACCCCTCACTATGCTGCTGAACTATAGAGACCTTGAATGTTAAATTCCCAAATGGAAAGGGGCTGCTGTCTTGCCACGCCTGGTTCCAGCTACCTCCAGATAGCTTCTCAGTTCCAGCCCGCTGCCTCAGACTCTGATCTCAGCTAGTTCTCCATCAGAGCTTTGGACAGAAAAAGACACAGACAAGATCTGATGGCTCCACGTGCCCTGCAAGTTGCTCTCTGCTTATGCTGGACCATGCTCCACATGTGCAAATGGGATGTGGGCCTCCATTGTTTCACAGTGTCATGAATTCTTTTTCTCCCTTTTTTATTGAAGTATATATAACATACAGTGTTTTGTTAGTTTTAGGTGTACAACATAGTGACTCAACAATTTTGTACATCACTCAGTGCTCTCCATAAGTGTAGTCACCATATTTTACCACACAATGTTATTACAATATGATCGACTATATTCCTTATGCTGTACTTTTTATCTCCATGACTTATTTATCTTATAACCGGAAGTTTGTATCTCTTAATCCCCTTTATTTTTGTGCATTCCACCCCCAAAAACTCCCCTCTGGCAACCACCAGTTTGTTCTCTATACTTAAGAGCATGGCTTTTGTTTGTTATTCTTTTAGATTGTACATATAAATGAAATCATATGGTATTTGTCTTTTGTTGTCTGACTGATTTCACTTAGCATACATCGCCTAGGTCCATGCATGTTTTTGCAAGTGGCAAGATCTCATTATTTTTTATGGCTGAGTAATATTCCTGTGTCTGTGTGTGTGTGTGTGTGTGTGTGTGTGTGTATCACATCTTATTTATCCATTTATCTATTGATGGACACTTGGTCTGCTTCCATATCTTGGCTACTGTAAATAAAGCTGCAATAAACATAGGGGTACATAGATCTTTTCAAATTTGTGTTTTTGTTTTCTTTGGGTAAATAATAGTGGGATTGTTAGATCATTTGGCATTTCTATTTTTAATTTTTTAAGTAACCTCCATACTGTTTTTCACAGTGGCTGTACCAGCTTGCATTCCCACCAACAGTGCATGAGGGTTCCTTTTTCTCCACATCCTTGCCAACACTTGTTTCTTGTGTTTTTGAGTCTAGCCATTCTGACATTCGTGAGGCGATATCTCACTGTGATTTTGATTTGTATTTCCCTGATGAGTGATGTTGAGCATTTTTTCACGTGTCTATTGGCCATCTGTATGTCTTCTTTGGAAAAATGTTTATTCAGATCCTCTGCCCATTTTTAACCGTTTTTTTTTCTTTCTTTTTTTTTTTAGCATTGAGTTGTATAAAGTCTTTATATATTTTGGATATTAACCCCTTATCAGATATATCATTTGCAAATATCTTCCTCCATTCAGTAGGTTACCTTTTTTGTTTTGTTGATGGTTTCCTTCACTGTGCAAAAGCTTTTTATTTTGGTATAGTCCCAATGGTTTATTTTTGTTTTTGTTTCCCTTGCCTGAGGAAACATATCTAGAAAAATGTTGCTAAGGCTAATGTCAAAGCGATTATTGCCTATGTTTTCGTCTAGGAGTTTTATGGTTTCAGGTCTTACATTTAGATCTTTAATCCATTTCATGTTTATTGTTGTGTATGGTATAAGAAAGGGGTCTAGTTTTATTCTTTTGCATGTTGCTGTCCAGTTTTCCCAGAACCACTTATTGACAAGACTATTTTCCTCATTGTATATTCTTGCCTCCTTTATTATAGATTAATTGACCATATAAAGTGTGGATTTATTTCTGGGGTCTCTGTTCTGTCCCACTGTTCTATGTGTCTGTTTCTGTTGCAGTGCCATATTGTTTTGATTACTGTAGTTTTGTAATATATTTTCAAATCTGGGACTGTGATAACTCCAGTTTTGAAGATTGCTTTGATGCAATGTTATGAATTCTTTATGTGCATTCTGAGGGCCCACTTGAGTCCAGGCCTGTGTTAACACCTAAGAGAGACTCCCCAAATACCTCCCATTCAACAGGTAAATTTTGCATACTTTATTGAATTATTGAAATTACATTGTTTGTTGTTGTTGTTGTTGTTGTTGTGTGTGTGTGTGTTTTGGCTAGTGAGTCTTACTGTTATCCAGATGTAAGTCAGGGCATAAATAAAATAGCAGCTCAATAAATGCTAAGTGAGAGAGAAAGACAGAGAGAGAATGAAATAATGCTGCAAGACAGGCACTAATATCCTGATGTGAAAGACAAGGTAACAAGATACCGGACACTTAGAAAATGTAATTCATTTGCAGTATGGCAAAGGGACTAGGAAAGTAGACCAGGCCCCAGATATTTCCTGGCTTCATCACTTTCTAGTTATATGGTATTGGACAAGTTGCTTAATTGCTCTCAGCCTGCTTCCTCACCTGTAAAATCTATCCCATATGACTATGGATCAAACAAGATAATGCAAGCAGAAAAACTTTACTCGGTACATGTCACATTGTTAGAGATTAACAAACACTGCTGACCATTATTATTACAGAAGTTTGCAAAGTGAGTACGTGACGGAATGTTGACTGATTCCAAAACCTTTGGGCTGCATCTGTGAGGCCACGTGTGTGGCCATCCCTGTCCTTCCTCTCAGAGCAGAGTTCTAGGAAGTGGATGTGTCACTGCCTGCTGAATCACTCCTGAGACGGATCTGGCTACGAACAACATGTGCTTCCAGCTCTCCAGTTGCCTAGGTCTTGCCTCCTCCCAAGCTCAGGGGGCAGCTGAGGAAGTTCATGGGCCTTGCCACCAGGATGGCACAAGAGGGCTCCACAAGACCTGCAGGGGGCTGCTCCCTGCCATTGCAGCAGAATTTCTGCCCCCAGGGGAGTATGTGGGGCAGGGAGGTGAGGGGCTGCATACAACCTAGTCCTTGGAGGGGGGAAATGGGAAGCCAACAGAACCACTTTGTAGCCAAACCACAATCCATGCAGAACTTCTATGGAAAAACTCAATGATGAGAATCTCTCAACCTGGAAAGATGGTGATTTAGATGGCCAAAAAATGTCAAACCTAAAAAAAACAAAAGCAAAAGGAATTGAGAAAAGAGTCGCAAACACAAGCCATACCACCAAATGGCACAGTATTGAGACTAGAGGGAAACCATTTCAACCTCCAGCACTTAAAGGCAAGATAAGGAAATGTCAAATTATGAAATGGGTAAGAAAGAAACAGTGAATCTATTGCTTATTAAAGGGCATAATTAAAATATATTCCTTGTTATTTACACCCTGCCTGTTTCCAAAGAAAGGATTTGAAGCTGCAGCTCAAAATGAAAACTGCTTTGGAAAAAACAAAATAAAGTTCTTGTTCCCAGACCACTCTGAAGTGTGAAGGATATTTCAATTGTTGTAGGTCTCCAGTATTCAGGGTCCCACACCCATAGATGCCAAGAAGCTAACTAAAGCTTGGTGAATACTTCCTCCAGTTTCATTTACAAACAAGGAAACTGAAGCCCAGGGAGGGGAAGGAATGTTCTAAGGAGGACAGTTAGTCAGTGGATCAATAACAGTCCAACTGGGCAAAGAGACACCACACAGAATTTCCACCACCAACAGAGGGAATTTCATGCAAGGAATTGGTTACACAGGTGATGGGGATGCGGAAAAGCCAAGAGGGGCTAGTGAGCAACCCAATACCAACAGCAGAAAGCCAATGACCCCAGCTGGAAGGAAAGGAAGGAGGAGGTGGAATTGTGAGAGCCTAGAGTCATTGTCCTGGCAGATGCTGGGAGACTTGTCCTGTGGGAACTGGTACCACCAACATTAGAGACGGCAGCCTGGGATGCTGCCTGAGGCAGAGAGGAAGGTGGGGAAATACCCTGGCTTGCCCTCACTCCCACTGTCCAATCACCTTTCAATCCCTCCCATTGGTCAAACCCAGCAAGAAGCCAGGAGACATTGGGGATGACAGATGCCAAGACAGGGGAAGAACAAGGCTCAGTGACCATGCTGTCCACCATGAAATACTCATTTCTTTGGTGTCCCTGTAGGCAGTGCTGCTGTCCTGGCAGAACACATTAATCTCTTGCTAGCAAGCACGAGAGCTGCCTGTCATGTATAAACTATGGGGACTGTGCCACAGTTTGCCAGTGGGTGCACTCCTGATAAGTTTCCCAGTCGGAGCAAGGCTCACACACAAAGGAACGCCACTATCAATCCTTCTGAATAGTAATTAAAAAAAAATGTATTTGTTTGGATTTCCGTATTTTGAGTTGGTCTTCTTTTTCTTTATGATGGGGGACTTCCTGGAAATATAGGCATCCTAACATTTTTTTAAATATGAAATTTATTGTCAAATTGGTTTCCATACAACAGCCAGTGCTCAACAGGTGCTCTCAATGCCCATCACCCACCCTTCCCTCCCTCCCACCCCACCCCCCCATCAACCCTCACTTTATTCTCAGTTTTTAAGAGTCTGTTATGTTTTGGCTCCCTCCCTCTCTAACCTTTTTTTTTTTCCCTTCCCCTCTCCCATGGTCTTCTGTTAAGTTTCTCAGGATCCACATAGAAGTGAAAACATATGGTATCTGTCTTTCTCTGTATGACTTATTTCACTTAGCATAACACTCTCCAATTCCATCCACGTTGCTACAAAAGGCCATATTTCATTCTTTCCCATTGCCACGTAGTACTCCATTGTGTATATAAACACAAGTCTCCCAGCATCTGCCAGGACAATGACTCTAGGCTCTCACAATTCCACCTCCTCCTTCCTTTCCTTCCAGCTGGGGTCATTGGCTTTCTGCTGTTGGTATTGTTGGGTTGCTCACTAGCCCCTCTTGGCTTTTCCGCATCCCCATCACCTGTGTGTATATATAAATTTCTTTATCCATTCATCAGTTGATGGACATTTAGGCTCTTTCCACAATTTGGCTATTGTTGAAAGTGCTGCTATAAATGTTGGGGTACAAGTGCCCCTATGCATCAGCACTCCTGTATCCCTTGGGTAGATTCCTAGCAGTGCTACTACTGGGTCATAGGGTAGGCCTATTTTTAATTTTTTGAGAAACCTCCACACTGTTTTCCAGAGTGGCTGCACCAGTTTGCATTCCCACCAACAGTGCAAGAGGGTTCCCATTTCTCCACATCCTCTCCAGCATCTATAGTCTCCTGATTTCTTCATTTTAGCCACTCTGACTGGCATGAGGTGGTATCTGAGTGTGGTTTTGATCTGTATTTCCCTGATGAGGAGTGATGTTGAGCATCTTCTCATGTGCCTGTTGACCATCAGGATGTCTTCTTTAGAGAAGTGTCTATTCATGTTTTCTTCCCATTTCTTCACTGGATTATTTGTTTTTCAGGTGTGGAGTTTGGTGAGTTCTTTATAGATTTTGGATACTAGCCCTTTGTCTGATATGTCATTTGCAAATATCTTTTCCCATTCCGTTGGTTGCCTTTTAGTTTTGTTGATTGTTTCCTTTGCAGTGCAGAAGCTTTTTATCTTCATGAGGTCCCAATAGTTCACTTTTGCTTTTAATTCCCTTGCCTTTGGGGATGTGTTAGGCATGCTAACATTTTAAGCTGAGAATGGAAGAATTGCCAGGAAGTGGTTTGTGGAGGTAAGGATGTTAGCCCCTTAAAATAGCCATCAGCTCCCCTAAGCTATCCCAAATAGACATACAGTTGCAGTAAAACCCTTGAACCATATGCAGCTTCAAGACAGGTTTCTAATCTCTACCTTGCAAGCTGATTATGGACCCTAAGATCTCTCTATACGGAAACCCCACAGCTGTGCTTATCAAGAGGTAGGGGCACATTTTGGAGTGTTGGACAACTTGCTCATCATGGGCACTGTCCAATCAGAAGGCTGGGATGATGCCAGAACATTGTCCCAAGACCTCTTGTGTGTCAGGAGTTAACCCTTTCAGTGCGGCATTTTCAAGGGAGCAGTGGAGGGTAGCAGGGGAGGAGGGAGGGCAGCAGCAATTTGCCCACTGATTCAGAAGCATCTCAGTAGTTTGGTAACCATACAGCTGTTCTGGTGCATACTGCAAAATATCAGCATTGCCGGGAGGTTCCCTGACAGGATGGAAAGCCCTCTCAGGTAGCCAAGCAAAGGAGTCCTAGCAGCTCAAACTGGGGGTTGCCTGTATGCCTCCATCTTCTCTCCAGGACCACTGCTGACTCCAGGGCAGTGACATCTCTAACCTGTGCTCAGGTCTTTGTCCCCCACCACAGCGCTGTGCACACAAGGGCACCCACGTGAGGAAACGGCCCATGGATGCTAGTGGAATGGATGAAAGGCTGAGATACTCTCCCTCCCTCATGGACAAGGTTTTTGTTTTTTGGTCTTTTTTTTTCTTTTTCCAGATCTCCCAGAAAAAGCAGAACCTTTGCCCAGACAGGGCAAGTGTGTCACAAAGTTCTGCTTTCACTGTGTGTTAAATGGAAATGATTAAGCAAGCGAGTAGTAAGAGATTCCTCTCTGCATTTCCTCTGTATTGGGACGTCCTGCCTGCGCCTCACCACACTCAGACCAACAGTAAAAACAGCCATGATTTGCACTGATAACCCCAGGATGCCTCACTTATCTGTCATCAGGGATCATCCACAGAGAATGTGGCTAAAGGGGCCACTTCCTGGGCATATATGCTGGTGTGAAGACTGGTATGTGGTGCGTGTGTGTGTGTTCAGGACTGACTCGAAGAACTTAATGTTCACAAAAGCGGTAGCAATTGTTTCGAGTGCCTGTGGCTAACCAAGTGCTGGCCTTGGGCTGTGGAATCTGGATGAGGTTCACAAAACTACTGCCCCTAAGGCTGTGGCATCTGTCTTCACCACCACGCGCATTCACTAAGTGCTGACTCTGTGCCAGGAAGGGCACGTTACAGCCTCAGACGGAATCAGTAGTTCAGCACCACCTCTTTGTCCCCATTTTACAGATCGGCAAACTGGGCAAATGTTCTCAGCTCCCACGGGAGTAGGTGGGCAACCCGGATGCCCACCTCCAGGCACTTCCTAGCTGGACTGGCTGGGCTGGTGTGTGAGATAAGGTGAAGCATTTTGGTTGGCTGAGATTTAGGCTGAGAGTTGATAGATCTGTCAGAGATTCTCAAACCTGGCTGCATTTTTTTAGAATTCCCTGGGAAGCCTTCTAAAAATACCAATGGTGAGGCCTCTCCACAGAACAATTAAATTAGATTGTTAAGGATGCAGCTTGGGCGTTGTTTTTGGTTGTGTTTTTAACTCTCCAGGTGATTCTAACAAGCAGCCAGGGTTAGTAACCACTGCCTGGGACTCTAGTTTTGACCTGATCTTTTGGGCAGGTCATTTAATTCGAGTTTCCTCTGAGTAAAAGAGGCTCCATGGTGGCAGCAGCTCACCTCCCAGAAACAGGCGCAGGAGTGCAGGGGCTAGAATACGAGAAGTCAGGTGTTGGAGTCCCAGGTAATAGCTATGCGACTACTGTGTGCAAGCTACTTAACCTTTCTTAGGCTCAGGCAAAAACTGAACTAATGTGGTTTGTGTGAGTTAAATTGTGGCAATTAAATTAGATGGCTCAGGGGCACCTGTGTGGGTGAATCAGTTAAGCATCTGACTCTTGATTTCAGCTCAGGTCATGATCTCATGGTTTGAGGGATCGAGCCCCATATCCGGCTCTGCACTGACAGCGTGAAGTCTGCTTGGGATTCTCTCTCTCCCTTTCTCCTGCCCCTTCCCTGCCTCTCTCTCTCTCTCTCTCTCAATATAAATAAACTTTTTTTTTAAAAAAAAGGAAAATTAGATGGCTCAAATAGAGCATTTATACCTGGCATAGAGGAAGCGGGCCCAATGCATGTTCGTTATTCGTGTTGTCAAACTTCCCTGAGTTCTTTGGAAGTGCTGTCTACCCAAGATAGTGGTTTTCTAGTAATGATTCAGTATCATTACAGTGAACTGTGGTTCTCAAGTCCTTAGGAATGGAAAATGTTGCCTAAACTAAGGGGAAGGAGGAAAAAGAATGGACTAGGAGACCCAGAACCAAGAGATGTTTCCCAATAGCAGAGAAGAGTTGGTCTGGTTGATTTCTTCACGTAGAATTGGCATAAAATGGTTTACTGAATGGCACGTTTCCCTAGTCACTAAGATAACTTAGGTGGAGTTTCACAGATGCACACAGACTTCCTGGGGTTTAGATGAACTTCAGCTGAAGGCCGCTAGCTGGAATGGACAATGCACCTGAGGCTCTGTGTCAGTTGCAAGGCAGGGAAGCACCAGCAGCTCAGGAATGAAGATTAACCCACTCTCTGAGTTCCTCATGAGCTGATGCTCTGGGCTCCCCATGCATACATCTCCACTCACTGCCAGTATATTACTAACACTGCAAAGTGACCTTGCTGTTCAGGGTCCTGGCAATGCAATAATCTAGCCCAATAAAAGAGGAGGCCAGACTCTGCCTAGTTGGAAAATAAAAATCCATTTAAGTAACTTTAAGATGGATAAAAAAAGAATTTCACAGCTTTGAACACAAGAAGGATAAATTCAGATACCTCATTTGTTGTCTCTCTGTGGAAGACACTCCATTTTTTCCAACACAGAATGGTACTTAGCCACACTTGGAAAGCCAAGTGGCTCCCTCTGGGTTTCCTTCTCCTTCATGCAGGATTATATCATGTCCAAGAGTCTGGAACATGGGTTCTGAGAATGCCTCCTAGAGCAGCGAAGCAAGGTTGGCTTGGGGTCTAGATTCAGAAAGTTGCAGTCTGGGACCCCTATTCAACAGTCTCTCAGACCATGACTCCCCATGCTCACTGGAAAAATAAAAGCCAACATTTAAAATTTAAAAGCCAAGAATAACAGAACTTGTAGTCCAAGTTACCTATTAATTCAACATTTGCTCCTCTGTTCATCAAACTTAAGTTTATAACTACAGCCATTCTATTCAGCAACTGCTTGGCATCCTGTTCCAGGGTTCACAGAATTGCTCAGGGGGGACACTGGTGGATCTTCAGGTATTCTTTGAAGCAGGTTCTGAAGGCCCTATTCCTTCCCTGGCCTGGAATGGCTTGGATAAGTCCCTGGGCTTCTGCTGCAGGAACTTCTATTTCAGGGCGTTAAGCAGGAAGAGCTATGGTGTTATATGTTGGGGATGTAGGTTCCCACCGGAGTCCAATCAGGAATGACTCTCTGGTCATTGTAGGGAGGCAGGCAATGGGGCAGAAGCCGGCCAAAATGACAGCGGGCATTCATCTTAGAACAGCCATTTCTAGGTTATGTACTAGACCAGCAGCCTGTGTCCTTCAGAATTCATTTGGAGAACCAACTAAACTACAAACCCAACTGATAAACGCTTGGTACCTGACAGCAACCACATTAGCAGAGACTGAACATAATGAATTCAAAGAGTCATAAGGGCCCCCAAACAAGGACGATACCCACTTCAGTCCAACAGCACTGGACAAGAACGATGTGGAACATAGGAGAGTCTGGAAGAAGAGGGCCAGCTGGGGCCATGGAGGAGTGTGTTCTGGAAGGGTTGGGTTCTGCCGGGCCCTGCAGGGGGCGTCTGTGAGTCTGTATGCGGGCCCACAGCTGGCTGCAGTCCCTGCTTTCCTCTCTGAGCTCTCCCTGCTCACCGCGGGTTACCCCCACCTGTTCCAGAGTGGAGCGAAGCAGCGAGAGGTGCGCCTGGTGGTTCCGAAGGCAGGTGGATGGGGTCAGTTACGTCACACAGTACCAGGCATCTGGTTCATGAGATCTCTTAGACGAATTTCTTCTCCTCCCAACGGCTTTACCACAGGGCCTTCAATGGGGCCTTCGTTTCCCGTTATTCTTCCCCAAAGCAGTTCTCAGCCCAGCTCCCACTTCCTCCCGCCTTCTCTTCTGGATGTTTTCCTGTAACGTCCAAGCCCTGCCCCTTTACTCTGAAGAGGTTTCCCACTGCTTCATGGAACAGGGGCGTCAGGCTGGCACTCAGCCCGCGAGGCTCCTTCTGCCCCAGGCAGACCCCGTATCTCAGCCGCGGCAGGGCTGACTGCGAAGGGCGTCCGCATAGACGGCACAGATCCACTCGCTCACCGGGGCTTGTCGGAGGCCTAGCTTGTGCTGGGCTACTCTTCTGGAAAACAACACAGAGACAAATCTCTGCTTTGGAGCTTCCTTCCTAACGGGGGGAAACGACGTTTTATCTAACCCGTACACACAGGCAAACACAAATTTGGTGATTGATTTCCGTGTGCGCGCAGGCGCGCCCGTGTACATCTGTAAGCCTGTGGGTTCTGTCATCCTCAACAAATACTTCTGGCATTTTCTTTGTCTACTTGCTCCTCCCCTGTGATATGGTGGGTGAACGCAGCGACCCCCACAGGGGTGGAAGGGAGCACACTGTCTGAGGGTCTGTTCCTTCAGGTGTAGTACTTCAGAGCCTGCAGGGACAGAGCCAGGATGAGAATGCCATGCGGGCAAGGTGCAAAATGCGAGTCAGGAAACCAGGACAAGCAAAGTAAGGAGTGGTGGAATAGCAACTGGGAAGTAGCCCCGACAACACTGGAGGCAGAGAGGCGGGTGTGTGAGGTGGACAGGTTCACTGAAGAGTCTGGGTACTCACTCTACACCTGCGGTGTCCTTTCTCTTCTTCCTCCCCCCTGATCTCTTCGAATCCTCCCCGGCAAGCCCCATGGAGGCAGGAATCTTGTCTGTCTTGCTGAGAATAGTGCTTTGCCAATAGTAGGTAGGTGCCAGGCAGTGACTGGTGGACTGAATGATGGGCTTACCCCTCTGAAGCCTTCCCAGTCCGCCTCTGGATTTCTCCATCTTCTGAACTGAAGCCCTCACTCACCTGGCAGGAAGCTCTCACAGCATGAAAAGCACACAGAATCAAATCCTAGCTCTGCCTCTTACCAGATGTTTTCAAGCTACTTCAATTCTCTCCACCCTGTTTCCTCATCTGGAAAGGGAGACACTTGTCACAGAGTGGTAGTGAGACCTACGGGAATAATGTATAGGCACAAAAGCTTCTGACACTTTAAGCCATGAATTCAGCAGTTCTCTTGCACTGTCACATTTGATGCCTCTTTTTTGCACTTGCTTTGAAATCTTTAACTTTTCCACTTAACAGGAATAGGAATGGCTCTCATTTATGAGCAACTACCCTCCACCCCTCCACCCTGCAGTTGTTGGGTACGTATATTATGTCTAATTATCACACCCTCCATGGAGCCAGGTCCTCTTATCCTCTTTATGGGATGAGGTAGCAGAAGCTGGGACAGGTTAAGGGGATCAGTCAAGCTAGCACCTGTTGTCAGTGCTAGAGCTGGAATTTTAATCCTGATTCACCTGCTGTGTGGCTTTGCTGGCCTCCTAGCCTGGAGCATACACTTAGGCTGTATGGCTATGCTAAGTTCAAGGTCGGCAATCACATCTTTTTTTCAGGTTTTGCTATATATCATAATTTTAAAATTTTATTTTAGCTCTATTGGGGTATAACTGACAATTAGAAACGTATGTGGTTAAGGTGTGCAACTTGATGTTTGAATGTATGCATACATTGGTATATGATTGCCACGATCAAGCTAGTTAACATAGCCATCACCTTACAGAGTTACCTTTTTTTTTCTGTCATGAGAACACTAAAGATATACCTCTTAACAAATTTTGAGCATGCAATACAGTGTGGTTACCTATAGTCACCATGACGTACATTAGATCTCCAGGATTTATTCATCTTGTATAACCGAAACTTTCTACTCTTTGACCAACATCTGCCCAATTCCCCCTCCCCCAGTCCCTGGCAACTACCATTCTACTCTTGTGTTTTCATGAGTTTGACTATTTTATTTTATTTTTTAAATGTTTATTTTTGAGACAGAGAGAGCATGCATGCACATGCTCATGGGGGAGGGTCAAAGAGAGGGAGACAGCGGATCCAAAGCAGGCTTCACGCTGACAGCGGAGAGCCCCATGTGGGCTCATTCAGGGCTCATGTGAGGCTTGAAGTCACGAATTGCAAGGTCATGACCTGAGCCGAAGTCGGGTGCTTATCGGACTGAGCCACCAAGGAGCCCTGAGTTTGACTATTTTGAACAGGAGTGATATCTTCATTATCTGTGTCTCCAGTGGTATCTAACCCCTTGCTTCCTTGTAACTAACAGATACCAAAATATTTGTTGGTTTTAATCATTCTAGTAGGAACAGTATTGAGATTGTCTGAAGATGTAGAAGCTCATTTGCTGACTCTAAAACAATGATGCTCTCTACAGGCTGCAGTCTCTTGGCTCTGAGAGGTTAAGTAAATGGAAAGTATGAATAGTCTCAAGAAAGTGGTGTATTCCTGCATGATAGAATTGTAAGATACAAAGGATGCTGGGGGTACATCCCAGGGTATCTGGGGCACTGTTCAGAAGAACAGACGCTTTCTCTGGCCTGTTTGGACTGTGGGTCTGACTGGCTTGGCATGTGATACCCTGCTTGGCAAGACAGGACAAGAAATGAATCAATTGCCCAGTGCAATGGTATGTGCTATTTCCAAGCTGCCTAGCTCATGAGTACTGCACAATCCAGCAGCCCACTCTAATTTGTCACACCAAAGGCTGCCTTCTTAGTAAACAGTTGTCCACACTTCTGTTCATTCTGAGTCACCACTTAGTGTTCAAACTGAAATGCCAGCGCAGTCCTTGGAATACGCCATGCAGTGTGAAACTGAGGGAGGTGGGGTTGGGCAGGGTGGTACTTCCCGTGGAAACTTCCGTGTCCTGCAAAGGAGCCAGAACCTCCAGCTGGAGCTCTGCAAGGGATGGCTGCAGGGTAGCCCCTGTTGGTAGTCATCTCCTCGTCTAGGTGAACACCCTCCCTTTATGCCTAAGAAACGGGATGAAATAGTTCAGTGACTTGCCTGAGGTCTCAAAGTCTTTTCATGACCTGGCTCCTACGTCTCCTACTTTATTCCCCATCGCATCCCACATGTGTTTTCCTCCCTAGTCAAACAAAGTCATTTTAGCTGCTCGAGTGTGCTGCATTATCTCATTTCTCATGTCTTTGCTGCTGTGTCCCGTTGCCCTGGAATGCTATTTCTGTTCCTCCATGGCTGGTGAATTACTCATTCACCAAGACCCAACTCAAGCATTCTGTCCTTTTGGGAAAACTCCCTGACTAGCTGTGACTCCTCAGCAGCCCTCCTCCCTCATCAAAACAGAGCTGTTCACTCTGTTCTCTGTGTTACCTGAGCTATGTTCAGATAACTGCGAGCATCACATGTGATTACATCACTTGTTAGATGTAATCTAACAAGATTGCTTTCCCAAGCCATGCCATGGAGTCAAGTATCACTTAGGATTGTGTTCAGTTGCAAGTAACAAAAAGTCCAGCTAATCCATAGCTTAGACAAACTAATTTTTTTTTTCTTGGTAGCCAAGGTTGCTATGATAACTCCATGATAATTTTAGAAATCTAGGTTCCTATCTTTATCATGTGGCTTTTTTCCTCATGCTTGTCATCTAGTGGTCACCAAGTGGCTACTTCTTTACCATATCTACATTCCAGTCTGGAAAAAAGATAGCAGTGATGGATAATGAAGTATTTGTTAAGTCTGCCTCTTTTACAGAGCTTTTCTGGAAGCCCTACTTAGTGACTCTTCTTTGTTATTTCCTTGGTCAGATGGAAATATGTGGATGCCTATTATGGCAAAAAGGCCACATGGGAGACATATTTGTTTAATTGGACATATTGAAATTCCTAATACAATCAGGGTTTGGTTAATAAGGCAAAAGAGGGAACTGATATTGGACAGGCATACATCAGTGTCTGCCATATGCAGGGAATGTGTCTCATTTATTATCCTCTCTCTGGGGCTTAGCTTATGGCATGGAACATATAGGTACTCAATAAATAAAAGTCTACGTAAGGAAGGAAGTTTTCTGATCCCTACACCAGTGCTACTTGCCCAGTGTTACTCGGCACATCTTTGACCTTTCAGACATGAAGTAAAGCCTTCTGCGGATGGCAGAGGGGAGAGGGAGAGATGACTCGGGGTGGGGGGGTGCGAGTCTCAGACATGCTTATTGCTCAGCTGGGAACTCTCAGCAATGCCTGGGAGCTAGATAAAAGGGAAAGAAAGGCCCTTCTTGAGAAGTATAACTGTATGTTGTCTGTGGGGCCCCTGTTCTCAATTCAAAAAGAACATACTGGTTACTATATAATTTTAAGGGCTTCATTGAGTCCATGGGACACAGTGCATCTCATTTTCCTTTCTTCATAGCTGAGAATTCCAAAGCTACAAAGCTAGCTCAGTCTTTTGTCCACCATGGCTGGGCACTATTTCTGTATGTTATGCTTGTCTCCAACTTTTCACAACTATAAACAACTTTGCAATAAACATCCTTGAAATAAATCTTTGGGTTTATCCTTGAGTATCTTTTTTTAAAGAAAAAGTTTATTTATTTTTAGAGCAAGCACAAGTGGAGGAGGGGCAGAGAGAGAGGGAGAGAGAGAATCCCAAGTAGGCTCTGTGCTGTCAACTCGGGGAGCCGTGAGATCATGACCTGAGCTGAAACCAAGAGTTGGACACTTAACTGACTGAGCCACCCAGGCTCCCCTGTCCTTGTGCATCTTAATTATTGTGTTCCTTAGTCTAAATTCCAAAAAGTAGAAGTGCTCATTTTTAAGGTTTCCAGGAGTGTGGTAAATAACTTCCAGAAAGTCTAGTTACTTTATGCTTCCATCAGTCACAAATGGAAAAGTCTGTCATCTTTCCAGTGGTGGTTGCTCTCTCCTTCTGAAGGCTTCAATTGTTAGGTGGGCATTCCAAGGGTATAGTCCTTCCTCCCTCCAAAACAATAGCAGAACAACTCCAAACTGAAAACAGAAATGGAGGACACATGATGTTGATATGTCTCAATTTCCTGACTTGATTATAAATTTCACTTTGGAAAGAATGAAGACTGTGTGCATAAAGGAAGCATTCATTAAATGCTTGATGAAGGAGCTCTAAGTTGGTTCCATGGGCCCAGTAAGGATTCTGAGAGTTATTCTTGACCTCTCTTTATTGTTCTCCATCATTAAGTTATCAAGTCCGGTCAATGTGACCTCCTAAATACCTTTGCACTCAACCTTCTCTTCTGAATCACCTTTGCATCTGCCTCTGCCTCTCTCTCAGTCATGTCCTCCTTACCTACCCCAACTGACTACCTTGCCATCCATTTCTTTGCTACTACCCCTTCATTCCATTCTCCACTCAGCTCCAGATTGATTTTTCTAAATACCTATGACGATGTCACAATCTAGCTTCACCCCTTGTTTTTAAACCTGTGCTTACAACCTAGTGACTCCCTAAGGTGCTATGTTCTCTCATGTCCATGTGCAAAATGAAGACTCCATAAGCGAGATTTATTGCAAGGAGGCTCCTTGTTCAATATTTCCCATCCCCCTTTCTTCAGAGAGCCATCTCAGAAACCACCTAGTTGAACTCCTACATTTCTTAGATGAGGAAACTGGAGAGCTCATGCCTAAAACACCCCTCCTTCCCACTTCAAATAGCAAACTTATGTTCCCTGTTAAAATTCAGCTCATTATTTCTTCCAGGAAGGTTTGTGGCATTCCTTCTTTATAGCCAAATCTAGGAGCTCTTTCTATGTGTCCTCACAGCAAGCTGTGCTTACCATTTGGTGCCTTTTTTTTTTTCATTTATCTTTTCATCTTCCTCAGCTAGACTGTAAATTTCTTCAGGGCAGAGATTGAGCCTTGTTCATCTTTCTATTTCTATAGACTCTAACAGTGCACATATTTGGTTATTGCCCCATAAATGTTTATTGAATGAATAAATGAATATTTGGTTACAGATAGAGAAAACATATGACAGCGACTCTCTCCAAGGTATAGAGACGGGAGTATCAGCTTCCCTCTTTCACATCCATGTAGCGTGGGTGTCTTTCCTTCAAAGAAACACCCTGAAGAGGTTATGGCCAAGCGGTATGTTTCCATTTGGATTGGAAACAGCTGTTTCCTTCTAGGCTATTGTCTTATTTTTGTGAAAGGACCAAACCAAGTGATGCATCTCACCTGTGTATAAATATAACCGGGTTTGAAAACATTTGTGCTTCAATAGCTATGGGTTTTTTAATTTTTTTAATATTTATTTTTGAGACAGAGGGAGACAGAGTGCAAGCGGGGGAGGGGCAGAGAGAGAGAGGGAGACACAGAATTTGAAACAGGCTCTAGGCTCTGAGCTGTCAGTACAGAGCTCGATGCGGGGCTCGAACCCACGAACCGTGAGATCATGACCTGAGCCGAAGTCGGACGCTTAACCGACTGAACCACCTAGGCGCCCCTATTTTTTTTAATTTTTTTTTTTTGCTATGGTTTTTTAAAGCTACTATTTATTAAGAGCTTAAGATGCCCTGGTGCTATTTAATGCATCACATGCATTTTTTCATCTATTTCTTACAGAAATCCTAAGTATTTAGTGCGAATTAGATTTACAAATTTACAAATGAAAGACTTGAGAGGTGGGAAAGGTTAGAAAATGGGCCAAAACTCTGTGGCTAGTAATTGGTTCAAAACTGATGTTTCAGCCTCTAGGGCTCACACGCTTAATTACAACGTGACACCTTTTCCAAGCATGGTCCTCTTACCCACCCTGTGAAATTGGCGGGGCTTGTGCCCCAGTGCCCACCTTACTGATGAGGACACTAAACCTGAGTGGTAACAGAACTTATCCAACAATGCCTGGTTAGTACCATAGGCAGGTGGGACAGGATTACAGGTCTCCTGACTCGTTGCGATCTACTAGAACTCTTGTCGGTTTAGTGGACACAATTTTTTTTTTTAAAGAAGATGATTACAGTGTAATGGGTTTATTTAGTGACACATGAAGTTTATGAATAGCCCCAGCTGCTGTGGTCCTGCAAACCCCCAGGCTGGCTGGGCAGGTCTTTTGCTCAGGCATTCTAAGGAAACAGCTCCCTCTTTAGGCCAAATGGAAAAACAGCAGGGACTCTGGGCACACAGCCCCCAAACTGCACCTACCTGCCAGTGTGGCAGAACTCTGCCAGGTACCTTTTAGATGTCTTCAAACATTTGATATAGGGTGTGTTGTTGTTTTTGTTGTTGTGTGTCCATTAAGAGGTCATATATTATCCAGGCCTGGGCAATCGAAAAATGGTTTGGTGGCTAGCCTTAAATCACACATTAATTTCTGTGACTTTGAAATGCCTGCCTGTGAGGGAATCTGACTGCCTCTTTTTCTCCATCTCCAACATGATGAAAAATAAGGGGGAGGAGAAGGAGCCAGAGATGGTAGTAGAGGGAGGTGGTCAACAACTTGCTCCAGGGAAGAGGCAGAGCCTTAGCTACATCCCAAGGATGGGGTGGCCTTGTGCTGATTGGATGCAGGAAAAAGAGAAGTGGCTGGGCTCCATCCAGGTCGTCTGTGGTACAAACCTTCTGCTGTATCCAAGGAGTAGGAGTAGAAGCGGAGGGGAAAGAGGAGGGAGGAAAACGCAGGGGTGACTTGAGCATATAGGAAGATCCAAGACAAAAAGCACAGGTTGAGATGTCTCTTCTACTCTTACAACTAATTGCCTGGGTGCTCATAAAATCTTTGATGTGGAGGGATTCCAGGATCACTAAATCCAGATTCACCTCCTAAATTCTCATCTACTCATTGGAGACAGGTGACCCCCAAAGAATCCATATTCCTTTTCTTCTAGGGACAATTTTAGGATGTGTAAATTGGGGACCCATTTCCTTTCTGTGTGGAGAGCTTGAAGTCATATGGTTACAGCCAAAAAGCAGAGCCTTGCTGTTAAAGAGCTTTCAGCGACACAGCTTGAAGCCCTTTATTGCACCATAGAATGAGTTTCACTTTCAAATATTGGATAAGCAACAGATACCAGCTTCTCTCTAAGGCCACCTGGATGGCCCCAGGGTGTCCACATGCCCTACCAGTGATGCAAACACTCAGTGGAATGTGCCCTTTTTCCCACTAGCATAGGGATTCCCAAGGTTGAGAGTGAACGTTTAGCCTCTGCTGTGAAGCACTGGACAAATCCTGCTCCTCTTGGGCATGTGTTCCCTGCTCTGAAATGAGAAGTTTGAGGGGCACCTGAGTGGCTAAGTGGTTAAGTGGTCTACTTCAGCTCAGGTCATGATCTCATGGTTCTTGGGTTGGAGCCCCACGTTGGGCTCTGTGCTGACAGCTCAGAGCCTGGAGCCTGCTTTGGATTCTGTGTCTCCCTCTCTCTCTGTTCCCCCCCCCCACTTGTTCTCTCTCTCTCTCTCTCTCGATAAATAAACATAAAAAATTTTTTGAAAGGAGAAGTTTGACAAGGGTAGAAGCTACTGGCTATGCTCTCCAGAATCTAGGGGTTCCTGGGTGCAAGCCCTTCAGTCTGTCCCACGGACCAGAGAGGCTCGCCTTGCATGTGTGTGTCACACTGGGTATCCAGCAAATACTTTGAACAACGAGTCCACAGCTAAAAACATGTTTGAAAACTACTGGACTGCATGATCCCTGCTGTGGTTCACTCATTTATTCATTCATTTAACAAACATTTATTGAGCACTTGTTGTGTGCTGGGAAATGATGTGAGTGAAAAACAGATTCCTTTGTGCAGTACAAGCTATAATTTAAAATCAGGGCTATTTGGCTTTCTACCATAGATGTGACCTTGGACACAGAGACCCCGTCCTCATCCTCAGATGGGCAACGAAAACATATACTTCTGCACACATTTAACTTCCTGTTCTCTGGTTGTCTCACTTCCTCGTAAGAACTTGAAGCTTGATGGTTGAATATGTGGTATCTGCCGAGTCCTAAAGTGTTAAAGGAACATGATTTTCCTAACCAGGAATTAGGACAATTTAGCTGACAAAAAAGGCTTTTAAAAATGATTTGTGTATTTATAGGAAAGTTTGTCTGAAAGATACAAAAATATCATGTTTTGTGAAACCTACTTGACAGATATTTTTTATTGAAAAGCATAAAACTTCATGGGAAGAAATACCAAATGTATCATAATAATGCAGGCAACATATTATTGTTGTGGTCTTCATTTGTCCACAAGTGGATTGACAGAGGGCTGGGCACATCCACATGCACCTCTTGCCGGACCTAATCACTTAATCTTCACGGCAATCCTGTGAGAGCTATTTACCAATTTTTAGAGATAATGAAACTAAACCTCTATAACTGTCCAAAGTTCACAAAGCCAGGTAGAAGTCCATGTTTGAGCGGCGCCCAGGTGGTTCAGTCAGGTAAGCATCCAGCTCTTGGTTTCAGCTCAGGGCATGATCTTGCATGTTTGTGAGTTCGAGCCCCGTGTCGGGCTCTGTGCTGACAACGTGGAGCCTGTTTGGAGTCCTCTCTCTCTTTCTCCCTCTCTCTCTGCCCCTCCCCTGCTCATGCTGTCTCTGTCTCTCTCAAAAATAAATAAACTTAAAAAAAGAAGTCCATGTTTGAAATCCATGGCTGTCTCATCCTAAAGCCTGTCTGTATTTTTCCTATCACGTGGTGCAACCTCCCCTCTTGCTCAATATTATTTGTCCCCAATGCTTTGCAATCACCTTTGGGCACATCTCTGAGTAATAATTAGGAAAACCAAGTAATACTGTATAATTTCAAAGGTCACAAGTGGCTTCTCTAACTCTCTATTCAGCAGTAACGGGACAAATATGTACATTTCCTGATTTAGCACTCAGGAATTTAGGAATCTAGGCACCAGTATTTTCTGCTTTGCAGATAACTTTATCTTGTTCCAATTAACTACCAAGTTCACCTTGCATTAAGGACACAAAATCCTTTAAAAATAGGATTTTATAATAAATCAGTTAAAAGGTTTGCAAAAAGAATAAAATAATTTTCCCCCTATATTATCCTATTCAGGGATTTTTACTCCCAAATAAATCAGGAATAATGATGAAGACTAGTAAGTTTTATGTCCTCAAGGTGTTCATGATTAAAACTATTCATATATAATTTCCTTGAACATAACAATAGAATTCTACATTAAGGTGACTATTATCAGTAACACTTTGCTTAGAGAATTTTTTATTTGTGAAGCAAAAACAAGCTTCTCCAAAATTCTTATATGAGCACACATACTCACATTTGGCTTCCAATGCCAGCATTTTCTATCTGAACAGTGCCCCAACCTGCCTTTTCCTTTTCCAGTTTTGAAAATTAGATTGTAAAAAATCAATAGTAAAGATGAAGAATAGTCAAAACAATATTGAAAAAGGACAAACTTGGAGGATTCACATTTCCAAATTTTATTTTATTTTTTTAATATTTGCTTATTTTGAGAGAGAGAGAGAGGGAGAGCAGGAGCAGGGTATGGCAGAGAGAATCCCAAGCAGGCACTGCTCTATGAGCCTGGGGCTCAATGTCAGGAACCGTGAGATCATGACCTGAACTGAAATTAAAAGTCAGAAACAACTGACTGAGTCACCCCAGTGCCCCATAATTCCCGATTTTAAAACCTACTATAAAACTATAGTAATCAAAACAGTGTGGTACTGGCATAAGTATAGACACAAAGATTAATGGGATGGAATTGGGAGTCCAAAAATAAACTCTTACATTTTTGGTCAATTGATTTTTGACAAGGACCCAAAGACAATTTAATGGAGAAAGAATAGTCTTTCAACAAACTGTGCTTGGATAAGTGCATATCTACATGCAAAAGAATTAAGCTGGACCCCAACCTCACACTTATAAAAAAGTTAACTCAAAATGCAGTATAGACCTAGATGTAAGAGCTGAAACTGTGAAACACCTAGAAGAAAACCTAGGAGTAAAACTTTGGGAACTTGGATTTAGGCCATGGTTTCTAAAAGCACAATGGACAAAAATAAATAAATAATTTCAATTCATCACAATGAAAATTTTTGTCCTTCAAAGAACACTATCAAGAAAGTGAAAAGAAAAAACATATAATGGAATAAAATATTTGCACATCAAGGAAACTGATAAGGAACTTACATCTAGAACATGTAAAGAAGTCTTACAACCGTATAGTAAAAAGAAAAATAACCCAATCCAGGGATGCCTGAGTGGCTCAGCACTGACAGTGCTGAGCCTGCTTGGGATTCTCTCTCTCTCTCAAAAATAAAAAAAAAAAAAAAACTTAAAAAAAAAGAAAAATATCCTAATCCAAAAGTGAGCACAGGATTTGAATAGACATTTTATCCAAAGAAGATAAACAAATGAGTGAAAAGCACATGAAAGTAAGTTTGACATTATTCATAGAAATGCAAATCAAAACCACAATAAGATACTAGTTCACATTCACTAGGATGGCTAAAATAAAAAATACAGATACTTAAGTGTTGGTAAGGCTGTGGAATTTCCAGAATCCTCATGCATTGCTGGTTAGATTGTAAAATGGTGAAACCACTTTGGAAAACAGTTTGCCAGTTCCTCAAAATGTAAAAGTAGTTATCATGTGACCCAGCAACTCCACTCCTAGACATACACCCAATGGAATTGAAAACATATGTCCACACAAAAGCCTGTATAGGAATGTTCAGAGCAGCATAATTCATAATAGTCAAAAAGTAGAAACAATCCAAGTGTCCATCAACTGAGGAATGGATAAACAAAACGTGTTCTATCCATATGAAAGAATATTATTCAGCAATAAAGAGAATAAAATAATGATATATTACAACTGAAACGTGTTACAGGTACAACAGAAATGAACCTTAAAAACACTCCAGTGAGAAGCCAATTATAAAAGGCCATATATGGGGGGACCTGAGTGGCTCAGTTGGTTAAGCATGCAACTTCTGATTTCAGCTCAGGTCATGATCTCATGGTTGGTAAGTTGGAGCCCCATGTTGGGCTCTGTGCAGACAGTGCAGAGCCTGCTTAGGATTCTCTCTCTCTCTCTTTGCCCCTCTCCAGCTTGCGTACATGAGCTCTCTCTCTCTCTCTCTCTCAAAATAAATAAACTTAAAAAAATAAAAAAATAAAAGGCCATATGTTGTGTGATCCCACTTATATGAAATGTCTGGAACAGTTAGATCATGGAAACAGAAAGTATTCAGTGGTTGCCAGGGACCAGGGCAGAGGGCAGTAGAGAATGACTACAAATGGGTATTGGGGTTTCTTCTGGGAGCTCCGAAATTAGATAGTAGTGATGATTGTACAATTTTGTGAATATACTAAAAACCATTGAATTATACTCTCAAAAATGATGAATTTCATGGTATGTTAATTATATCCCAAAAAAGGTATTTTTAAAAAATCAATAGTAATATTGTATAACAAGAATCCATAAGGCAGAGATGCCACTGCCCACCCATATCTGATTTCTCTTTTTCCTCCTGGCCATACAACTAAATTATTTTTTCCAGAGTCCTTTGCAGCTAGATGTGGCCACACTACTGGGTTCCATCCAGTGGAATGTGAACCGGATTGATATGCACCACTTCCAGGCCTGGCTAATAAAAAGTTAAATCTTCCCAATAAAAACTTTACCATTTCCCCAAGGAAATGGAAGCTGATAGAACCTCAACAGGGTTGAAACCTGCATCCCTGAATGACTGGATGGAAGTCAAAGTTTGGTGACCCTCACTGAACTATGACCATGGGTGAGAAATACACTTTCATTGTCTTTAGCCACTGAGATCTGGAGGTTGTTCGTTACAACACTTAGCTTGCCCTAACCAATAAAGCAAATATGAAAATTATGACTCATGATCTATGAAATTTCTTAAGAACCACTTATTTTTTTGAGAGGGAGAGAGAGAGCAGGGGAGGGGCAGAGGGAGAGAGAAAAAATCTTTAAGCAGGCTCCATGCCCAGTGCAGAGGCTGACGTGGAGCTTGATCCCATGACCCTGGGATCATGACCTGAGCCAAAATCAAGAGTCAGAAGCTTAAACAACTGAGCCACCCATGTGCTTCAAAAAAAAAAAACAAACCACTTATTTTTAACTGGTAAAGTTGACTTTATACAAGATGAAATACTATTGGTATCCTTCAAGGACAGACATTAATCTCAGAAATCATATATTCAAACATAATCAAATTTGTCTACAAAGCCATTGGATAAAAATTACAGAATGATTTCAGTGTCTCTAGTGGTAGTGTATAAATATGAAAACATTCCAGTATTTTATAATATCAACTTCCACATCAACTGGAAGACTTCAGATGTGTCATTCACATAATTCTTTCAAGCTTGTGCCATTGGCATCTATCCTCACCAATGTTATGCTATAGTTATTTGATGATTTATAAAAAAAGTCTTAAACCTAAGTGTTTTGTGCCTCCAAAGTTAGTATTAATAATGTTATATGAACATATCAATAATCTTATCAACAAGTGTTGTATAGCTCATGAGAGAAAACAACAACAACAACCATATAACCGTTAGTTGTTTGTCTAACTTGGCAGGATGTCAAGGTCAAAAGCTTTCATGATAATTCCAGTGTTAATTTAAAAAGAAAAAAACAGCTTTATTGAGTTATAATTGTATTCCATTTATATGAAATATCCATAAAATTCATCCATTTTAAGTGTACATTAAATGACTTTTTGGTAAATTTGAAGAGTTCAACCAACTCCACAACACAATCCAGTTTTACAACATGTCTGTCACCAGGAAAATGTCCTTCCTTTCTATTTGTAATGAACTTCCTCCATTCTTCCCCAGCCCCAGGCAATCACTAATCTACTTTCTGTACCTGTGAGATTGTGTTTTCTGAACATTTCATATTCATGGATTTGTACAATATATAACTTTTTGTACCTGGTTTCTTTTAGTTAGCATAATGTTTGGGGGGTTCATCAATGTTGTAATAATTAGTTCTCCTTTTTTATTACTGGCTAGTATTCCATTGTGTGATACACCAGAATTTATTTATCTACTTACCAGTTAAATAACATTTGAGTTTTTCCTGGTTTTGGTTATTATGAACAATGCCACTATAAACATTTGTGTACAGGTTTTGTGTGAACATAAGTTTTCATTTCTTTTGGGTAAATGTATAAGAGTAAGGTTGTTGGGTTGAATGGTAAGGGTCTGTTTAACTTTATAATAAAACTGCTGAACTGTTTTCCAAATAGGCTGTACCAGAAATGTTTGACCGTTCCAATTGTTCTGCACACTTACCAGGGATTTTCTTTAACCTATTTTAATGCGTGTGTAGTTGTATCTCATTGTAGTTTTAATTTTCACTTCCTAAATGCCTAAATATGTTGAGTATCTTCTCATTTACTTGCTTGCTGTACATATATTTTCTTTGGTGAAATGGCCACTCAAATCTTTTGTCTATTTACGATTTAGGTTGTTTGCCTTCTTATTGAATTGTAAAAGTTCTTTATATATTCTGGATATAAGTTCCTTGTCAGTTATGTGATTTGCAAATGTTTTCTCCCCTCTGTGGATTGTCTTTTCCATTTTCTTAAAAAAAATTTTTTTGTTAATGTTTTTTTATTTCTGAGAGAAAGAGACAGAGGGTGAATTGGGGAGGTCCAGAGAGAGAGGGAGACACAGATTCTGAAGCAGGCTCCAGGCTGCAAGCTGTCAGCACAGAGCCTGTTGTGGGACTTGAACTCGCAAACTGCAAGATCATGACCTGAGCTGAAGTTGGACATTTAACTGACTGAGCCACCCAGGTGCCCCTCCATTTTCTCAATAGTGTCTTTTGAAGCACAAATATTTTCAATTTGATGAAGTCCAACTTACCATTTTTTTCTTTTATGAATCATGCTTTTGGTGTCATATTTAAAAACTTGTTGTCTAACAAGATCACAAATATTTTTCTCCTCTTATTTCTTCTAAATTTTTTGTCATTTTGCTCTTACATTTAGGTATATAATCCATTTTGAACAAATTTTTATATGGTGTGAAATTAGGGTTCAAATTCATTTTTGTGCATGTTATTCAGTTGTCCTGGCACCATTTGTTGAAAACATAATTCTTTCCCCCATTTAATTGCCTTGACCTTTTTGTTGAAAATCAATTGACTAAAAATGTAAAGACTGGTTTCTCAATTATCAATTCTGATCCATTGATTTATATGTCCATCCATATGCCAGTACTCTAGTGTTAACTTTTTTTAATGTTTATTTATTTTTGAGAGAGTGAGACAGAATGTGAGCAGGGGAGGGACAGAGAGAGAGGGAGACACAGAATCTGAAGCAGGCTTCAGGCTCTGAGCTGTCAGCACAGAGCCGGACGCAGGGCTCGAACTCATTAACTGTGAGATCATCACCTGAGCTGAAGTTGGACACTTAACCAACTGAGCCACCCAGGCACCCTTCTAGTGTTAAATTTTAAGATATAACACTATGATAGAGGAAAATTTTCATCCTATCAGTAAGCTAAATCTATCATACTTGTGAGGCACAATGTCTTGCCCCATACCTTGAGCTTCTGGAACAATGGCTGTTTTTTAGTTATTGATATTGATACAAAATTAGGTTTGAGCAAGGTGGAAATTGGAGGTGCAGTCTAAATATTTGGAGCTTATAATCTTACCTAATAATATGTGAGTTGCAATAAACTGCATTTTAAAGCCATATTTGCCATAAATTTCTTCAATATAATACTGAAAGCTATAGGGCTTACAGTCAGCTTGTGCTTATCTAATATAATATAAGAAGTATTATCAAATTTTCCATTTTGAGTAACATTTACATCACTATCACTGTGTATCACTGTGCCATTAATTATAAAATGCACCATTTTTAACATACGCTAGGAAAGAACAAATGCTTTCAATTAAAATATCCAATGCCGTCAACTGAAAACGATGGACTCTAGTTTCAGAGATGTAAAATTCTAAGTAAACGTGAATCTTTAAATTGCTGATATGTACTATAGCAGGGACAAAATGTTACTTCTGAATTGCCATACTTCTTCCAAAAGGAATACTGCTATTGTGGGATCCATTTAAAACTGTATTTTTTCTACTTTGTATACATTTTGACAGTAAAATAAAATTCTTTAATGATTTCAAAGATTTTTAGTATATTTCAAATGATTTTTGATGTAGGAGATTGCATCTAGACAGCTTTAGACACATAGTATGTCTGTGTCTCCACAAATCATTAAGATTTCTTCAGCCAGTGAGAATCCTATCGTTTGAATCCAAGTGCATGTTTATTTTAATGCCCACTAGTTTGAGTTTAGTTTGAAATTACTTACCAAAGATTGAAGCTTATGGGATAGATCAATGATTTATAGCAAACCTGGGGCAGCATGTTTGAAATCTGGTTGGGATGTAGACTCTATACCATGGGCATTAGTCACTGGCGGGACTGCTGAGAAGCCACAAGTTCAGCCTTCTGTGGAATGTACATTCCAAAGTGGAAGAATTGCCAGATGTGAAGAGATCCCTGTCATTTTCTCCAGGACGGAATTCCTACCATGATGCTGGAGATGCAAACAGTCTGAGCAGTTGCTTGCAAAGGGTCATTCAAGGGGCACCGAAACTCTCCTCACTTCCCCCAAATCTCTCACTTGCTGGCTCACCTCAGTGCTTTGGTATTACCCCTTTGAGGTGAAGCCCTACCTCTAGAGAGTTCCTGTCAATAGAGAGATGATACCAGTTAGATACCATTGTTTATCACTAGCCTGGAGGAAAATAGTATCTTAAAGGGAGAAAGTAAGGGTTTGGGGCACCAGGTCCCCCAGGTTTTTCTGCTCAAAAGGTTTTTTTTTTTGCTTAGGCCCACTTGAAAAAGAGAGGGACTACTAGGTAGCAGATATTATAAGGAATTTCAAAGCTGTTCAGAGCTTGATGCTACTCTAGGGAACACCTCAGGATCACCGGCTCCTGGTCTGCAATATCTTCTCATGTTGAGCTTCTCTCTGCACATCTGTTCTCCTCCACTGTCATCATAAACTAGCTGATCTTTGATATATTTTCATGTCCAAATTTTAAGTAAGCCAGACTGATTGCCCTAGCTAGCAGTCAGTACATCAGTCTAGTTGAGTAGACTCTTTCTCACCTGGGCCCCTAATGGACCACCTGATGAGCCACAATAAGCCAACACATGGGCCACCCTTGAGACAGATGTTGGCTTGGGACCATGAGTAACCAGTCCGTGGCCACTTCTGGACCAGAGCCACACCCCTTGTAGCTCCTCAGTTCCAGCTAGAGGCAGCTATTGAGCAGTGTGGACACTGTTTATGTCCAGAACTGGGACTTTCAGAGAGATGGGGGCAGTAGAAGACACTGACACTGGAGAGTAAGCAGTGGGAAGGGAAGGGAAAGGGCACCACAGATAAGCTTTGTCTTTGAGATCCTATGTAGAAAAGTGCTTTGCCTCAAAGTGCTCTGAAGTCTACTATTTGAGAGTAAGATGGGGCACCTGAGTGGCTCAGTTGGTCAAGCATCCAACTCTTGGTTTCAGCTCAGGTCATGATCTCTCTCCTCATGAGGGATTCTCTCCCTCTCTCTCTGCCCCATTTGGCTCCCTCATGCATGTTCTCTCTCCCCCCACCCCCACACAATAAATAAATAAATAAATAAACATTAAAAAAATAAGAGTTGGGTGTTTTTACTAACATGCAATTTTGCCTCTGGATAACCCACAGCAGTTTGTGTCTGACAACAGTGTTTCTCATGACAAATGAACAAGCACAGTGTCTTAGCTTGGTCTTTCCCCAAAGCAGATCCTCAGGTAAAGGCCTTTATGCAGGTGACTTATTTGTCATGTGATCTCAGGGAGCAGTGAGGGACAAGGAGAGTGAATGAGGAAAGAGGAGAGTCAATGCGAGGATTCTTTTGGAAGCTGGTCCCTGCTGTGGGCGACTGGTGCTCGATCCTTCCAGGGCCTTTTGAAGAACTTTGAAGAATGTGGTCTCAGAACCATCTGCATGGGGAAGAAAGGAGGAAGCATTTATCCACTGAACCCCATCCCCTATTGGTAAAAGAGCTCCATGTTTCCATGTTACCCATGTTTAAGTGTGGAGCAGCTTCCACCTGCCACCAGAGGAGCAGTGAGAAATATAACCACAGGGCTGTGTGACTGCACCAGCATGAAGCTGGCCCAAATCTTCAAGGAACAGATTTCTGCTGCAGTGCCTGGAGTAAGAAGAGATTTTGAAATACCTGCATATAGCTCTTTCTTGGGAAGGAAATACACTTTCATCTGGTCCAGAGTGCTTGATTTCATTTGGCATGTAAAAAATCTCACTCGTGTCAATTTCCTTCATTTCCCAAGGAGGAAAACTCAAAATTAAAAACTCGCACTTCAGTGTGAGTTCCTTAGGGAACTTGGCCTCTCTCTTAGGCACTGCTACACACACACACACACACGCACACACACACACACACACACACACACACACACATCAGAGCACCCACTACCTTGGCCACCACCACTGTATTGCACAACTCCAAAAGATGTCATTCACATCCCAATGCATGGAATTCTGTAAAGCCACAGAGCTATATGCAGTGACCCTACTCAGTATTTCTCCTGGATTTTTCCACTGACCATGATCAAAGTGGAATCCACTTTCAAATAAAAATCATCACCAGGAGGTATAATAGCCCATCATTAGTACTATGTCCCTTTATCCAAATGCTCTTAACCATATTAAAATGTAAATTCCCTCAATGGGAAGTGGTTTAATCTGTTATTAGTTACTTTTACTTTAGCTAAGTGAAGAATCAAGTTCCTGATGGGAGTGAGAGCAGGGAGAATGAGTGAGGATACTGCATACTGGACGAGGAGGGGCAGGGAGTGTGTGTCTAGAAGTTTGTCTTTCTAAAGACAAACTTTAGTTACTTCACAGTTTGAGCTGGGACTGGCCTTTCTCAAGCTGGTTGAATTTGGTCCACTGTAGCCAGAGCAGTATAATTCCCCAAGACTAAATTTTGCAGTTTGACACCAATCACATAACTCTATGCCTTTGTGGAATCTTCAGAAACTATGTGTCATGAGAATTTCAAAGCTAAGGAAGACAGGAACACTTAACAGCACATCAAAGTTGGCTATGTGGACTCATTTTCTTTTTTTACCTTTTTAAATGTTTATTTATATTTGAGAGAGAGAGAGAGAATAGTGGGGGAGGGGCAGAGAGAGAGGGAGACACAGAATCTGAAGCAGGCTCCAGGCTCTGAGCTGTCAGCACAGAGACCAACATGGGGATCAAGCCCAGGACCCATGAGATCATGACCCGAGCCTAAGTTGGATGCTTAACCAACTGAGTCACCCAGGCACCCCTATATGGACTCTTAGATTCCAAAGTGTTTATAGTCTAAGATCATGTGGTCAACACAGATTCAGAGAGAGACCATTGGATACTTATGTGCTAAAAAGAGTGATGTTGGATCAATGAGGATGTAACATCATGTTTGGAGAAACCAGAAAGGTCACCTTTGAACCCAAAGCATTGAAGGTTTGGCAAACCATGGTCCAAATCTAACTTGCTGCCTGTTTTCATAGATAAAGTTTTATTGACACACAGTCATACCCATTTGTTTACAATGGTCAGTGGCTGTTTTTATGCTACTGTGGCAGAGATGAGTAGCTGTGGCAGAGACTGTATGGATTGCAAAGACTAAAATATTTGCTATCCAGTCTCTTACAGCCTAAGTTTGTCAACTCCTGGATAATCTAACCTGTGTGTTATTCCTGCTTTGCTTCTTTACAAGGCAAAGATTTACCACTGATTGAGAACCACAGTGAGGCACCACTCTGCATTGTCAACTGAGTTATCCCAAAACAAAAGGATAGAGCATTGAGACACACACTGCCTAAACCTCCCCGTTTAAGGACCATTTTCTTGGGGTGGGGGTGGGGTGCTGCATCATTCATTCCACAAGGTGACAGACCCAGAGCATCAGCGGAGTGCTGGATGTCAAGCTAGGTATTGGGAATATAAAGATGGATAAAACATGCTCGCCTCATTGTTCAGTGTCAGGGGTGCCTACAGAGGCCACACAAGGCAGTTGTTGCCCGTGACCTAGTCTTCCTTTTCTACCTCTCTTCTCTTTCATCTGTCTTCCTTTCTTCTTTCCCTCTCCACCTTGACTCTCTCCTGCCTCTTCCTTTCTTTCATCCTCCCTCTTGCCTAGAACTCAGGCCTGCCAGTGCCACCCAGTGGCTGTGATGGGCATTACTCAGACTTGCTGACTGCCCTCAGGGTTGGGAATGACCATGAGGAAGTCAGTGACAGCCTATAATTAGAGCTCCAGAGACAACTAGAAGGCTCTGGTGAAACCTTGCAGTCCTCTCTTGATTGCTCAAAGCATTAATTTTTAAAGTCATTTATACCATGGTATAAAATGAAGGAACGGAAGGTAGGTTTGTTAAGGGGAAAGAGATCAAGAGTTCCCTAAATGATTTGGTTAAAGAGGTCACTGCATACCGGTCTGAGCAGAAATTGCACTCGAACGTTCCAGGGATGTTATTTAGATGGTATATGATATGGGTGTAATAATACATGCAATGATGGTTTTATGACTGTAAGCAGTTTATTGAGCCATCCTAATGGAGTCAAAGGAACTGCCTCTCATGAAGAGGATTTCCCTGCAGGGCTGTGGTTGTGAGTCCTTTGGATTCTTGCAGGGTCGATCTGAGCCTCTTGTTCATTCTCTGTCTCCTGCCTGGCTTCTGCCTCTGAGGAATGGGCTGCAGGTGGGGTGGGGAATTGACCGTGGTTGCCTGTAAGAAGGCTGGTTCTATATACAAGTTTTGGCCGCTGTCTCTAGAAGGAGGGTACTGGGTGCCTGCTGTTTAGGAAAATTCTGGAGCAACAAAGTCCCACTTTACCTTCTGCTCTATGATGTGGGCAGCCCATCCAGTCCTGGCCTCAGTGCAAACAGTCCTGCTCCAAGCCCAGGTGAATTTACATTAGTAAATTGCCACTTGCTGTGGGCAGCAGTAAGGCCAAGCATGGGCCACCCTCAAGCTTCCTAGTCATCCCAGGATCCACTCATGGATCCTGGCCATTGTGAAGCAATGTTTACACTGTGACTAATTTTCTCACCTGCCCAGATTATTTTTTTTTTCTCTTGAAGGCATCTGGGTCTCTGAATTCTATCTCAGTAGGCACCAGACTTGTCCAGGGTCCAATGGAGGTTCCAGCCCTAGCTCTTTAAGTGTGAGAAGGAAGAAGAGGCCACCATCTCTCTCTTATCATCACTGCTAGCGATAACCTCCCTTATGGGCAGAAAAGTAACCTGAAATATAGTGGTATTTCAAAGAGTCCCCTGCCCTAAACCATCTCTTTTACTTATGTGCCTGATGGTTGAAAATTCTACCATGAAAAATTCATTTTTGGGGTAGAGCATTGACCTGTCCTCCATGACTTCTCTTAAAATACAAACACCCCAAGGGGCGTTCCCTATGAAGTCATTAACTATCTGTGGGTATAACTTCTGAGTTGAATAGAGACGTGATGATCAGCTTGGTTCTTTGGAGACTTCTCTGAAACTATTAATTGTTTGCCTTTATTTTAACAGTTAAACTTACCGAAAGAGTTAACAATCATGAACACAACATTTTTAATGCTTAAAATTTAGTATTAAAAAATTATAGAAACATGAACATTGGTTGTGGCTTGTGCTTTTCAACTTGGGATCACTGCCAGAAATACTGAGGGGTTCCCAACTCGGTGGAGAGATTTCAGTACCAATCACCCACACTCAGTGTCCAGGGAGAGTGAGGAGATGAGAACAGAGGAGGAGGGAAAAGAACAAAGGAAGCTTTGCTTCTCACTGCATTTGTGGGTTTTTCCATTAACAATGGAAATGTATCCATCCTTTACACTTGTCTGCCCCAGAGTGGATTAAATCTGACTGTGTACATGACAAATCATAGACACTGTTATTCATGATCCCCATTAACTATCTTACTACCATGCTTTTATTGATTCTGAAGCTCCTACTTAGACCATCTGGTTTCTTCCTTTCTAAATGCGGTTGTTTCTTCAAACTCTGCTAAAATTCTTTCTCTAGTCTACTCTAGTCACAGAGCTATTCTTCTCCTAAATTCAAAATACTATCTGCAAAAGTCTCTTGGTATTAGTATCTTTATTACAATGTGACTTCAAAAATGCATGATTGCTTTATTATTAAGTTTCAAGTCATGTAATTTAGCCCATGTAGATGTATATTTGGTTTGCCCGCCTACATGGAAATTCAACAGGTTTGCAATCCCCAGTGTTAGTTACGGTGCTGGGCATATGACAGTTGCTCAAATCTCTATCAAATGAGTCAATTAAAGGCAATAGAATAAATAAATAAATAAGTAAATAAAGGCAATAGATAGCCCTATGCTTATATAAAAGGTACATGTACATCTCTATTCTTTGTCCCTAAAGGAGAGATCTTACTGAACAAATGAAAACATTTGGCAGCTCAAACATGAGACCCTGGTCTCTTTAGAATCAAGGAAGTAACACAAACAAATAGTTCTAACTCCATCCATTCCATCATGACTATATTTTTTGCTGTCAGTAATTGAAGTGGATGATGAAGATGATTAAGGAGAGAAGGAGCCCTCAACTGGACTGAAGGGAAGGAACCCTCTGAGTCATTCATGAGCCACAGTCTGTGATTGGGCCCATCAGGAAAGGCTTCAGTTAGGAAAATTAATATCAATTAGAAATATACTGTGCTAGAGCTAGAACAAATAAATGATCCTAAAATTTGTATGGAACCAGAAAAGACCCCAAATAGCCAAAGCAATCTTGAGAAAGAAAACCAAAGCAGGAGGCATCCTAATCCCGGACTTCAAGATGTATTACAAAGCTGTAATCATCAAGACAGTATGGCACTGGCACAAAAACAGACACTCAGATCAATGGAACAGAATACAGAACCCAAAAATGGACCCACAAACATATGGCCAACTAATCTTTGACAAAGCAGGAAAGAATATCCAACGGAATAAAGACAGTCTCTTCAGCAAATGGTGCTGGAAAACTGGACAGCGACATGCAGAAAAATGAACCTGGACCACTTTCTTAACACCATACACAAAAATAAACTCAAAATGGATGAAAGACCTAAATGTAAGACAGGCAGCCATCAAAATCCTTGAGAAGAAAGCAGGCAAAAACCTCTTTGACCTCAGCCGCAGCAACTTCTTACTCAACACGTCTCTGGAGGCAAGGAAAACAAAAGCAAAAATGAACTATTGAGACTTCATCAAGATAAAAAGTTTCTGCACAGCGAAGGAAACAATCAGCAAAACTAAAAGGCAACTGACGGAATGGGAGAAGATATTTGCAAATGACATATCAGATAAAGGGTTAGAATCATAAATCTATAAAGAACTCACCAAACTCCACACCCGAAAAACAAATAATCCGGTGAAGAAATGGACAAAAGACATGAATAGACAATTTCCAAAGAAGACATCCAGATGGGTAACAGACACATGAAAAGATGCTCAACTTCACTCATCATCAGGGAAATACAAATCAAAACCACGATGAGATACCACCTCACACCTGTCAGAATGGCTAACATTAACAACTCAGGCAACAACAGATGTTGGCAAGGATGCAGAGAAAGAAGATCCCACTTTTGTTGGTAGGAATGCAAACTGGTGCAGCCACTCTGGAAAACAGTATGGAGCTTCCTCAAAAAATTAAAAATAGAACTACCCTATGACCCAGAAATTGCACTAATAGGTATTTATCCAAGGGATACAGGGATGCTGTTTTAAAGGGACACATGCACCCCAATACTTATAGCAGCACTATCAACAATAGCCAAAGTATGGAAAGAGCCCAAATTTCCATCAATGGATGAATGGATAAAGAAGATGTGGTATATATACACAATGGAGTATTACTCAGCAATCAAAAAGAATGAAATCTTGCCATTTGCAACTACATGGATGGAACTAGAGGGTATTATGCTAAGTGAAATTAGTCAGAGAAAGACAAATATCATATGACTTCACTCATATGAAGAATTTAAGATACAAAACAGATGAACACAAGGGAAGGGAAGCAAAAATAATATAAAAACAGGGAGGGGAACAAAACATAAGAGACCCTTAAATATGGAGAACAAACAGAAGGTTACTGGAGGGGTTGTGGGAGAGGGGATGGGCTAAATGGGTAAGAGGCATTAAGGAATCTACTCCTGAAATCATTGTTGTACTATATGATAACTAACTTGAATGTAAATTTAAAAAATAAATTAAATAAATTTTTAAAAAAGAGAAAGAAATATACTGTGCTAGAAAACCGATCATTAGGATTAAATTTTGGTTAAGAGTTAGGTTGAACCAAAAAAACAAAAAACAAAAACCAAAAAACAAAAGAAACCCACAAAGAAAACCCCGAAACAATGTCCATATAATTCATCCAAGTATTAACCCCCATAAAACTGAATGTATAGTTCTCATTTCCTTCCTGGGTGTGTTAACATTATGGCTGTAGTTCCATTTGATTGAACATTTACTTACACATGGCAAACCATAACAAATTTTATTTAACAACAGAATATTATAATTTAAATATTACTTTAGAAGACATCTATTTAAAAAGTCTTTTCTCTTGGGGCACCTGGGTGGCTCAGTTGGTTGAGTGTCTAACTCTTGATTTCAGCTCAGGTCATGATCTCTCAGTTCCTGGGTTTGAGCCCCATGTGGGGTTTCCCAACTGACAGTGTGGAGCCTGCTTGGGATTCTCTCCCCCTCTCTCTGCCCCTCCCCTATTAGCTCTCATGTACACACTCTATCTTTCTCAAAATATATAAACTTAAACCAAAGTCTTTACTCTTATACATGTGTATCTATTTAGAAATCCTTTCTCAGTATACCCTGCTCCTCCAAACATTTTTGAAGCCATATTAAACCTTGATGAAATTTAAAGTTATTTTAAATAGTAACAGTCATTTTTTTCAATATATGAAGTTTATTGTCAAATTGGTTTCCATACAAGACCCAGTGCTCATCCCAAAAGGTGACCTCCTCAATACCCATCACCCACCCTCCCCTCCCTCCCACCCCCCTTCAACCCTCAGTTAGTAACAGTCATTTTAAATAAGCTTCCTTCCTGATTCTTCTTTTCTCTCAGGGTTTATTATTATTTTTTTACAGGAGGTGTTTGCTCTATTCTGTTTTCTTTGGTTGGTTTTTGTGACATACTATGCTTCTCAAGAGGATTGAGTGCCTTCATCCTACCCACTCCCTCTCCCCTGCCTCACACAGCATTATTACTCTATTTACCTTCTGTCTCCTTTTCCTACCTGATCATGAAGGTAATATTTACTCACCTCTTCATTGCTGTGTGAGATGGCAACAACCCAAGAGCACTAAACAAGTGTAACTTTGGGGCTCATTTTCTCAGCAACTGCATCACAGAAGGATTTGTCAGCCTCAGAACATATGTCCATGGTTCTGATAACTAGTCATCAGGCTCAGAATGTGTTTTGACTTCTTATCTAAGTTGTTGCAGTTTACCCCAGAATACTTTTGGTAAAATCTATTGAGCTTTCCGTTTGGCCATTTATTCCCATGATGCTTATGTTGGAACTCCTATTTACCTCCTTTTGCTTCTAACAGGCTTAGCTAATTTATCATATTCCTCAGAATTTCTGTTGTACTTCTTTCCAGTGCCTCAAATTCCTCAAGTTCTTCATAAATCTGTGTTTGTTTGGTTTTGATGTGAAGAATAGATTGACTTGGAGCAAGTAGCTATTGAGTGTTTAGTATTATTGAGAGATGCTGACTCCCCTATGCTGTCACTCAGATAGTGGACATACCCAGAGAATAGAGTAGCCTCCTCATCTGGTACCCAATCCAGCTGAAAAAAAAAGACTGATGTGGTCTCTGGATTAGCAGAATGACAAGAGTCCAGAATGTTCCCTTCAGTCAGCAAATGAAGTTGGCTGCATTATTGGGTCCAATTGGATATCTTCCATTGGGCCAACAGTGCTGGACAGGGTAGTAATTTTAGAGCATGATCCTCGTCTCAGGAAATTGACTTCAACTGTTGAAGCAAAACAACATATATGGGAAGTTTAGAGAAAAATTAAATGCTAAATGATATAGCTCTGTCTCTATGTTCAAATATAGCATTATAGTTTTCTTTTTTATTCCTTAATCCATCCATCAAACTTAATTTGTAGGATCATGATGTGATGAAACAGAATAATGGGTGAAGGCCAAGAGAATTGAATTTTTACCATTAGTTTCACCAGGAACAAACTTTCACCAGGAGAAAACTTTGTGACTTACAAATTATTAGACAATAATTTCTTAAATACAGTGCCAAAAACACAACCCATAAAAGAAAATTGATAAATATAACTCAGTCAAAATCAATAGCTTCTGCTCTACAAAGATACTGTCCAAAGAATGAAAACACAAGCTTCAAACTGGAAGAAATATTTGTAAAGTACATATCTGATAAAGGACTTGTATCCAGAATATGTAAAGAACTCTTACAACTCAATAAGAAAATAACCCACTTTTTAAAGACGGGTAAACCATTTAACAGATCATTTTCAGCCATCTCTTCTTTCTTTACCAAACAAGGTATACATATGGCGAATAAGCACCCGAAAAGATGTTCAGTATCTTTCATCATTAGGGAAATGGAAATTAAAACCAGAGTGAGATACTACTACACACCTACTGGAATGGGTAAAGTCTAAAAAGTTTTGACAATATCAGTGCTGACAAGGATGCAGAGCACCTGGAACTTTCATACATCGCTGGTGGGAATGCAAAATGGTATGGCCAATTTGGAAAACAGTTTGGTGGTCTTTTATAAAGATAAACACATGCTTACCGTTTGGCCTAACACTCCCTTCCTAGGTATTTACACAAAAGAATGAAAAGTTACATTCACATCAAACCCTGTATACAATTGTCTGTGTGGCTTTGTTCATAATCACCAAAAATTGGAAACAATCATATGTCCTTCAATGGGTGAATGGATTAACAAACTCTTGGTGGGGCTGGGGGCGGGGTGTCCACACAATGGAGTACTACTCAGCAATAAAGAGAACTGACTACTCTTACTTGCTATAACATAGATGAATCTCCAATGCACTAACTATGCTAAGTAAAAGAAGTCAGATGCAAAAGGGTACATACTGTCTGATTCCACTTATATCAGGCTAGAGTGAAAGAAGGAAAGGAAAGGAAAGGAAAGGAAAGGAAAGGAAAGGAAAGGAAAGGAAAGGAAAGGAAAGGAA